>NC_080686.1:5175611-5478641 GCF_030445035.2 Dasypus novemcinctus | reverse complement strand
TTAGTACAGGATAAAAGTACAGCACTTAATATTAACTAATGTATTACTTAATGCATAAGGATTCAAAGTTGCAATTATTAGTTTTGAGTTTCAGGTTTGTAATACTTTACATGTTATTTCTCTATGAGAGCAGGCCATAATGCTAACTGTGTTTAAGTTTTACTTACAGTATCTTGGTATTATGGCTCTACTTAGCATGTTCTTCAACACAGTGAGCAAGTTGCAGCATCTTTCATCTTAGAGAGATTTTCTAGTATTTTACTAGCCTGGTGCATAGTGCTCTCTGGCACTATGGAACAGTGCCAGTCTGGAGGCGATATCCATTGTACACTTGGCTGTACCGAGTTATTATTGGCTGCTGCAGGAGCTTGAAACTGCAATATAGTTTCCATTGACTTTAGGAGCAGAACCAGAGACTGATATAGCACATATTTTAATTGAGGGGTCAGTGACCAGCCTAGCTAATAACTCACATGGAGAGGCCACCTGTAATGTATTCAAGGCCTGGTTTGAATGTACAAGAGTTTGACAATGTTAAAGTTTATTTTTTGTTTTTATATATATTTTAAACAACTTAACACAACACATATATTAAATGACTGTTTACTTACACAATTTTAATATGAAGATAACAGTAGGTACTTTACTTTAGTAATAGAGGAAAAAATATTTTTCATTGTTAAAATGAAAACAGAAGACTTCTAATATAATCAAGATAACTTTTTATTACTATTTACTTAAATATGTACTTTGCAGTGGCCTTCAGACAGGTTTTATTATCATTAAGTTATTTTTGCTACCAATACTAATTTAAGTTTTAGTTAACAATGACTTTTCTAGAACTAGAACTATTTAAACATTTTCAGTTTGGCAGATGTTTTACAAACTCTTTATAATTGACTATAACCACGTTGACTAGACACCTCATGTTTAAATAAACTTATTAAATTACAATTACTAATGAAAGAAATTTACTTTTTATTTAAGAGAGCATATTTACAATCTTTTTTCTTTAGTTTAATTTCACTAACGTGAACTTACAATTTTCATTACTCTAAAGATTTCATACATAATGTTAATTTAGTTTATAAATTAACTATGGGAGATTGCACTTAAGTTAAATAAAATTGAAACCATAATAGTTTATGCAAGGAATGCTCTCTTTTTCCCTTACAGGAAGCTAAAAACTTCTTTTTTTTTAAGTTATGAAAATTATTAATTTAAAAGCATACTGACTACTAGGTTTTAAAACACATGCATACTGACTACCAGGTTTTAAAACACATTACACAATTACTTAATTTTTTTAAATTATAACTTAGGAAAGATCTTTCCATAGTTTTTATGGACTTTCTTTTACTTACTGAAATTTGTTAATAGAGCCACTAATCACCTTTATTTTGTTGGAAAGAAATCTTCTGGAAGAAAATAAGGCTCACCAGATTGTGGAGAAGAAAATAACTTATTCTCAATCTTGCAAGAAGGGGTGCAGAGCCAGATATGGCTGGTGCCACGAACAAAGAAAAATGACACAATTTATACCCTTAAGCTTAGCATGCAAGTTCTTCCTCTGTTTTTCTATAGATTGGATACTTCAGAAGTTACAGCTTATCTGCGATTTAACTTTCCCACGCAAAAGTTTGATTTAACTGCTTCTTTTATCACATTTTAACTATTTTAGTTTTTACCTGTTTCCCTTTGTCAAATAAGGAATAGAATTAAGTGCTGAAATGGCACTAACTTAGTTAGCTCTTTTTTGGGCATCTTTTCACTGCCCATAGGACTGGCCTAAACTGGTCTCCTCCACTGCTGTCTAACTTGGGAGTGGGAGACTGAGGCAGCAGGCCACCAGGTCACATTAACATTTTTCTTATGTGAAAATTAACCTAATCTTTGTTTTGTTTTTTTGTTTTGTTTTGTTTTGTTTGCATTTTATGGCTGACAAAGGTTTAAACTGGGAAATTACTAGGCAAACTGATTCTTAATTCCCTAGCCTAGTAGATAGGTTTAATTTGCTACACCTAGTCTTGCTTTTAAAGCTCTTGCAAAGAGGAGGCTCTTTTCTAATTGTTTCTATAATCAGATTTCTATGACTTTTTTTATCTTGCTTAGTTTAATTTGGGCTTTAAGAATATTTATAAATATAACTGCATATTTAATTTTTAACAATTTGAATAGACTTTTTAAAGAATTTTTATTTGTTAATTTGATATTATTCTGATGTATGAAGACATACATTGAGCTTTTTTTTTTAAATGGGCAGACACAAAGAGTTAGACACAAACACAACTCACTGATATTACTTATAATTTGCATTATTTTATATACTGTTTAGCTTAATTAGGGGTCTAGAAATACATATTACTATATAACTGCATATTTAACTTCAACAATTTGAGCAAATAGGCAGATATAAATAGTTTGAGACAAAAACATAACTTTAATTACTTTAAACTTTTAATCTTTACAAAATAAGTGTGACTGCAAACATTTCAAAGACTTTTGAAACTCTTCTTAATTTGCACTATGACCATGCAGTTTACCACAAGAATTTTCTTTCTTACTTAATGGACTGTAATAACTAAAATGTTCTCAATGCCTTAGCACCATTTTGTTTCAGAACTTTATATTTTACTTTGAATTTAGCAGAATTTTGGATAAGCAACAAGATTAATTTTATATATTTATTTACTGAGGCTATTTGAAGCCTCAGGGAGACAGACTGCTTTCTCTCATGAATTGCCACTCTTAGGAACACTGACCGTCAAGGCAGGAGACTTCTACCCCTCCACCCCCTTTTTTGATTTTGGAGATAATAAAACTCCAGTGGTCATTTAACCTTATTCTATCAGGCAGCCATTTATTTAGGTTACACTTGAATTCATGAGAGAAAGGGTTACTAATACCAGGAGAGGAGACAGTGATGTCTCAGCTCTTCTCAATTATGAAATAACCATAGGCAAAGGCAAAGGGTGAGGTTAGGCTTGAAGTAACCACAAACGAAAGGTTAGTTTAGAATTTACACTTAAATAATAGTTTCAGGTTAAATTCACTCAGCTATAATTTCAGTTATTGTCTTTCCACTGTTTTATAATATAAATGCATTTATAAATGATTTTAACTCTTAGTTACAGTTTTTATTAATTTTTTTAAAAAACCTATTAATTTTATAACACTTTTAAGTACCTTTTATTCGACTTAAAACATATTAAATGAACTTAACCATTACTTTAATTTTTTTAAAGTAAAAGAATAAATCTCTTGCAGTTCTCTTGCAGTTAGTTTGAAATAAAAAGCTACTTTTCAGGATTTGATTTCTAGAACATAAATGTTCTTTTAAAAGAGGTAAGACTCTTCTTTAAACACTGAGGAAATGATGAGGTTAAAGCACAAGAAGCTATTGATAAAATATTTTCTTTGTATATTGATCTTACTCAATTTTAATCATAAAAATTTTCTTTCTATATGTAGGGGATTTGAATCTCTGGACTGATAATATGACACCCAGGCCCAGAGTCTCAACAGACTTCAGCTCCTACACTTTGATTTATTGGACTTACTCCACTCAGCTAACATGGAGTTGAAGAAGGTCAACCACCACAACATGGAGCCTAGAGTGTCTACAACTAGAAGCGGGAGGAGTGCATCCAGTACCCATGTGGAATCTAAGCCCTCACTTGACATAGGTGTGCAATGGACACAACCAATCCAATGTCCACAGGGAAAATGTGGAATGGGTGTGGGAACGGTAGCCATGGTGGCTGCTGGGTGTGGGGAACGGGAGGAAGAGATGAGATGTGGAGGCATTTTCGGGACGTGGAGTTGTCCTGGATAGTGCTTCACGGACAATTACGGGACACTGTAGATCCCCCCAGGGCCCACTGGATGGAACGTGAGAGAGTCTGGGCTATGATGTGGACCATTGACTATGGCGTGCAGTGATGCTCAGAGATGAACTTACCAGGTGCAATGGATGTGTCATGATGATGGGAGAGAGTGTTGCTGTGGGGGGAGTGGGGGGCGGGGGAGGTGGGGTTGAATGGGACCTCATATTTTTTTAAATGTAATTTTTAAAAAAATAATAAATAAATAATTTTAAAAAATGGTGAAAAATAAAAAAAAATTTCTTTCTACAAACTTTCTACATTTTTACTTTTCATTTAGGTTTTGTCTCACACTCTACTCTTTCCAATAATCAATCATTTTATCTTAGGACAAAATTATCTTTTCTTTCTTTAACAATGAAAACACACTCTATATATTCCACATACTAAGTTACCAGGCAAACTTCTTACAACATATAATTGCCATTAATACTAAACAAGCTTGTTAAAATAATGAACTTTTTTTTACTTTAAATACTTAGTAGCATGTAATACCAGAAACAGTTTTTTTGGAAGCAAGTTGGCAGGGGAGATTGGCTGCCGAATAAGTTTGTTATAAAATTGCCTTTTATTATTATTATTATCAATTCAGTTTTGTTAAATAATGACTTTCTGCAATTAGTCATTTAAATACTTTAATTTAAACAATGCTTTGTAAAACTTTTATAATTATTTATACTCTTAAGACAAATTTTACCTTCACAGAACACATTCTCTTACTTAAGGTTACTACAATACCTTCTAAGAACCTGAGCAGAATGCAAACGTATCTTGGCTTTGACACCCTAAGGAGGGAACTTTACTGCATTTATTTTGATTTTGCTTTTTACCCCCCTTCACTTTCCCCCCTTCTAGGCAGTCGGGTGCACAACAAACAGGAATGCGGCTTATGAATAGAAGGGTGGACTCACTGGAAAGGGGCAAGCCGCTCCCCGCTTTCTAGCTTTTAGCTAAAATGGGCAGACAGAACCTACTCAAATTTGGCAACTCTCCCAGGAACCCAGCCACCCTGACTGGGACATTCCCAACAAACTTGGGTGCTTGGCGCGGACACAGATGGCCTCCAAGCCCCAGCAAAGGGCCAGACTAGAGACAAGACAGCAGAGCATGCACAAACATCTTGACTCCGCAAACATCTAGACTCCTCAGCTTTTGCCCCAGAATCATTTCACCCCCTTGCCAATGGCAAGGGAGGGCTCCAGCTCAGCTGTAATTCTACTTTACATAAGGACACAACTCCAACACTAGCATTGAGCTGACACAGACAGAAGCACAAAGGTCACTAATCTGACCCACAAGTTTATATATTTATTTTCACCATGGCTGCCCCCACAGCCATCACAAACCTCAGAACACTTAACATTTGGTATAAAGCAAATTTATTCACAAATTAGCACCATAACAGAAGATTTCAGCTAGACTTTTCCACTGTTTAAACTTTATACCCAGACCAAGCTCCACTAGAAAAGCTGCTCTATTTTCCTGTAACCAAGTTTTGTTTTTCTTAATCTAGACTAATTTCCAGGACATTAGGACTTGAACCTATAAATAGCCCTTCCTATTAAAATCGAGACTCCATTCCTTTAGTGGATATAAGACCAGTACCAGATTTTAACATGCAGTTAGACAAACCCAAAACACCAGGGCTTTTCCCCGGTTTTTCTCCTTTTCCCAAGCCTAGAGAGAACGGCTTCCCCCCAGCCTTCTGGGGCTACTAGGGTTCTCTCAGGAGGTGATCAGCCTCCCCTTCCTAGCAATTAAAGCTAGGGCCTTCCAGACTGTGTTCACCCGGGGAGTCTTACCTTCTTCTAAGTTCAGAGTTCTTTTTTGTTCCCAGAATCTTTCTCTTCAGACCTTCTATTGCCCTCGATTTTTGTCAGGAAGATTCTGGTGGAGCCCACATCTTTTCTGGATTAAATTTAATCCAGGGGCACCCAGATTTGGGGTTCACCCAAGTCCTCCCGGCTTTCTCAGGGATTTGGAAGGGGCAGCAAAATGCTACCATCTCTGGCCTTCATTTGTTGTCCCTGCAGAGTCACCAAAAATGTTGTAGAATTTGAGAGAAGTTCAATTATTTGAGTATAGAGAGGCCAGGACTCAGGAATGATTTTGAGAAGGAAAAATGGTTTATTGACGGCCGGCCGGACTCGGGAACTTCTGTTTGAATTCTGAGCTCCGAACAAAATTTTTAAATGTCTTTTATACAGAGAGGAAAGGCCAAATGGTCCTTTTGTTTCAGTTCTTAATAGGCTTCAATTAGCATATATCTCTTCTACATCTTAGGTAAGCTTTTAGCATGGACTCCAGATATTCTAGATAAGCTTTTAGCATATTTACTTTTTGCATTTCCCCTAAATACTTAAAGTTTATAGCCCTTGTATTGTTAAATTGTTTCTTGGGACTGGAGCCTGTTGCCATAGTCTCTAAGGGCAGGACTGCAGCTTCTTACCATTCCACACTCACAAGTCAAACAGCTTATTATCTCTGAAGAGACAAAGAGCCTTCCACCCATAGCCCACATCAAGATGAAGGTCATTTATGAGTTCCTGGGAGACATTGGCTGCCCAAAGGCAAGCTAGGAAATTATCTCTGAATGTTGAAATCATTTCCCCTTTTAAGACATTCAACTGGTTGGATAAACTATCACTTACTGTTGATAGCAATCTCCCCAGTTGATTGTAGATGTAATTAGCTAGCTATGCACGAAACCTACTGATGACTAAAGTCCATACATGTCCTTGTATTACAACTAGCCCAATACTTGCTTGACCAAAAACTGGTCACAATTACCTGGTGTTTAATGTTGGATGGACCCCAGAAATCATGACATTAGAGCTACTCCACTTCTGTGGGAATGAACCTTTTAGATTAGATTACTTCAGTAGAAAAAACTGAGGATGGGTCTTAATACTCTTACTGGAATCCTTTATAAATAGGATGAGTACAGAAAGAGAGAGGAAAAAATGACACAGGAACAGAGAGAAATGCAGAAGCTGAGAGAGGAAGCCATAGAAACCAGGAAGCTGAATGTCACAAGACCTGGAGGAGAAGGGAAAAACCATCATTTGCCTTCTCATTTAACACTCCAGGAGTTCAGGATCACTGGCAGTCAGTCTTCAGGGAAAGAGCATCACCTGATGCTCTTGATTTAGATATTTTTCTCCATCTCAGGATGGTAAGTAATAAATCTCCATTGTAAAATCCAGCAATTTTCTGGCATATTGCTTTTAGCAATTTTAACAAACTAAAACAGATTTTGGTACCAGAAAAGTGAGGTGCTGGAACTGGAAATACCAAAAGTGCTAAAAAAAGTCTTCTTTATTATTCAGGATTCTCTAGGAAAACAGAATCAACAAGGGATATCTGTCAATAGTAAGAGATTTATCAGAGTCTCTCACAGAGCCATGGGGATGCATGCATCCAGGTTCCACAGGTAGGCTGCAACAAGGGGCTCTGATGAAAGTCCAATGAAGGTTCTTCATGATTTCTGAGAGATGTTGGCTGTCCAAAGATGAGCTGGGAAATTCTCTCTCAAAGCTGTAATCATCTCCCCTTTTAAGGCATTCAACTGATTGGGTAAGCATCACCCATTGCTGATGGCAATCTCCTTGATGGATGTAATTATAACCAGCTATCTATGACTTTACCACTGCAGTAAAGTCAATGGTGACTAAAGTCCATTAATACTCTTGTATTACAGTTAGCCCAGTGCTTGCTTTACTGAACAACAGGGCACAATTTCCTGGCCAAACTGATACAATAGCCTAACCATCACTGTCCACTCCTTGTCAACCATACACAATACCTTAAAACATACTTAGTCTCTAAGTAAAAAATAAAAACAGACATGCATATATGTCCACATAACAATGTTCAACTTTCCTGTGTACAGCTGGAAATGCTAACTCCATACAGAATAGGAGGGTGCAAGTTCTTGGATAATATCCTCAAATATTATTACATGAAATGGATACAACTTGTTATATGACAAGCGGAAAATTTGGAGAAGAAGACAAAAATTCATTTTGTGTATATATACAATCATCATCATAATGAAATAAGGAAAAAATATTCATGACCATTATAGTCCCCATTTCTGTAACAGGTCATGTGGCCAAAGTTCATATTTATCACTACCTTCTTCCACTACCCATTCCATGTTTCCATTACCCTCAGCAAGTACTTCAGTTGGCTGTGGTTCTTTGCCTGGTAGGGTGACCCAAACTTTCATTCCTGAAGATTCTGGGCCATTGTTAGTCTTACTTGGATTGGGTTGTTGCAATTTTCCATTGACTTTATTCATAGGACTAGGCAGTACTAGGAGATGCCCTAGAGGATCTCCTGTATTCCAGGCAAACTCTTCTTTACCCCCATTATGTAGATGCAGTCCTATTTCCCCTTGATAGTGAGGATCAATCACTGCAGCCAGTAGAGTAATTCCCTTCTTTGACTATTGATTCAGAGGTAAGAGGAGCCCAATGCGGCCAGGGGGCAGTTTTAACTTCTAGTTAAATGGAATCATGGCTGTGTTTCCTGGTGCCAGTACTCCTCCTTTTGGGACTAAAACCTGTAGACCAGCAGAGTTTGAGGTTGCAGGGACAGGAAGCAAAATTTTTCCTAGAAGATCACTAAGGGTAATAGTGAGTGGTGCTATTCCCATTTCCACCCCTTGATTCCTAGACCCATGGATCCTGGTTTTGGGAGAAACATCACCATTGAGTGGATGCTGATTTAAAGCATACATAACCTCCTGGAGAACATAGCCCCAGCCCTGCAAGGTATTGCCACCTAGTTGGCCTTGCCAGCTGAAAGCAAACTATTCCTGGGGGGGGGGGGCTTATTAATAGCAACTGAGAATAAACATTTGCCAAATCAACTGCTACATACCAGGTACAGGGGACATGTTCATTTGCTCAAGCAATGATACCACATCTGGGACATCAGCTACAATTGGAGTCACCACCTGGTTAAGTTTATGATAATCTACTGTATTTCTGAAAGATCCATCTGTTTTCTGCACAGGCCAAATAGGATAGGTGAATGGGGATGTGGTGGTAATCACCACCCTTGCATCCTTCAAATCCTTGATGGTGGCACTAATTTCTGCATTCCCTCCAGGAATCTGGTATTGTTTTTGATTTACTATTTTGCTAGTTAGGGGCAGTTCTAGTGACTTCTACCTGGCCTTTCCAACCATAATAGCCTTCACTCCACAAGTAAGGGATCCAATGTAGGGATTCTGCCAGTTACTGAGTAAGTCTATTCCAATTATGCATTCTGGAACTGGGGAATAGCCACAGAATGGGTCCAGGGACCCAATGGGCCTACTGTGAGATAGGCCTGAGCTAAAGCTTCATTAATCACCTGACCTCCATAATCCCCTACTCTGACTGTTGAACCACAGTGATGTTTTGGATCTCCTGGGATTAACATCACTTCTGAGCCAGTGTCTAATAATCCCAGAAATGTCTGACCATTTCCTTTTCACCAGTGCACAGTTACTCTGGTGAAGGGTCATAGATCTCCTTGGGGAAATGTGGGAGGAAGATTAACAGTATAAATTTTGGACAGTTTAATAGGATCCCTCCCCAAGGAGACCTGACCTCTTCCTATTCCATGGGCTCTGAGTCTGTAAGCTGTCTCAAGTCTGGGACTTGATTAAAGGGCATGACTCTCTGCATCTGTCATTTGAGTTAAAATTTTGTTCACCATACGTAGAACTCTTCTGTTTATACAGATCCAGAAGAAATTTAGTAGACTGCCCACCTACTTCACTGTTAGGTATTCCATGATGTATTAGCCAACACCATAACTCTACATGATTCAGACTATTTTGAGTGCTTTTTTGAATCTGCCTTTCATTGCAGCAGCCACACCCACCTTGACTTTGGCAATTAACTGCAGATACTTGACTTTTGCCAGGTCTACATCCACTCATCCCCATAACGTTTAAGGGATGCCATTCATTCAACAAATGTTTATTAAACACTTGGCATTTATCTTGTGCTCAGCTTGAATTAGGCGTACAAGATCAACACATTCTCAGTACTTATACTGTATTTTGGGGAGACATTCATTCATTCAACTTGAACTTATTAGATGCCTACTACATGCCAGTTCGAGGCTAAATGCTAGGAATACAGCAACAGACTATATAGACAAACCCCCATGCCTTCAAGGAGAGGCTTATGTTCTAATGAAACTTAAATGAGTAAATAGTAAACAAGATACTTTCACATATTGATTAATGTTTCAAAGGAAATGAAAAGAATAATATAGGATGACAATGTGTAGGAAAATCTTTAGATAATGTGGCAAAAAGAGTTCTCTGAAGTTGCATTTCATCTGAGACCTGCATAATGTAAAGTTTGAGCCAGGTGAAGTAACAGAGGACAAGGGAGGGAGCTTATATGACACATTGTCAGCTGGAGAACTGAGCATTGGGACTGGTAAAAGGGTAAGAGAAGAGGAAGGGTGAAAGATTAGAATGGGTGGAGCTGAATCACTCAGGACCTTGGATCATACAAGGAGTGTGATGAGAAATAATAACACAGTCAAAAATTTGTAAAAAAAAAAATTAAAGGAGATATGTCACTAGACAGCAATTTGCTGATCCTAAACCTCTTAATTCTGTAGGTTACTACTTCCTCTTCTCCATTCAACATTTCTTTATACAATGCCAATTGTTAATGAGGATGTGGAAAATCAGAGTACTAATTTATTGCTGGAGGGACTGTAAAATGGTGCAAGTATTTTAAGAAAAACAGTTGATGGTTTCCTATAAAAGTAAACCTACACATTCCCTAAGACTCAACAATTACATTCTTAGTCATCTGCACAAAAGAAGCAAAACCACATCTTCAGAAGGACAGGTACACAAATGTTCATAACAGCTTTATTCATAATAGTCAAAAGTTAGAAAAATAAATATGTCCATCATCAGGTGAGTTTATGAATAAAATGTGACATATTCATACAATGGATACAAAAATAAAAAGGGACAAACTAATGACATAAGGAGCAAAAGGAATGTATCTCAAAAGCAGAATGCTAGGTATTTTTAGCCCCATAAACTTGACAGTTCAATTTATATGAAGTTCTAGATCATGCAGAACTGATGCACAGTGGAAAAATATCAGAAGAGTGATGACTTCAGCAAAGAGTGAGGTGAGAATTGTTTGGATAGCAGCAGGATGGTGTGGGAGTTTTAATCTATATCTTGACATGGTTTGGGGTTAGCAGTGATATGCAATTGTCAAAACTCAGAAAATGTTCTCTCTTGCTTATACATTGCATTAAAATTTTTATCCCAACTCGAAAAAGAAACTGTCAATGATAGTTGTATTGTAGTAGTGATGTGGAGATGGTGGCCACGGTGGCTGCTGATGGAGAGGGAAGAAGAGATATGGTGTGGGGGCATTTTCAGGATCTGGAGCTGTCCTAGGTGGTACTTCAGGGACAGATGCTGAGTGTTGTGTGTCCTGTCATGGCCTACTGGCTGAACTGGGGGAGAGTCTGGACTACAATGTGGACCACTGTCCATGTGCTGCAGCAGTTCTCCAGAATGTATTCGCCAGGTGCTGTGGATGTGCCACAATGATGGAAGAGTTTGTTGATGTGGATGGTGTGGTATAGGTGGGGTGGGAGTTATATGGAAACCTCATATTTTTTATGTAACATTTAAAAGAAAATAAAGGAAAAAAAGAAAAACAAACAATAGTTGAACACTAATGAACAGCAATTCCAATGAAGATTTTAAGGAGAAGTGTACAGTGTGAGACAGAAAGCTGATGTGCCTTTTCATTCCTCTCTGTAGAGATGGCATTCAATTGAAATGTTCTTTAAAATTCTTAAAAAACAAGATAAATTGATGGATGGAATAGTGGTAGATAAGTAATAAAACAAATGTTGAAATAGGTTAAAATAGAATTTAGGTGATAGGCACAAAAATGTTTGCTGTAAAATCCTTTCAACTTTGCTATATGCTTGAAACATTTCATTATAAAATTCTGTGAGATTTATAACTTTGGATGCAGTGCATAAACTAATCATGGGAAGTAAAGAATACATGTTGGTAGGCCAGTTGGTAGTTGTGGGTCATCCAGTAAGGATGGTGTAGCATCTTCACATAACTGTTAGTGATGGGGGAAGTGGAAGACATGAGAGGTGTTTTGATTCAATCAATATGATTTGAGTATGTTTTGGATAGGAGCAGGAATTTCTTCAGTAACTGTACTCTTAGAGCTAGAAGGGTTTAAGGACAATGAAGTACATGCATTTAACCTATTGAATTGTATGTCTGGGAAACTTTTAAATGACATTTCACTTGACAGATATATCAATGACTCTGGAGTTTGGAGGTGAGGGATTTTCTCTAGCTATAAATTAGGCTAATCACTAGCAAATAATGATAAATGTAGATGTGAACATGATTGCAATTATCAAGAAAAGAGAATAAAGTCTAGGTTGGAACAGTGAAGAACACAGAGGCTAGAAACAGAATATAAGACTTAATAATTGCTATGATAAAAAGGAGGAGGGAGAGGACAAGTGCTAGGAAGGGGAGAGGACATTGAGAAGGAACTGAGCATATATAAATAGTGTTGAAGAAGCTTTCATGCAAGCTAAAAACCAAAACAATTTTTTCTCATTATGGGAAGCATTCTTGGTTAAAGAATGATGCTTCTCTTTCATAAAGGGGAAAAAAAAAATAAGTTACAATACACTCTTCTTCTGCAGGTTGCTAAAATGGAACCCAGAACCTCATACATGGGAAGGAGGTACTCAGACACTAAGCTGTGGTGCTCAACCACTGAGCTGTACCTGCTCCTGGAGAAATCCCTCTTATGCCTAGAGGATTTGGATTAGAGAATCAGGGTCCTGGAGAGATTGTCCAAAATAGGATATTGAGAAACCCCACATCAAAATGCACAGAGCAGTGTGCTTACTGAACCTCACTTTAGAGCCCAAGAACTCCACTATGCAAAAAGAAGTGGCCAGTAGCACAAACGTGAAAGTTACAGCCTTTCTCTCTGATGCTCATATGTGGGTAAAAGTATCAGCAGACAGTGGAGGGAGGGAACAAAAGGCATACCTTGTTTGGACTCCTACTGTTCCTCCAGGTCACTCACTCTACCCTTACATTTCACCCTAACTTCCTGCTCCCCTGAAACCCTGAGAGCATCTGAGTTAGCATCCAAGTTAGCTCCTTAAAATTCAGATAGAAGGTTGTCCAATTCCCACTGGAGCTAGTACATTTTTCATAAATCTATCACTTGAATTATATCCTACTCCTCTATATTTTTACCTCATTCCTAAAGCCATTTTTTAATTAGCTAATAGAAAAATTCAACTTAGCCATTTCCTTTCATTTACGAAATATGGCAACGACCTTCCTGAGTGCCACTTTTACATCTTTGTTCCGCAGGGTGTAGATAAGTGGGTTGAGAGTGGGGCTGACTGATGAATACATGATGGCAACCACTTTAACATTTTCCATGGAGGAGCCAGACACTGGAAGGAAATAGGTGTAGATGAGGGTGGAATAGTACATGCAGACCACCAGAAGATGAGAAGAGCAAGTGGAGAAGGCCCGGCGTTTGCCCTCGGCTGTTCGGATTTGCAGGATGCTAGCAATGATGAAACCATAGGATGCCATGGTAAGCAGGAAGTTGACCACTCCAAAGTAACCATCTGCGATGATGATCATGACATTGTTCAGATATTTAGGGCCACAAGCAAGCAACAGCATTGTGGGGACATCACACAGGAAATGATGGATCTGATTGGAACCACAGAAAGTTAGCCGTGCCATTAGGCAGGTTTGCAAGGAACTGTTGGCCCCACTGATCACCCACATACTACCTGCCAGTAAGGCACAAAGGTTCCTGCTCATCAGTGTGTGATAGTGCAGAGGTTGGCAGATGGCCACATAGCGGTCATAGGCCATAATGGTGAGCAACATCAGCTCAGCCCCCACAACCCATGTCAGAAAAAAGAGCTGGGTCATGCAGCCTTCATAGGAGATAGTGCTGCCCCTGCCCACCAGGTTGTCCAGCAACTTGGGGAGAACAGTGGATATGCAGATGATGTCTATAATGGCCAGATTGGTGAGAAAGAAGTACATTGGGGTGTGGAGCACTGGATTCAGGCAGATAGCCATGAGTATGAGGCAGTTCCCTGCAAAAGCCATCAGGTAAAGGAGGAGGAAAGCAGCAGTGAAGAAACCTTGGAGTTGGGGGTTTTCTGAGAATCCCTGCAGGACAAACTCCACCACAGCTGAAAGGTTGTTTGCTGCCATTGGGTGGGTGAGGCTCTCCTAGGAATCCTAGAATGCAGAAAACACATGGGCAGAGAGAGACAAAAAGACCAGGCACTGATGTGTCTTCTCTGCATGCCAGTCTTGGTAAGACTGTACAGGGATGTTTATAATGGTACTTTTGCCATAGGAAACACATGGCTAAGAAGTTGACATAGGTCTCTGCACTAAGGGAGACAATCAGAGAATTAACTCTCCCCCTTTGGATCACCCTATAGCACCTTCTAGCCCCACATATTACCCACCACATTTCAGCATCTCCTTCCTGTGTATGGCTGGGCTGGTATTGCTCAGTATTACCAGAGAAGGTGCAGTTTTCACTTTAATTGTCAACAATTCATACATTATCCTGACACATGAAAGCTACTGGAGATGGCTCATAGAGCACATGGTGTTATGCTACTTTTTGAGTGTTATGTGGAAGATAAACACACCCAACCAGGCAGAAAAGTAGGCTCCAGGCCAGAGAACTCCCCAAAAAGGAAAAGTCAATCCAGCTGGCAATGGGGTGAGGCTATGTAGAAAAGACTGTCTCAAAGTTGGATGAAAGTCTCACCTACAGAGAAAGTGAAACGAGCAGAGGGATGAGGTGAGTTCGGGAGTTTGTGTGCCCTGATGAAACCAGTACATTGGGATGCAGCATGGGAAATGGTTTGGGGTGCCAGAGCAGTCTGAGTCTTGGGGGTCAGCTGCCAGCCTCAGAGGAGGCAGGGGGCACTCTTGGAGCACAACTGCACATTAACCTGGCAGCAGACCTTGCAGTCAAAACAATGACTGCTCAACCCTGCCTTGTCCTGTATAAGCTGCTCCCCAGAGTGTGAAGGGTGTAGGATCATAGGCATCCAGTACTTCTCTCTGAGCAGCTGGATCCTGCTACTAGGAGGTACTTAACTCCTGGCTCCAACCCAATCCATGTTCTCTTGGGCTAAATGGGAAAATTGTTTCTTCATTAATTGCAAGTGTGTGTCAGGGTGTAGTGATGCAGCAAAGAAAGGCACAGACCCAGCATTGGCATGGGCCAGGATCTACTGCCAAGGAACCCACACAGCCCCCAGAACTGTGAGACACTTGACCTTACATATCTGTCCAGCAACTCATCCTTAACCTCAGGCAGGATGGCGGCCCAGATCAGTTGAGGAGACAATATTCCCTGAGCTCCCCACTTTGGTCCTAAGGATCCACACATCCATCAAACCCAAGCTGACTATTTCCCTCTCCTCCCCTCTGCCCTGTACACCTAGGGACCATTCAGCCCAGAGTATAAAGAGGGTCTGAGAACCTACAATGGAGATTCTGGTTGGGTAACAAGAACAAGATCTGTCATTGCGTGTGCATCCTAACTAATGAGCTGGTCTTTCCCCAATGTCCCTTTGAACAGAGACATTGTAGATTTTTAGATATATGTACCTTGCTGTGAACACTCAGTGAGTGGAGTGCTGGAACAGGCCCATTTGGAGTTCTCTGTCAATGCTGACTGTGGTCTTTTATCTCCCCTGACCCTTTATGTCCCCCTTCCCTTATGAGGGCCAAGGAAAGAACAGGTTGCTGACCAGAGCCCAAGTTTCATGCCTGAAAAACTGGGGTGCTAATGGTCCCAAGTTTCATGCCTGAAAAAATGGGGTGCTAAGCATTACAGAGTAGAGGCTCCTCAATCCTGGGGTCCTCATATCCAAAGTTCACCTGATGTCTATAGCCACTGCCATACACACTCTTCTCCACAATGCATGGGACCATTCCCATGAAGGCACATTTGAAAAAAAAACCTTCCTCTGGATGGTCCAAGCTGCTGCCTACCACTAATGCCCAGGATGCATGCTACCTGCACATCTACATGTTCACCAGAGTGTCTCCTGCTCAAGACTTACAGTGAGCTGAGTCAGTTACCTCCAGCTCATGCAGCTAGAACATCTATGTTAAAGCTCTTGACCTCGTCTAGAGAACAAAACTATAGGTGTTGTTTTCCCCTCTTACCAATCAGCTACACATATGGGGCTAGGGTGAATAGGGCTGAAGGGCTCTGAGAGTCTTGCAGTACATCAGCATTTCAAAATGAAATTATAAATGACAGAAAAAAAAGTGCAGGTAGGGGTATGTTTTCCAAGTAGTAATGGTCAGGGCTAAACCAAATATCTCTTTTCAGAAACATTGAAAGTAAAATAAAGAAGGCTCAAAGATCAAGGATAATAAAAGATGAGCTGAAAATTGCTTCCTATCTAACTTGAAGTAATTCACATTTTCATGAAAGATAAACAATATCCTTACCCTGATTAAAGAGAATATGAAGCTGGGAGTTTGAAGACTTGAATCCTGCTATTTGGTTCTTCCTTTGTTTGTGGCCAAACTTTAAATGGAGACCAGCTCTGGGTAGACCTTCCAAGGTCACTGGGGAGCACCAAAGGCTAAGGAGCAGGAGTGGCCCTCAGGGAGCAATTACCCCCAGTCAGAAGTAAACATAAGTCTTGAGGGCACAGTCTCCAAGTGGAAGCAGAGACAGGACTTAAGGAGGGGAGAGGGGCAGGCCAAGGGGAGGGGCTCCCAGGACAGTAGCTGGGGGCAAGCCCTTTGCCCCATTGAACTGATTCTGGCAGGAGAGCTGCTGTGATTTCTTAGTCCAAACCTCTGGATAGAATGTTCTTCTTTTGATGACCAGGCAAGGACCTGTGCACAGCCCATGTGTAGAAAACTGACAGTAGTGTTCTTCTTAAATCTAATTCATTCCTCACAGCAGTTGTGGATTTGCAGTAATATGAGAAGGTAGTACAGAGTGCTTCTGGAAACCCCACACCCAGTCTTCTCTAGATAGCATGCTGCCTAGTTTTGAACACTTGTCCCAATTAAAGCACTTGAGATGTGGGGGCATTTTGGGGACTTGGAGTTGTCCTGGGTGGTGCTGCAGGGACAGTTACCAGGCATTGTATGTCCTCCCATGGCCCACTGGGTGGAACGTGGGAGAGTGTGGGTTATGATGTGGACCATTAACCATGAGGTACAACGATGTTCAGAGATGTATTCACCAAATGCAATGAATGTCTCATGATAATGGAGGAGATCGTTGTTATGGGGGGAAGAGTGGGGTGAGGGGGGTGGGGGCTATATGGGTTCCTCATATTTTTTAATGTAATATGAAAAAAATAAAGAAAAAATAAAATAAAGAACTAGTACTGATACATTATTATTAACTAAAGTCCTCAGTTTATTCAGATTTCCTTGTTTTTCCTGAATATCCTATTTCTTTCTGATCATCTACCCCAGACACCACATGAGATTTAGACATCATGTCTCATTGGCCTCTACCTGGTACTGAGAGTTTCTCAGACTGTCCTCATTTGAAGACCTTGACCATTTGAGGAGGAGTGGTCAGGAGCTTTTGAAGAGATGACTCAATGGGGATTTGTCTGATGTCTTCTTGTGATTATACAGGGGTTATGGATGTTGGAGGAAGACTCCAGAGGAGAAGTGCCCTTCTTACAACATCTTATCAAAGGATCATGCTCTCAACATGACTTAACACTGAATATGATATTTTTTAATCACTCAGGTTTTAAGGGTCAGCAATATGATATGTCCATGATCTCTGAGATACACACTGATCTGTCCAGGGAAAAGTCACATGCAGCATCAGGAGTCCAAGGAGAAGTAAGAGTCAGTATATGCAAGCCAACTACCATACCCAACTCCTCAGCAGGGTAAGCCCCAGCTCTGGACCAGGCAGCACTCAGCTGCTCAGGAAGTTCAAAGGAGAAACAAGAACCAGGCACAGTGCTGCCTGCTTGGGTGATGGTACAGTGAGCCCATCACAGCCAGCTGCCTTCCATGCATGACTGAAAGGTTCATAACTGCCCAACTGGATATCTGCTGGTCGTCTCCTTACAATGTACCCAGTATGTGAACATATGGTAAAAATATAGACAAGGGAAAGTTAACAGTTCATCTTAGTGTTTTCTGCATTTTGAAAAAAAAAAACAAACCACTTTTCATTATAAAGCAAGCAAGAAGTGGGCCATTATTTATTTAGAGAGGTTCTCATCTTTAAAAAATGTCACCACTGGGTTCCCTAGAATTTTCAAAATAACATAATGTCTTACAACTCTATAAATAATTGCATATTTTAATCTCTGAATGACACATATTTTACATGATAGATAATGCAGTGGAATTTCAATAACTCAAGAATTTATACATTTAAAATGTTTCTATAGATAAGCTATAATCTTCAGTTATATCTCTATGTCCAGACTGAATGGACTAATTTCTAGGGGATAATGTTGATTAATTAAAGTAATTAGTGAGTGATGAAGGTCCCTACCACTCTGATTTCAATATTATCCCAAGACCCCCAACATCTCACCATCATTTATACCATATAAGCCTCATTATCCATAGGAATTGCTTAATAACATTTTGTTTAACATTTATTATAATCATAGATTTGTCCTATGTCTTGGAGGATCCTCACAACACTGCAATAGTCGTTTTTCCCCATAGGACTTCATGTTTAAAAGAAGTAGGTTCTTCCCACAGAGCGAGGCTCAGAGAAAGGTTGCCTTGCACAAGCACAGCCTGTATAGAATACAGATTATGGGGAACCTGTGCTCAGCCTGCAGAGAGGAGACCAGGAAAGTGGACCTTGGTCCAGAAGGGAGATGATCTGCATATTGACAGGAACAGGAGGGAATGTTCTCTTGGAAAGGGCCATTTATAAGACAGGGGTAAGGTCAAAAGATTAGAAGGTCCAGCCTGTGTCTCCCCATCTTGTCCCTGTAGAATGCACCATGTTTAGGCTAAATTTGTGTTCCTGGTCTTTTATTAATGAGTTGACATTCATCACACTTTGGCTACATTGTGTGGAAAGTGATGCCCACACAAGAGAGGGAGCAATGAGAAGAACCATCAAGGTCAGGAGGTCATTGGGAGGGAGACAGAAAAAGAGGAGCAGGGATGGCATGAAGGTTATACCAGTGAGGTTTTAGCACCACAAAGGTCAACGTGACTGTCTGGAGAGGGAGAAGGAGCAGGAATTAGGATATACTAGGACAGCCCAGAATCTGAAGTTGCTTTGTCTCCATTGCAGTTGCAGGTACCCAGAGGGAAAGGCTCAGAAGCAGGAGGCATGTTCTGTCTGGGTTCTGGTCTCAGATCTTTGTCTCAGCCTCAGAAGTAACTGCAGGACTCCCCACATTGATCTCACAGCAGAAAGGGTGCATAAGTCATGGAAGGAGTAGATAAGGGGAGTTGGGTAAAAGGAGTTGAGAAATGAGGCTATGAGGGAGGGTCAGAACAAGAGCTGCCTGTCCCCACCCTACTGAGGATGCACAGTAATTGGGCTGAAGCCCTGAAAACCATATAGATCCCCATGAGTCAGCTGTCAAGCTCAGGTGCCACTCAGATGTGATCTTTGTTCACAAGCCTCTCCTGTTACTTTTACCGGACCTGTGGTTGGTGCTGTCTATGTGATTGCCAGACCCTGAACCTCAACAGACCTGCAACTCCCACCCTCTGGTTTAATGAACTTACTCCAGCCAGCTAACAGGGAGATGAAGAAGTTCACCCACCACACCAGGGAGCCAAGAGTGCCTACAACTGCAAGCAGGCAAATTGCACCCATCATCCAAGTGGAATCTAAGCCTCCTCTTGAAATAGAGGTAGAGTGAACATCACTATCCCAGGGTCCACAGGATGGAGGAATAGAGTATGGATTAGAGTGGACTTACTGATATTCTATTCTGGAACTATAGTGGTTAGTAATGGAAGAAAATGTACCATTAATGTGGAGAAAGTAGCCATGGTAGCTGCTGAGGGTAGGGAGAGGGAAGAAGAGACATGATGTGTGGGTATTTTCAGGACTTGGAGTTGTCCTAGGTGATACTGCAGGGACAGTTGCTGGACATTGTAGGTCCTGCCATGACCCACTGGGTGGACTGGGTGAGAGTGCAAACTGCAATGTAAACCACTATCCATGTAGTGCAGAAGTGCTCCAAAATGTATTCACCAAATGCAATGAACATGCCACATTGATGAAAGAGGTTGTCGATGTGGGAGGATTGGGGTGAGGAGGGTGGGGGCTACATGGGGACCTCATATTTTTTAATGTAACATTTAAAAGTAAATAAATAAATAAGTAGTTAAGTAAGTAAGTAAGTAAATAAATAAATAAATAAAACTAAAAGGGAATTCTAAATGGGCCAGTTTACATTCTGCCACCAGACACATGGGGTCTACAAAGATTATAGAAATATGAAGTTGCCCATCACTCATTCATCTTCCTGGGTCTGTGTCAAGGTTCACATATAGGTCTTCAAATCAGATTTTGCCCACACAACCCAAACACACAGCATAATTTCCCAAAGAGCCCATACGGGCACTGTACCCTCTTTGTACAGTCCCATGACAAATTTGTGAGCTGCACAGGGGAAAGACACCAACTCTGAGATATGGAGAAGGGGATGGAATATGAGGATGCTCTGAAAATATATTCCATAACTCTATGAGCTACCAGGTATCTCTCACTAGGTGGCAAGTGATTGGGATTGTTCATTCCTTATAAAATTTGGCCCAAACTCCATTCCCAGGTAGGCCTCATCCTGAACACTGAGATCTTCTTTCCTGGAGCTTACTTCTCCCTGTTCCACAGTTACTGAATACTTTTAGTCTTATACAAGACCCCAACCTACCTCCTCCATTCCACTTTTGTCAGCAGATGAATCCATGCCAAAAATTGCTTGAACCATTTTGAAGCCTTTTGGTTCACCTATGTTTTGGGACCTTATGGAGATTTCAGAATTTAAGCTGACATGAAAACAGCTGATTTTGTTTGTTTCCAAATTGCCCCATTTTCTGAGCTACTTTAATTAAGGCCTGAAAAACTGTCTTCACGCAACAACATCTCGTGGCATCTCTACTATGTCTCATGCAGTCTTTCAGGCTCTAGACAGTGATGACAACAGATTGAAGCTTCCATTCCAGCAGGAAGAAGTTCTTGAAGCTCCCAACTAGAACCTCATCAATCAACATTAGTCAGCTATTTACAATGGCACTACCACATGCCAGGACTTCATGTACTTTTATCCCACTTATCTCTCTTTTCTAGATGAAGAAACTGAAGGGAAAATAAATCACACATTTTCCCAAGACCTCACAGTTGGGAACTGGCACTGCCAGTACTCACAACAGGTTCTGCTTCAGAACCATGACTTTAATCACAAGGTATCGTGCTGTCTTAAGGGAGAAATAGGCCATTCAAAATAACAGCTGGAGAGTTCCATACCTCACATCAAAAATTACTAGAGAGAGGTTTGAGGGAAGATGGTGGAGTAGGAAGCTCCATGAGTCAATTCACTATAACAACTATCAATCTGGCTGGAACAATCTGTGTTAACTCTTTTGAAGAGCTGGAGTGCAGTAGAACACTGTGCAGAACCCAAGAAAGGCTGGAGGAAGAGGATGGTAAATACAGTAAGTATCAATGGATTTTACCCTCTGTGCAGTGAGAACCACCTTGCAGCCTCAAGCCATGTGGGGGCATTCCTAGCTCCTGTTGCAGCTGGCTAGTGCCAAACTGGGGTATGAACACCTGGTCCTCAAAACTCTGTGTGGTGTGATCTGATTAACATCCTCTGCTTTTGATCACCTACTTTAGATGGCTGGGTGGACCAGCTTTGAGGGCATACATTTTTCCAATCCTCCTCCAGGAAAAGTGGCTGAAGAGTCTTTTTTTTTTTAATTAAAATTATTTATTTTTATGAAAGAGGCAGTACATTTGTTTTTCTATTTTCTGTTTCCAATCCTATTTGGGTTTTTTTGTTCTTTTGTTTTTTCATTTTCTTTTTTATTTATTTATTTATTTTTTATTGACTTTGTAATAATATTACATTAAAAATATATATATATATGAGGTCCCATTCAACCCTACCACCCCCACCTCACCTCTCCCCCCCCCCCCCCAGCAACACTCCTTCCCATCATCATGACACATCCATTGCATTTGGCAAGTACATCTTTGGGCACCTCTTCACCTCATGGTCAATGGTCCACATCATGGCCCATATCTCTCCCCCATTCCATCCAGTGGGCCCTGTGAGGATTTACAATGTCCGGTGATTGCCCCTGAAGCACCATCCAGGGCAGCTCCATGTCCCAAAGACGCCTCTACCTCTCATTTCTTCCTGCCTTTCCCCATACCCATCAGCCATCATGTCCACTTTTCTCAATCCAATGCCACCTTTTCTATGTGGACATTGGATTGGTTGTGTCCATTGCACCTCTATGTCAAGAGGAGGCTCAGATTCCACATGGATGCTGGATGCAATCCTCCCACTTTCAATTGTAATCACTCTAGGCTCCATGGTGTGGTGGTTGTCCTTCTTCAACTCCATCTTAGCTGAGTGTGGTGAGCCCAATAAGTCAGATTGTAGGTGCTGGAGTCTGTTGAGGCTCAGGACCTGGCTATCACATTGTCAGTCCAGAGATTCAGATCCCCTAAATATATCTTTTTTTTTTTTTTAAGATTTATTTATTTTTATTTATTTAATTCCCCTTCCCTCCCCCGGTTGTCTGTTTTCTGTGTCTTTTTGCTGCGTCTTGTTTCTTTGTCCACTTCTGTTGTCATCAGCTGCAATGGCAGGGAAGTGTGGGCAGTGCCATTCCTTGGCAGGCTGCTCCCTCCTTCGCGCTGGGCAGCTCTCCTTATGGGTGCACTCCTTGCGCGTGGGGCTCCCCCCCGCGGGGGACACCCCTGTGTGGCACGGCACTCCTTGCGCGCATCAGCACTGCGCATGGGCCAGCTCCACACGGGTCAAGGAGGCCCGGGGCTTGAACTGCGGGCCTCCCATGTGGTAGATGGACACCCTAACCACTGGGCCAAAGTCCGTTTCCCCCCTAAATATATCTTAAACCCCGACACTAACTGCACCTCCAGCACATTAGCATGAAAGTCTTATGAAGAGAGATCCCATCCGAGTCCAGATTCATCACACATAAAATTTGTGAGCAAAAACAAATTAAAAAGTCACAAATTGAAGGCTCCAGATTTCAAAAACAACAAAAATGTGCAATCCTGGAAGAATGGAAGAAATAGATTTCAAGAGTACTAACATAATACTCAGAATGTTCAGTTCTCAACAAAAATTACAAAACCAATAGAGAAACAGGAAACAATAGACTATTCACAGGAAAGATAAAGAATTTACCAGAAACCATCCCTGAGAGAACCCATACTTTGGAACTATCAAATTGACCATCTTAAATATGTTCAATGAGTTAAAGGAATACATATAAAATGAACTAAAGGAAATTAGGAAAATATTATCTGGAAAAAATAAACAGAGAGATATTTCAGAAACAGAACCAAACAAAAATTTTGGTGCAGCAAAGTTCATTAATCTTATTAGCAGGATTGAACAGCAGATTTGAATAGGCAGAAGAAAGGATCAGTGATCTGGAAGAGAAGACAATTGAAATTTTCTAGTATTGAGTAGCAGAGACTAAAACATAAAATAAAGAAAGTAAAAAACTTTGAACAGAGATTGAGGGATCTGGGCACAAAATGAAGTATACTGACATCCACATCATTGGAGCTCCAAAAGGACAAGAAGGAGCAAAATTGGCAGTAAAAGCATTTCAAGAAATAATAGGTGAAAATTCCCAAATCTGATAAAACACTAATATAAACATCCATTTATCTCCAAAAACTCCAAGTAGGATATTTTCTAAAACATCTACTCCAAGATACATTGGAATTAAATTTTCAAGATCTATTTCCAAAGAAAGGATTTTGAAAGAAGCAGGAGGGAATTGACTTGTCACATACAGGGATCCCCAATAAGAATAACAATGCTTTTCTCATCAGAAATTTTGGAAGCCAGGAGACAGTAGGATTCTATATTTAAAGTTCTTAAAAAGAAAAACAAATGTTAACCAAGAATTCCATATCTCCTCTCCATATACTCTCCAACATCTAGTTTTCCAACTTATTAATAGCAGCCAGTCTAATAGGAGTGAAGTGATATCTCACTGTGGTTTTGATTTGTATTTTCCTAATTGCTAGTGATGTTGAACATTTTTTCCGCATGTTTCTTTGCCATTCATATTTCTTCTTTTCAACTCTTTGGCCCATTTTTTTAATTGGATACTTAGTATTTTTACTGTTGAGTTGTTTGTTCTCCTTTTATATCAAAGATATTATATCATGAATATTAAACCCTTATCAGACATGTGATTTCAAAATATTTTCTCCCATTGAGTCAGTTACCTTTTCACCCTGTTGGCAATGTCCTCTGAGGTACAAAAGCATTGAACTTTGAGGAGGTCCCATTTATCTTTTTATTTTTCTTTTGTTGCTTGTGCTTTGGGTGTAATGTTTAAGAAACTACCCCTAACACAAGATCTTGATGATGTTTTCCCATATTTTCTTCCAGGAGTTTTATAGCTGTTGTTTTTAATTTTAGGTCCTTAATCCATTTTGAGGTAATTTTTTATAAGGTGTGAGATGGGGTCTCCTTTCTTTCTTTTGGATATTGCTTCCTAGCTCTTCCAGAACCACTTGTTGAATAGAATATTCTGGCCCAGCTGGGTATGCTTAGTAACCTTGACAAAAATCACTTGACTGTAGATGTGAAGGTTGATTTCTGAGTTCTCAATTCAGTTTCATTGGTCAATCTGTCTATCCTTATACCAGTACCATGCTGTTTTACCACTGTAGCTAAGTAACATGCTTTAAAATTAAGAATTGAGAGTCCTCCAACTTTGTTCTTTTTTTAAAGACATTTTGGCTATTCAGAGCACCTTGTGCCTCCAAATAAATTTGATTATTGGTTTTTAAATTTCTGTAAAAATGGCTGTTGGGATTTTTATTGGAATTGCTTTGAATCTACAAATCAGTGTGGGTACAATTGATATTTTAACAATCTTTAGTCTTCCAAAACATGAATACAAAATGCCCCTCTATTTATTTATGTCTTTCTCAGTTTCTTTTAGCATTTGTTTTTAGCTTTCTAAATACAGGTCCTTTATGTCCTTGGTTAAGTTTGTTCTTAAGTATTTGATTATTTTAGTCACTATTTTAAAGGGAATTTTTATACTGATTACCTCCTCAGAAGGCACATCAGCAGTGTATAGAAGCTCTGTTGATTTTGCATATTAATCTTGTATCCCACCATTTTACTGAACTCATCTATTAAATCTAGGAGCTTTGTTGTTGATTTTTCAGGACTTTCAAGGTACAGATGATGTCATCAGGGAATAGTGAAAGGTTTTTTTTCTTCCTTTCCTTTTTGGTTGCATTTTATTTCTTTATCTAGCCTAATTGCTCTACCTAGAACTTCTAGCAAAAATATTGAATAATAATGGTGAGAGTGGACATCCTTGTCATGTTCGTGATCTCAGTGGGAAAACTTTCAGTTTTTCACTGTTCGTAAGCGCTGTTGAGCTTTATATTTTTCTTACATGCACTTTACCATATTGAGAAAGCTTCCTTCTATTCCTTCTATTCCTAGCTTTTGGAATGTGTTTGTCAGGAAAGGGTGCTGTATTTTGTCAAATGCATTTTCTGCATCAATAGAGACATGCTTGTTCTTCTTCAATTAATCAATTTCTTATCAGTATTTACTTAATTTCTTTTTTTTTAAAGATTTATTTATTTATTATTTCTCTCCCCTCCTCCACCCCCCTCACCCCAGTGTCTGTTCTGTGTCTAATTGCTGCTGAGTCTTCTTTGTCTGTTCTGTTGTTGTCAGCGG
Source organism: Dasypus novemcinctus (assembly GCF_030445035.2). Taxonomy (NCBI): domain Eukaryota; kingdom Metazoa; phylum Chordata; class Mammalia; order Cingulata; family Dasypodidae; genus Dasypus; species Dasypus novemcinctus. The sequence continues at coordinate 5,452,707 of NC_080686.1, read as the reverse complement.
CACAGGAATCTGTGTTTTTTTGGTTGCATCATCTTGTTGTGTCAGCTCTCCATGTGTGTGGCACCATTCCTGGTCAGGCTGCACTTTCTTTTGCGCTGGGCAGCTCTCCTTACTGGGTGCACTCCTTGTGCGTGGGGCTCCCTTACGTGGGGGACACCCCTTCATGGCATGCCACTCCTTGTGTGCACATCAGCACTGTGCATGGGCCAGCTCCACACGGGTCAAGGAGGCCCAGGGTTTGAACCACGGACCTCCCATGTGGTAGACGGACACCCTAACCACTGGGCCAAGTCCACCACCCCTTAATTTCTTTTCATAACATTTTTGTCTTTTTTTAAAAAGATATATAGATCTCATAAAATGTTACATTAAAAATATGAGTATAGTATTACATTGTATATATATACCAAATTTTGTCTATTCATTCATCCTTTAATGGACACTTGGGCTGGATCCATATTTCAGCTATAGTGAATAATGCTACTATGATCATTGGTGTGCAAATGTCAGTTCATACCTTCCTTTCAGTTCTGAAAATATTCCTTGTATTGGGATTACCAGATTATATGGCAGTTCTATATTCAGCTTTTTCTTTCTTTTTTATTAATTGATCTTTTTTAAATTATATTTTGTTGAAGATACATAGATCACAAAAATGTTACATTAAAAAAATAAGAGGGCAGTGGCTGTGGCTCAATCGATTGGTCTCCCATCTACTTTATGAGAGGCCTTGGGTTTGCATTCCACGGCCTCCTCATGAAGACAAGCTGGCCTAAGCCTGTGGAGAGCTTATGGCCCATGCCTGTGGAGAGCTGATGGCCCGTGCCCGTGGATAACTGATGGCCCACAATGCAGAGAGCTGGTGCAGCAAGATGACTCAACAAAGGGAGACAACAGACACAGAAGAATATGCGGTGAATGGACATGGAGAGCAGACAGCAAGCAAGCTGCAAGGGGAGGGAATAAATAAAATAAAAATAAATATATAAGAGGTTCCTAAATACCCCATACCCCACCCTACCCACTTCTATCATATCAATGACCTTTTTCATCATTGTGGCACAGTCATTGAATTTGGTGAATACATTCTGAATCACTGCTGCCCTGCAAGGATGATAGTTTACATTGTAGTTTATACTCCCCCCCGAGTACATTCAGTGGGTTATGGCCGGATATATAATGTCCAGCATCTGCCTGTGCAATATCATTTAGGACAACTCCAAGTCCCCAAAATGCCTCCACATCATATCTCTTCTTCCCACTCCCTGTCCTAAGCAACTACCATAGGCTACTTTCTCCACATCAATGCTACAATTTCTTCCATTGCTAGTCACAATAGTTCTATAGTAGAATACCAATAAGTCCACTATAATCCATATTTTATTCCTCCATCCTGTGGACCCTGATATGGTGATATCTACTCCACCTCTAAATCAAGTGGGAGTTTAGATACCACATGGTTCATGAGCGTGATTCTCCTGCTTGTAATTGTAGTCACTCTTGTTTCCCTGGTGTGGTGTTTGACCATCTTCACCTCCCTGTTAGCTGACTCGGCTAAGTCCAATGAACCTGAGAGTAGGATTTACAACTCTGCTGAGGCCCAGGGCCCAGTTGGCACATAGCCATTTCAGAGATTCAAGTCTCCTGAGTATACAACAACAACAGCACCAAGCACAGGTTCAGTAAAAGTGACAGAAGAGGAATGTGTGGAAATATCACATCTGAGTCCAACTTCATCACACTCAGGAACAAAAATTCCAAAGTAGGGCCCATTGACAAGGCACTGAACTCCAGAACTATCTGCCATGACCATCAAATCTGTGTGTCTGCATAGCCCTCAGGAGGACTAGTACCTGGAGTTGTATCTACTTTGACTGTCTCTGGCATGAAAGAAATTGCCTTGCCACTGAACATACAGGGCAATACGTATTGCAGTGATGAAAGTAAAAACGTCAAAAAAAGTTTTATGTTATTTTCCATTTTTTAATACCCCAATTTATTTTTCACTTTTATTTAGGTTTTCTAAATTAGTATGTATTCTATCTCCAATCTTTAAACCTATCACTACTATTTCATTTTCCTTCTAAATGAATTTGGCAATATATTAGGCTTCATTTTTGAAGAAGTTTTGGACAACAGTGCGGTTCGACTATGTCAGGGGAGGAATGCTGATGTGAGTGAGGCATTAATGATGGAGGACACATGATTGGGCGGGAGTTCTCCAAGGCATGTATATAGCATATATAAAAATGTCCATATTATTGGATATTTTCATAGTAGTTGCAGTTACCAATGACAACAGAGGGAGTGCTGAGTTCTTAGCCAGGGGGCCTCTGTCACAACAACAACAGCAACAATCCCCAAAATGCAAGTGCAAAGACCAGTGAAGAAGGATGCTGCAATGATGAGCCCTTGATACTAATGACTATGCTTATGAACCTGTGTGTGTGAAATTTCAACTAGGCTTAGAGCTGCAGGGTGCCTAAGAGTTATCTCCTGAGGGCCTCCAAGTTGCTCAAATGTGGCCACTCTCTAAGCCAAACTCAGCATGTAAATGCATTAACTTTTCCCAAAAGTGGGACATGTCTTCCTGGAATGAGCCTCCCTGGTGCAGAGGGATTACTCCCAATCATTAACTGGTGATGCAACTAGAAGAAGATCTTGAATAAAAGGGGCAAATTGTAAAGACACATGAGTTTATATAGCTAAGAGTCTTCAAGAAAGAGTCAGGAGGGCATCAGAGGGGTCACACTTATGCACACCTCAGCAGGATCCCAGAGACAGCCAAAGTAGGTACTATTTCTTTCATTTGTCATCATTTGGAATTAGTTTGCCGCACTTTTTCCAGTTCCCCCAGGTGTGCAGTTAGGTCTCAAGTTTTAGCTTTTTCTTCTTCTGCAATGTAAGAATTGAGGGCTATAAATAAAATTTTCCCTTTCAGCACTGCCTTTGTGGTGTCCCATAGGTTTTGTTAAATTGTGCTCTCATTTTTATTTATCTTAAGCTATTTGCTGAAATCTCTTGCAAGTTTCTATTTGACCAACTGATGATTTAAGAGGATGTAGTTTAATCTCCATATATTTATAATTTTTTCCATTTTTCTGTTCATTATCAATTCCTAGTTTCATTATGATCAGATAAAGTGTTTTGTATAATTTCAATCTTTTTAAATCTATCGAGACTTGTTTTGTGACCCAACATATGGTCTATTTTGAAGAAGGTACATGAGAATACAAAAGAATGTATATCCTGATGTTTTGGAATGACATGCTGTAAGATGTCTGTTATGTCTATTTCCTTTATCTTATTAATAGAGTCCTCTCTTTCTTTTTTTATCCTCTCTCTAGATATTCTATCCAATACTGAGGATGGTGTATTTAAGTCTCCCACTATTATTGCATAAACATCTATTTCTCCCTTTAGCTTTGCCACTGTGTGCCTCATTTATCTTGGGACACTAAGATTAGGTGCATAAATATTCAGTATAGTTATTTTTTCTAGCCAAATTGCTGTTTTTATTAATATATAATTATCTTCTTAATCCCTTATAACACTTTTGCATTTAAAATCTATTTTTCCAATATTAGTATCCCTTCTCCAGCTCTTTTTTTATTACTATTTGTGTTGAATATTTTTGTTCCAACCATTCACATTTAACCTGGTTGTGTCCTTATGTCTGAGGTGAGTCTCATGTAGACAACATATAGATGGCTTATTTTTTTTAACCGTTCTCTATGTATTCAACCCCATTAACATTCAATGTTATTACTGTAAAGGTAATACTTCATTCATTTTGACCTTTGGCTTTCTGTTGTCATATCTTACTATTGCCTCTCTTTTTACCCTTTAATTTACCCTTTCTAATAATATTCATTTGTACAGTCTTCTCCAAGTCTTTCAAACTTTTTTGTTTTTTGTTTTTTTCTGGCTGCAGCTCTCCCTTTAGTATCTCTCATAATTCTGGTCTTTATTAACATATTCTATCTTTTTTTTATCTGTGAAGTCTTTGAACTCCCTTTTGTTTTTGAAGGACAGCTTTGCCAGATACAGAATTCTTAGTTGGAAGCTTTTCTCTTTCAATACCTTAACTACATTATACCACTCTCTTTTTTTCCTCCATGGTTCTGATGGGAGGTTGGCCCTTAATCTTATCAAATTTCCCTTGTACTTGATGCTTTGCTTTTCTCTTGATGCTTTCAGAATTTCCTCTTTGTCTCTAATATTTGTCATTCCTAATAGTACGTTCTCAGGGTAGATCTATTCAGATTTGTTCTGTATTGGCTGCATTGTCCTTCTCGGATATTGATATTTATGTCCTTCATAAGGTTAGGAAAGTTTTTAATCATCATTTCCCCAAATATTCTTTCTGTTCCTTTTGCATTCTTGTCTACTTCTGGGAAACTGGTAATGCATATGTTTTTGCATTTCATGTTATCCTTCATTTCGTTGAGACCTTGTTACACTTTTACATTCCATTTTCTTTCCCCTCTATCTTTTCAGGTTCAGATGTTCTGTCTTTGAAATCACTAATTCTGTCTTTGGGTAATTCATATCTGCTCTTATGGTTCTCTAAAGTATTTTTAATTTCATCCATTCTGTCTTTCATTCCCATAAGGTGTGACACTTTTCTTTGCAGACTTTCAAATTTTTCTTTATGCTCATTCAGTGTCTTCTTAATATCCTTTATCTCTTTTGTCATATTTTCTTTTAATTCTTTAAATTCATTTTGGATAATTGTGTAATTATCACTGATTGTCTTAAATCTTGTATCTCTTCAGGATATTTGGTTTATTCCTTTAGCTGGGCCATCTCTCTGTTTCCTAATAGGGCTTGTAATTTTTTGCTGATGTCTAGGCATCTGAATATGTTGGTGAATGTACTCTGATGGCCAATTTCTCTCTCTTGCCTATTGTTTTTAGTTTTTCACAGCTCTTTGATTTTCCATCCAGCTTGTCATGTCTTTAAAATTTTCCAGCTTACATTATCAAAGTTGTGCCAGGAAGTGAAAAATGGGTGCAGATTTCCTCCTGGAAGGTAAGTGAACAGAGTTACCTAAGTGCAGTATTTATCCATGCAAGTTTGAGACCAGTCAGTAGATGACATTCATTAACACATCTTTTCATGGAGGTGTATCTCTCATGGTTTTCAAAGCAGGCTCTGATGGATGAATACACTGAAGAAAAGCTCCCCAAACCCCCTCCCATTTCTCTTGCAACTGCTGACAGAGAAGAAAATGTCTATCCCCTCTGAGTCAGCTTAATAAGCAGGGCTTAGGTAATGGGAGTGGGAGAGGTTAGGTAATTCACAGTTTGTTGTTTTGCGTCCTTGCTCTCTGTTCCTTACCCTCCTGGGAGTTATGAAACACTGTCTTTGTCTGCTGACTTCCAAAGTAGAAACGTAGGGCAGCTTTTGGCTCTTTCTCCATTGTTTTTGTGAGAAAGCTGAGACTTCCCCACCTGATCTGATGCCATCTTCTCACAATCACACTTTTTCATAGTATCTTTATCTGATTGTAGTATTAGAATGATGTTGACTTCACAGAATGAGTTTGGTAGTGTCCTTTCCTGTTCAATTTTTGGAAGAGTTTGAGCAATATTGATGTTAGATTGTCTTTCAGTGATTGGTAGAATTCACCTCTGATGTCATCTGGCCCTAGGCTTTTAATATTTGGGAGGCTTTTGATGACTGTTTCAATTTTTTCCAAACTTGTGTTTAGATTGTTGAGGTCTTCTGTTTCTTCTAGGGTCAATGTAGGTGGTTCATGAGCTTCTGGGAATTTGCCAATCTTTTCTCTGTTGTCTAGTTTTTCAGCAGACTGTTGTTCATAGTATCCTCTTTATGATCTCTCTTGTTTATGCCAGACTAGTGATAATGCCCCTTCTCTCATTTCTGAATTTTTTATTTGCATCTTTTTCCATTTTTGCATTTTCATTGTAGCAGTTTGATATTACTTATGAATTTAAAAAAAAAGATAATTGACTGTTTGTAAACTGGTCTGTTCCCTTGGATGTGTTACCCTTTGGTTGTATTAAATTTAGAAGTTTCACACTTTTGCTTAATTAAATCAAGATTAGGGCTTTTATTTGACCACATCATTAGGGCATGTAGGTTTGAGTTCCCACTCCATTGGTGTGGATATAACAGACTCACCCATGGAAGTAAACCCACAAAAAAGGAGAATACAGAAGTAGATATACAGGAAAAGGAAAACAGAGGCATAAAGGTGGCACCATAGATATGGCAGAAGCCCAGGAAGCAAGATGAGCCTGATAGTCTACAGCTAATCTTGTGGAGAAAACAGAGCTAAGCCTGGAAATAAATGAGTTACAGGGAGAAAGACTATTCTTATGCCAGCCTACTGCTGAGATCAGAAGAAGCTGGTATCATGGAACTTTAAGAGGAAGAAGGAAGGCTGAAGTGTCACAGACCTCACTTGCCATCTTGCTCCAATATGTGGCAACAGACTTTGGTGAGGGAAGTAACTCATGCTTCATGGCCTTGTGACTGTAAGCTTCTACTACAAATAAATACCCTTTATAAAAGTCAACAGATTTCTGATACTTTGCTTTAGCATCCCTTTTGACTAATACAGTCAATATTGCTAATGGTTTATCAATTTTGTTGATCTTCTCAAAGAACCAATTCTTGGTTTTGTTGATTATTTCTATTGCTTTTTAATTCTGGATTTCATTTATTTCTTCTCTGAGCTTTATTTTTTCCTATTGCTTTATTTGGGACTAGTTTGCTGTTCTTTTTCTAGTTCCCCCAGGTGTGCAATTAGGTCTTCAATTTTAGCTCTTTTGTCTTTTTTTAATGTAAGCATTGAGGGCTAAAAATTTCCCTCTCAGCACAGCCTTTGCAATGTCCCATAGGTTATGCTATGTTTTTATTTTATTTTATTTTATTGACTTTGTAATAATATTACATTAAAAATATATATGTGAGGTCCCATTCAACCCCACCCCCCTACCCCACCTCTCCCCCCCCCCCAGCAACACTCCCTCCCATCATCATGACACATCCATTGGATTTGGTAAGTACATCTTTGGGCACCTCTGCACCTCATAGTCAATGTCCCACATCATGGCCCATACTCTCCCCCATTCCATCCAGTGGGCCCTGTGAGGATATACAATGCCTGGTGATTGCCTCTGAAGCACCATCCAGGGCAGCTCCATGTCCCAAAGACACCTCCACCTCTCATCTCTTCCTGCCTTTCCCCATACCCATCAGCCACCATGTCCACTTTTCCCAATCCAATGCCACCTCTTCTATGTGGACATTGGATTGGTTGTGTCCATTGCACCTCTATGTCAAGAGGAGGCTCAGATTCCACATGGATGCTGGATGCAATCCTCCCACTTTCAGTTGTAATCACTCTAGGCTCCATGGTGTGGTGGTTGTCCTTCTTCAACTCCATCTTAGCTGAGTGTGTAAGTCCAATAAAACAGATTGTAGGTGCTGGTATGCTATGTTATGTTCTCATTTTCATTTGTCTCAAAATGTTTGCTGAATTCTCTTGAAATTTCTTCTCTGACTGAATGATTATTTAAGAGAGTGTTGTTCAATCTCCATGTAAGTATGAATTTTCCCTTTGTTCACTATTGATTTCAAGTTTCATTCCATTATGATCACAGAAAGTGTTTGCATAATTTCAATCTTTTAAAATGTATTGAGTCTTGTCTTCTGGCACAACATATGGCCTATCCTGAAGAAGAATCCAAGAGCACTTGAAAATAATTTATATCCTCATGTATTATGGTGCAATTCTCTATAGATGTCTGTTAGGACTAGTACATTTATCATATTATTCAAGATGTTTGCTTTTTTATCCTTCATCCAGATGTTCTATCCAATACTGAGAGTAGTGTATGGAAGTCTTCAACTATTATTGTAGAGACATCTATTTCTCCCTTCATCTTTTACAGTGTATGCCTCATTTATTTTGGGGCACTGAGGTTAGTTGCATAACTATTTAATGTAGTTATTTATTCTGGGTGAATTGCTCCTTTTCTTAATATATGTTGGCCTTCTTCATCCTTCATAATAGTTTTGCATTTAAAATATATTTTGCCTGATATTAGTATTGATACCCAGCTCTTTTTTTTATTACTATTGGCATGGGATATTTTTTTCCATCCTTTCACTGTTAACCTGGTTTTGTCCTTATGTCTGAGGTGTCTCTTGTACATGTACAAGATATAGATATCTTATATTTCTTTATCCATTCTGTCAATTTCTGTCTTTTGATTAGGGAATTCAAGTAATTTACATTCATTGGTATTAATGTAAAATCATTAATTACTTCTTTTTTTCTTGTCCTTTGGCTTTCTGTTACCATATCTTACTCTTTTCTATCTTTTTACTCTTTAATTTACCCATCCAAATAATCTGAATTTCTACACTCTTCTCCAAGTCTCTTGCCTTATTTTATCCCGTCATGTTGCAGCATTTCCTTTAGAATCTATTGTAATTCTGTTTTTGTTTTTTTTTTGTGTTTTGGTAACATATTCTATCAGGTTTTGTCTATGAAGGCTTTGAACTCGCCCGCATTTTTGAAGGGCAGCTTTGTCAGATACAGAATTCTTGACTGGAAGTTTTTCTTTTTCAGTACATTAAATACATCATACCATTGTGTTCTCACCTACATGGTTACTGACATGAGCCACATCCACTTTCCAACCCTAATGTATTTTTAATCTCATCCATCAAGTCCTTCACTCCCTTAAGGTCTGTTACTTTTCTTTCCAGGTTTTCAAATTGTTCTTTAGGCACACCCAGTGTCTTCTTAATATACTTTATCTCTTTACTCATATTTTCCTTGGATTCTTTGAATTGATTCAAGAGGGTTGCTTGATAATCATTGATTAATTATCTTAAATCCTGTATTGTTTCACTATATTTGCTTTGCTCTTTTTCCTGGGCCATCTCTTCCTAGTATGGCATGTAATTTTTGCTGATGTCAAGACATCTGAATATGTTGGTGAATTTACTCTGATGGCCAATTTCTCTCTCTTGCTTATTGTTTATTTTTCATAGATCTTCTTTGATATTTGGTTCAACATTTTCTAAGTTTTTAAAATTGTCCAGCTTAAGTTATCAAAAGTGGGGTATGGACTACAAATGGAGTGCAGATTTTCTCCCAAGGGTTTGGACTAAGAGATTGTCTAAATGTAGTTTTTCTCTGTGCAGTCTCCAGACCAGCCAGCAGGTAGCACACATTGGCATATCTTTCCATGACGATGTTTATTTCAATTTCCACTTTCCTGTATTTTGGTCTGGCCAGAAGCAAGATTGAATGCAAGTTCTACCAGGAGATTTCACTGAAGAGAACCTCCCCACCTACCTCTCAATTTTCCTTTGTAACAGTCGACAGGTAGGAAGATGTCTGTTTCCCTCTAATTTGGCTGCAGTGAGGCAGAGGTTTTACCCCAGCTTAATACATTGAGTGTTGGAGGAGGTGAATACTTCTCAACTGCTATGTGGGATTGATAACATAATTGTTGTTTTAGGTTCTTCATCTCTGTCCCTCACCCTCCTGGGTATTGTATAGCACTATCCTGGTCTGTTGACCCACAGTGAAGGTCCCTTGGGCAGCTTTTGGCCCTTTCTCCATAGGTTTTATGAGAGAGTTGAGCCCTGTCTGCCTGTCTACTCTGATTCCATCTTCCCAGAACTCTTTCTCTTTAAATTTTTTGAAAGGTTTGGATTAAATTCCTCTCTGAATATTTGGTAAAATTCACCAGTGAATCCATCTAGTACTGGGCTTTTAAGAGATTTTAAATTATTGGTTCAATGTCTTTATTAGTTTATTAGTCTCTTAAGGTTCTCTATTTCTTCCTAAGTCATTGTAGATAATTTGTTTATTTCTTGGAATTTTCCCTTTTTCAAGTTATCTAATTTGTTAGCATATGATGCTCATAATATTCTCTTACAATGCTTTTTCTTTATTAATTTGGTGGTAATGTCCACCCTTTTATTTCTAATTTAGTTATTTATGTCCTTTCTCTTATTTCTTTTCCAATTGAGCTAAAGTTTTGTCAATTGTCTTTATCTTTTCAGAGAAACACTTCATGGTTTGTTAATTCTCTCTATTCTCTTTTTATTCTCTTTTTAATTTGTCTTTGTTATTTACTTCATTTTGATCACTTCAGGTTAAGTTTTCACTTCATTTTTTTTGATCTTCTCATTGTGACATTAAGTCTATGACTTGAGATCCTTTCTTAATGTAAGCATTTAATCCTACAAATTTATCTCTCAGCTATGCCTTCACTGCATCCAATAAGTTTGTTATGAGGTGCACTCATTTTCACCTCACAATATTGCCTACTTTCTCTTGTGATTTCTTGTTTCCCCATTGGTGGTTTGTTTTAAGAGTACATTGTTTAATTTCCACATATTTGTGGATTTTTCAGCATTTCTTCTGTTATTGACTTCTAATTTAATTCCGTTATAACCAAAGAAAATACTTTCATGATTTCATTATTTTTAAAAATTTACTGGGAATTGTATTATGATCTACCTTGTGGTCTGTCCTAGAGAATAAATTATGTGCATCAGAGAGGAATGTGTATTCTGCTGCTTAGGGGAAAAGTGTTCAATATATGTCTAATAGGTCTACTCAGTTTAGAGCATCATTAAAATCTTCTATATCCTTATTGATCTTATGTCTAGACGATCAACCCATTATCAAAGGTGATGCAATGGTATTATTAGAATAAAGAAAGTTCTCTAAGAATGATTGAGTGATGAATGCACAAATATGTGATTACATTGAATACCATTTATTGTACACTTTGATTGGATTTATGCTTTCTTTATATGTATCAATAGCATAGATTTAAGAAAAAGTACAAAAGACAGATGTGAGGACTTTAAGGAACTTGGGGAACACCTTAATCATTCCTCCTGTCCTACTAAACATCAAAGAGTTATGAAGGGACAGAAATTCTATCAGACTGCTGAAAGTGGCAAAGCTTTCAATCAGAGCTCACTCCTACTGGCCATCAGAGAATCCATTCTGGAGAGGAACTCTATGCGTGTAATGGGTGTGGTTAAGTTTTTCAGGCAGACCCTTACATCCATGGTATCTTTTATCTCAGACATAGTAATTTTCATCTCTATAAGGTCAATTTGGGTATTTTTTATATCTTCCATGTCTCTAATTAACATGCTCAGACTTTCCTCTGGATTTTTGACTATGTAAAATATAGTTATAAAAACTAAAAATGATTCTAATATTTGTAAAAATGTGGTATATTGAAATTTATTATTAATGTAGAACTGTGTATTTCCCCCTTCAATCTGTCAATATTTGTGCCATTTATTTTGAGGCTCTGCCATTAGGTGTATATATTTTTATAATTTGTTATGTGTTCTTGTTGATTTGATTCCTTTATTCACATATAGTTATCTTGTGTCTTGATACACTTTTGTCTGAAAGTCTACTTTATCTGTTTTTAGAATAGATACTGCAGCTCTCCTTTAGTTATTATTTCTGTGGTATATATTTTTCCATCCTTTCATATCGAAGCTTCTTATATCAGGAATTTAAGGTGAGTCTCTTGTAAAGAGCATACAGATGGGTCATGCCTTTTTATTCACTCTGCCAATTGCTAACTTTTGATTATAGACTTTAATCAATTTATGTTTTAAGTTACTGCCAATAATACATGACTTTCTCATGCCATTTTGTTATTCTGTCCTTGAAGATTTTTAATTCTGAATTTTTCCATTAATGCCCACTTTCTAATTTATTTTGTTTTTACATTGCAACATTTTGAGTCCCTTCTCATCTATTTTTGTGAATATATTTTTCGTACATATTCTCTGTGGTCACAATGGGGCTACAATTTAATACCCTAAATTTGTAACAATCACATTGTATTTGAAACCAACTTAAATTCAAATGCATGTGAATTATCTGTTCCTATTCATCTCCACCCCCCAGGTTTTTGGTGTACTTCCTACAAATTTTATATACATATATTTGATAATTGTATATACATATATATGATAATTATATATACATGTATGTGATAATTTGGGGGATTCTTAGCAATAATGCATAAAATGCAAGACTCTCATATACCACCCTACTATTAATACTTTGCCTTCATGTGGAATAATGGTTGTTACAAATGACAACAGAGAGAGAGGCTGGCAAGATGGTGGCTGCGTGAGCTTGCCTGGTAGTGTCTCTGCAGGGGGCGGCTGGGCAGCGTTGAAGGCTCTTTAGGACCGCGCTGTTTCGTGGATTTTTGCTGGTTGGAAGGTGTCTGGACGTCAATTCAGTGGGAAGGTAACAGAGAGGATACGTCTATAATATATAAACGGAGATCCCAGCTGGGCGCGGGAAGTTCCCTCCTTGGGTGGGTGGAGCCGCGGTAGCGGCGCTCTTGCAGCTCCGGAGCCACGGCGGCCAGGGTTTTTGTTTTTTTTCCTTTATCTGGAGGCTTTGCGGTGCTGAGAAATTCGCGGATACTGTGCTGGCTGGTGGGGGATTGTTGGGACAAGACTCCTTGGCGGATTGATTTGGGGAGACAGACGGTGTTTTCTTGTGAAGCGGGGGACGTTTTAGTCGCCGGACAGGGGGGAAAGCGCTTCCGCCTGGAGCCCCATCCCCACAGGTCCGGCTGCCGATCTGCAACGGAATTGGATTTTGAGCAATAAGGGGACACAATTGGGAGACTGTTGTAGGGTGCAGTGAGGGAGGAGGACACGTCTGGAAGCTGATTGGGGAATATTTTGCGAAGTTTGGGATTTCGGATCTTAGAGTCTGTTTTCGGCGTTTCCAGCTGAAGCCCACCCCACCCGGTGGGGCTTGGGATCTGGGTCATTGAACGGGCTGTGGTGTAGAGGCGCCCTCAAGTGGCCATTGCGTGGGAGCACAGGGAGCGAGCTGTCCAAAGGCTGATACCCTGAGGAGTAGGTGAATTTCAGGGATTAGACATTCAATTTAGAATTCGCGGATCTGGCTTCCCCCACGGGGCTGGCACCCAGCTACGGGGATCCCTGAGGGCTGTGTTGCACTGCGGGGCTCCTAAGCTTTCCATGGACCAGATTTGAGGTTCCCAGGTCTGGGTCCCCTGGACTCTGGCGGTCCACACCCCAGACTCACACCTCTTGAGTCTTCAGTGTCTCAGACTTTCCACCCCTGAATCCATCACGCTCTGGGGTCTACCTAGGATCCTTGAGTGCTTTGGACCTTAACGTTTGTGTTTTATCTATATTGGTTCATATTGTTTTGTTTTTATTTTCACTTTATCTTATTTTTTACTCTTTTTGACGCCCTGATTGCTAATATTGCATTATCCCCTAGTCTTTTCTCCTAGCGTGTCCCCCAAAGTCCTTTTTTTTTTATATACAGTTATTTAGGGGTTTTTTTGGTTGTTGTTTTAGATAGTGTTGCAAATGTGACACGTGTATACCTGTATCACTCTTCCCCCTATCTGTTCCCCACCGTTTGCTTATCCTCTTTTTCTTTCTTCCTTTCTTCTTGTCTTTCTTTTTTTCTTTATTATAATTAGTTTTTTTTTTCGGTTTTCTCTTTCCCTCTTGTCCCTCATTTTCCACTTATTTTATTTTAATTCAAGTACACAATAGGTGCTACAGGGAACACCTCACATTTGCTGGGTTTTCCCATCCTCCACTGCCTCATTTCTGTGTGAACTGATTTAGGTTACCTACACTATCCCCCTTCCCCTGCATCTTGATATCCACTATCATCTACTGTCTCTACTATATTCCAACCCCCACCTCCCATTCTTTGATCCACAAAGTGTCTAACTCTTAATTTCTAATACCTTTGCTCTGTTTTCTGTGTTATCCACTCTTGAAACTATTACCTTTCTTTTCTTTTTCCCTCTCTCATGAAAACAATAGCGTTGTAGTTCATACCATATTCCGCCCATATTCAGTCATCTACTTCATAAAAGGTACTCTACCTACAGCTATAACTCTGTACAATCTACATGAATCTAACCTCCATCCTCCCAGATCTCATATTCTTGCTTTGTTAACATACATTACTAATACTACTTTACACTTTTCCCTTGCTGACACAATTGCCTTTCCCCAACACTAATACTTTCTTCTAAAGTGAACTTAACCAACAACAAGTAACTTGAATAAGAAGAAAAAAGTGACAAAGAGAAGATATAACACCTATGTAAAAATAACAACTAATTAACCTCCAAAAGCAGACAAAGAAGCTAAGGAACTGATTAAATTCGTCAAAATAAAGAGATGACCAGAAAGCAACAAAAATCTACAAACCAAACCAATAATCAGAAAAACATGACTGAATCCAATCAACAAACCAATAATCACGAAGGGGAGCAAAACTTGGCACAAGCAATGAGAGAACTCAGAACATTTATCACCAACAAATCTGATGCAGTAATGAAAGAGGTTAACAACATGAAGACATCACTTGGAGGGGAAATTGCAGACATACGCAAAAACATAACAGATATGATGGGAATGAACACCACAGTTCAAGAAATCAAAAATACACTTGCAGCAAATATCAGCAGACTAGAAGAGACAGAGCAGAGAATTAGTGATGTGGAAGACAGTACTTCAGAAATCAAACAGATAGTAGAAGGGGTCAATAAGAAGATAGAAAAAATCCAATTAGGATTTAGGGACCTGAATGACAATGCAAAACGCTCAAACATACGTATTATAGGCATTCCAGAAGGTGAAGAGAAGGGAAAGGGGTCAGAAGGAGTGCTGCAGGAAATAATGGCTGAAAACTTCCCAAATCTACTGAAAGAGACAGATGTACATATCCAAGAAGCACAGCGCACTCCACAAGTCATAAACCCCAACAGGCCCACCCCAAGACATATACTTATCAAATTATCCAAAGCTCAAGACAAAGAGAAAATCCTAAAAGCAGCAAGAGAAAAGAAAACCATCACATACATGGGAAGCTCAATTAGATTAAGTGCTGATTTCTCTTCTGAAACCATGGAGGCAAGAAGACAGTGGTATGATATAGTCAAGGTACTAAAGGAAAAAAACTTCCAACCAAGAATACTCTATCCAGCTAAACTAGCATTCAAACATGAAGGAGAGTTCAAAATATTCACAGACAAACAGAAACTGAAAGAGTATACCAACAAGAAACCTCCCCTTCAAGAAATTCTAAAGGGAGTTCTGCAGGAAGAAAGGAAAAAACAGGAAAGGCAAAGTTGGAGGAGAGTATAAGACCAACAACAACAAAAAAAAAGACAAAAAAAATATACAAACAAAATATGACAAACACAAATCCAATCAAAATATGGCTAACACAAATAATTCCTTGATAGTAATAACACTGAATGTCAACGGATTAAACTCACCTATCAAAAGATTCCGACTGGGACAATGGATAAGGAAATATGACCCATCCATATGCTGTCTACAAGAGACACATCTTAGACCCAGAGACGCATGGAGATTGAAAGTGAATGGCTGGAAAACAATCATACAAGCTAACAATAACCAAAAAAAGGCAGGAGTAGCTATATTAATATCAGACAAAATAGACTTTAAATGTGAAACAATTGTGAGAGACAAAGAAGGATACTACATTTTAGTGAAAGGGAAAATCTGTCAAGAAGATCGAACAATCATAAATATCTATGCCCCTAACAAGGGTGCCTCTAAATACGTCAGGCAAACGCTGGAAAAACTAAGTGAAAGAATAGATACATCTACACTTATAGTGGGGGATTTTAATACACCACTATCAACTCTGGACAGAACATCTCAAAAGAGAATCACCAAAGAAACAAAACATCTGAATAGTATATTAGAGGAGCTCGATCTAATAGACATATATAGATCGCTACACCCAAACACAGCAGGATATACATTTTTCTCAAGCGCACATGGATCATTCTCCAAGATAGATCATATGCTAGGCCACAAAGAAAGGCTGAACGAATTCAGAAAGATTGAAATCATACAAAACATTATCTCTGACCACAGTGGAGTCAAGGTGGAGATTTGCAAGGGACAGAAGCCCAGATTTCACACCACGATTTGGAAATTAAACAGCACACTCTTAGAAAAACAGTGGGTCAAAGAGGAAATCTCAAAAGAAATCAATGACTACCTTGAAACAAATGATAATGATAACACAACATACCAAAATTTATGGGATGCAGCAAAAGCAGTACTGAGAGGGAAGTTTATAGCCATAAATTCATATATCAAAAAAGAAGAAAGAGCAAAAATTGAAGAACTAAATGCACATTTGAAGGAATTAGAAAAACAACAACAAAGTAGCCCAACAGGAAGAAGAAGGAAGGAAATAACAAAGATAAGAGCAGAACTAAATGAAATAGAAAATAAGAAAGCACTTGAACAGATAAACAAGACCAAGAGCTGGTTTTTTGAGAAGATTAACAAAATTGACAAACCTTTAGCAACACTAACAAAGAAAAAAAGAGAGAAGATGCAAATACACAAAATAAGAAATGAGAAAGGCGATATCACCACTGACCCCACAGAAATAAAGACTATCATAAGAGGATATTTTGAAAAACTATATTCCAACAAAAATGACAATCTAGAGGAAATGGACAAATTCCTAGAAACACATAAGCAGCCCATATTGACAAAAGAAGAAATTGATGATCTTAACAAACCAATCACAAGCAGAGAGATAGAATTGGTTATCAAAAATCTCCCAACTAAGAAGAGCCCAGGGCCAGATGGCTTCACAGGTGAATTCTACAAAACATTCCGGAAAGAACTGACACCAATCCTGCTGAAACTATTCCAAAACATTGAAATGGAAAGAACATTACCCAATTCCTTCTATGATGCCAACATTACCCTAGTACCAAAGCCAAACAAAGACATCACAAGAAAGGAAAATTACAGACCAATTTCTCTAATGAACCTAGACGCAAAAATACTTAACAAAATACTTGCTAATCGTATTCAACAACACATTAAACGTATTATACACCACGACCAAGTGGGATTCATCCCAGGTATGCAAGGATGGTTCAACATAAGAAAATCAATCAACGTAATACACCATATAAACAGATTGAAGGAAAAAAATCACGTGATTATATCTATTGATGCAGAAAAAGCATTTGACAAAATACAGCACCCTTTCTTGATAAAAACACTCCAAAAGATTGGAATACAAGGGAATTTTTTGAACATGATAAAGAGTATATATGAAAAACCTAAAGCCAATATTGTTTACAATGGAGAAATCCTAGACTCCTTCCCTCTAAACTCAGGAACAAGACAAGGATGCCCACTGTCTCCGCTTCTATTTAATATTGTCTTAGAAGTACTTGCACGAGCACTGAGGCAAGAACCAGAAATAAAAGGCATTCAAATTGGAAAGGAAGAAGTCAAAATTTCATTATTTGCAGATGACATGATCCTATACATAGAAAACCCTGAGAGATCTACAACGAAGATTCTAGAACTCATAAATGAGTTTAGTAAAGTCGCAGGATATAAGATCAATGCGCAAAAATCAGTAGCATTTCTGTACACCAATAATGAGCAAGATCAGGAGGAAATCAAGAAACAAATACCATTCACAATAGTAAATAAAAAAATCAAATACTTAGGAATAAATTTAACTAAAGAGGTAAAGAACTTATACAACGAGAATTATACAAGATTGTTCAAGGAAATCAAAGAAGACCTAAATAAATGGAAGACTATTCCTTGTTCATGGATAGGAAGACTGAACATTATTAAGATGTCTATCCTACCAAAACTGATCTACACATTCAATGCAATCCCAATAAAAATCAACGCAGCCTTCTTTAAGGAACTAGAAAAACTAACTATGAAATTTATTTGGAAAGGAAAGAGACCCCGAATAGCCAAAGACATACTGAAAAAGAAAAACGAAATTGGAGGAATCACACTACCTGACTTCAAAACATACTATAAAGCTACGGTGGTGAAAACAGCATGGTATTGGCATAAGGAGAGACACATAGACCAATGGAATCGAATTGAAAGCTCTGATATAGAACCTCACATATACAGCCACATAATATTCGATAAAGCCACCAAACCCTCTCAATTGGGAGACAGTGGCCTATTCAACAAATGGTGTCTGGAGAACTGGATAGCCATATGTAGAAGAATGAAAGAAGATTACCATCTCACACCTTATACAAAGATCAACTCAAGATGGATCAAAGACCTAAATATAAGAGCCAAGACCATTAAAACCTTAGAAAGCAGTGTAGGGAAACATCTACAGGACCTTGTAATAGGAAATGGATTTATGAATATCTCACCAAAAGCACGAGCAGCAAAAGAACTAATAGATAAATGGGACTTCCTCAAAATTAAAGCCTTCTGCACCTCAAAGGAGTTTGTCAAGAAAGTAAAAAGGGAGCCCACACAGTGGGAGAAAATATTTGGCAATCATATATCTGATAAGAAACTTATAACTTGCATATATAAAGAACTCCTATATCTTGAAAATAAAAAGATAAACAACCCATTTAAAAAATGGGAAAAAGACTTAAACAGACACTTCTCCGAAGAAGAAATACAAATGGCAAGAAAGCACATGAAAAAATGTTCCAAATCTCTAGCTATCAGGGAAATGCAAATCAAAACTACAATGAGATACCATCTTACACCCATAAGATTGGCAGCTATGAAAAAAACAGAAGAATACAAGTGCTGGAGAGGATGTGAAGGAAGGGGAACACTCATCCACTGCTGGTGGGAATGCGGAAGGATCCAACCATTCTGGAGGACAGTATGGCGGTTTCTCAAAAAACTAGCCATAGATTTGCCATATGACCCAGCAATACCACTGCTGGGTATATACCCAGCAGAACTGAAAACAAGGACACAAACCGATATATGTACACCAATGTTCATAGCAGCATTGTTCACTATTGCCAAATTTGGAATCAACCCAAATGCCCATCAACAGATGAGTGGATCAATAAAATGTGGTATATACACACAATGGAATACTACTCGGCTGTAAGAACAAACACACTACAAACACATGTGATAACATGGATGAATCTTGAGAACCTTATGTTGAGTGAAGCAACCCAGACATTGAAGGACAAATACTACATGACCTCAATGATATGAATTAAACAAGCTGCCCTAGATAGCAAGAGACTGAACGATAGGCTTACAGGAAATCGGAGGGTGGAGGAAGGATATGAGCCAATGTCTGCAGGGGGGGAATTTAAGACGAGATGGTGGTAAGTATGAACACAAAGAAGAGATAAAATGGGGGCAAGGGGTTGCCTTTGGTTTGAGGGTGGCTGGGGAGGGATGGTTGGGTAACGTTGCCCAAAAGTGGGGGGAGGGAGGGGGAGCATACGAACACAGGAGAGGGTCAGGAGGTGGTGGAGAGTAAAATGCCGAGAAAATCATATCAAAATATAATAAAGAGGGTTACCTGCTTAGAATGCTCGGAGGGGAGTGTCTGATGCAGGACGAGCTCCTGGGGAATGCCTAAATGCTCATTCTGCCAGAGTGGGTGACACCATGGGGTAAAATCCCAAGTAGTGAGAGTGGGGGTGGACCCACATCCTGGGGAGGACTAATGCCACCAAATAGAGGGAACTGTATCCCTCGAGAGAAAGGGTGGCTCCCAGGGCATTGGGGCAGTTGAGCAAGTTAGGCCCTGAACACTATTCCATCTATTTCTGGAAGTGGCTCCTCAGGAAACGAAGGTTGGCTGTCACTGTGGGCACCAAGGTGGAAGGGAAAATGGACGTTAAATGTGTGGAACCAAAGTAAAAGGGGGGCAAGAGAGGAGTTTTTTGAGAGTACACAAGGATGGATATAAAACATGTAATATTACACCATAACATATAGGAGATGACAGACTGATAATGTAAACCATAATGTAAAACATAGGATAACTAAAAATGTAAAGAACTGTGTATCCTAAAGTATGCACCATAATGTAAGCACAGATATTACCTTGTTAGAAAGCTAATATCTCAGACTCTGTACATCACCTTAAGTAAATATGATGTGAAAAGGGTGTAAGAGTATAGCTGTGGAAGGAAAAAGGTTTTGTGGTGGATGTATGGGAGTGCTGTATATTATATATATGCATTGCTGTGGTCTAGGACTCCTGTGAAGAGAAGCTGAATAATTAGGGGGGGGGGGGAAAGGATAGGATGTGGAATTTTTTCAAGTCAACATTCTTTATCTAAGTTCTTTATCTAACTTTATCCAAGTTCTTTATCCATCCTTTAAACCCATCGCTATATACCATTCCCTAGTAAGGGACCATGACATTATATTGGGCTTCAAATTTCGTGGAGTTCTGGACCACAGAGTGTTTCAACAATGGCAATGGAGGGATACTGGTATGGGATACCAATGACAGGTGATATATGGCTGACAGGGAGCTGTACAGAACATATGTCCAGGGGGCATGGTAATGATTGGATATACTCATAATGGCAACAATTAAAAACCACAGCAGGGAGGGTACTGGGTTCCTGGCCAGTGGTGCTCTGCCGCGGTCCCTAGGGGAGCAGCGACAGTCTCCCAGGTACAGCGGCGGGGACCTGGAGGGAGTGAGGGTTCAACAGTGAGCCCCTGATGCTAATGACTATGCTTGTGAGCTGATAAACCTAAAATAAGAACAAGGCCTAGAGCAACATTGTGCCTGGGAATTTCCTCCTGTCAGCCTTCATGTTACTCAAATGTGGTCAGTCTCGAAGCCAAACTCAGCATGTAAATGCAATGCCTTCCCTCCAGTGTGGGACATGACACCCGGGGACGAGCCTCCCTGGCAACGAGGGACCACTATCAAATACCAACTGATGATGCAACTGGAAAAGGACCTTATACGGAAGGTTCAATGCGATCAGCAGAATATCCATGTCTACATAAAATAACATGACTTTAAAATGCTGTTTGACCTAAAGTAAGGGGGAAATGGAAAGGAGAAATGAGTTTATATGGCTACGAGTTTCTAAAAAAGAGTCTGGAGGCTGGCAGAAGGATTGCCCTCATGCACAACTGAGCAGAGTCAGAGAGACAGATAAAGCAGATACAACCCCCAGATATTGGTTCCTTTGAAGGCTAAAGAGACCCATGAGAGTTATGGCCATGGCCGATGGGGTTAACTACCAGGGCAGATGGCCCCTCTTTGGAAATGGTGTTTATGTGTGATGAATCTGGACTCAGATGGGATCTCCCTTCATAAGACTTTCATGCTAATGTGCTGGAGGTGCAGTTAACGTTGGGATTTAAGATATATTTAGGGGATTTGAATCTCTGGACTGACAATGTGATAGCCAGGTCCTGAACCTCAACAGACTCCAGCACCTACAATCTGATTTATTGGACTTACCGCACTCAGCTAAGATGGAGTTGAAGAAGGACAATCACCACACCATGGAGCCTAGAGTGATTACAACTGAAAATGGGAGGATTACATCCAGCATCCATGTGGAATTTGAGCCTCCTCTTGACATAGAGGTGCAATGGACACAACCAATCCAATGTCCACATAGAAGAGGTGGTATTGGATTGAGAAAAGTGGACGTGGTGGACGATGGGTATGGGGAAAGGCAGGAAGAGATGAGAGGTGGAGGTGTCTTTGGGACATGGAGCTGCCCTGGATGGTGCTTCAGAGGCAATCACCGGACATTGTAAATCCTCACAGGGCCCACTGGATGGAATGGGGGAGAGTATGGGCCATGATGTGGACCATTGACTATGAGGTGCAGAGGTGCCCAAAGATGTACTTACCAAATCCAATGGATGTGTCATGATGATGGGAACGAGTGTTGTTGGGGGGGGAGAGGGGGGGTGGGGGAGCGGGGTTGAATGGGACCTCACATATATATTTTTGATGTAATATTATTACAAAGTCAATAAAAAATAAATAAATAAATAAAAATAAAAAAAATAAAATAAATAAATAAAAAAAAAAACAAATGACAACAGAACATTTTAATAACTGTATTTTAGCTACCATCCGTGGTTTTTCTTAGGGTTCACTGTTTGTGTGGCCCCATGTGTATATATATATATATATATTTAATTTTTTTCTATTACTACTTATTCAGCATAATATTGTACTTTTAAACACACACACATATATATATAGCAGTGTCATTAATAATGTTCACATATTGTGCTACCATCATCCATTACCAACATATTTCCCTAATTCCAAATAGGAACATTGAACATATTAAACCTTAACTTCCCATTCCCTATTCCCATTTTTATATGCTGTCTCTATGAGTATGCTTATTCTATTAACTTCAAGTTAGTGAGAACATGCAATATGTGTCCTTTTATGTCTGACATTTCATGCAACATGATGCCCTTGAAGTTCATCCATGTTGCCACATGTAACAGGACTTAATTCATTTTATAGCTGAATAATATTCCATTGTATTTATATACCACAATGTAAGTGTATATTTTGGTTATCCATTCACTGTTTTATAGATAGGGGTTGTTTCCATATTTTGGCAATTGTGAGTAATGCTGTTATGATCATCAGTGTGAAAATATCTTTATGAGTCCCTGCTTTCAATTCTTCTGAATGTGTCTAGTAGTGAGATTTCTGAGTTCTATGGTAATTCTACAGGTAGCATTCTGAGGAACTGCCAAACTGTTTCCCACTATGGCTTCACCATTTCACATTGTTATCATCAATGAATGAGTGCTCCTATTTCTCTGCATCCATATAAACACTCATTATTTTACATCTGTTTTAATAGTAGCCATTTCAATGGATATTAAATGATTTCATGCTTTTTATTTGCATTTCCCTGATGGCTAATGATATTGAACATATTTCATGTGTTTTCTGGCCATTTGTATATATTCTTGGAGAGATGTATTTTCAAGTCTTTTGGACATTTTTTTAAATTGAGTTGTTTTCCTTTATTGTTCTTGGTTTGAAGTATGTCTTTATATATTATGGATATTAAAAACTTATCAATATGTGGTGTGGCAGTTTGAGATCATTTTGTAAATCCCAAAAATAGGAAGATTAAGTTTGTAACCTAATCTCTTCCTCTGAATATGATACCCTTTTCTTCAACTTTAATAATGTTTTATTTTATTTTATTTTATATATACTTTTTAATTTTTTTAAAAAAGAAACAGATTACATAAATGTTACAAAAATATATAGAATTCCTTTATGCCCTGCTCCATAGCCACTGGAGGTTCTGAGGGGAGGGAAAGGGAAAATTAGGTGTAATTTGGGGATATTATTGGGACTTGGGAATTGTCCTGAAAGACATTGCAATGACAGATACAGGCCACTGTATATCTTGTAATAACTTACAAAAAATGTGTGGAAAAGAGTGCAAACTGCAATGTAAACTAAAATCCCTGCTTAGAGGCAATACCCCAAGATGTGTTCATCATTGTAGCAAATGTACCACATTAATTGAAGGATATTGTTGATGTGATAAAATTTTAATGCTTTGAAATCAGTTGAGGGGATATTGATTAGCTTACCTGTTAAGATTGCTGTAGGACTTTTATTGGACTATATTAGTGAGGTGTGACCCAGGTTGAGTCTCCAGTCCCTGGATGCTGGGTCTGATAGAAATGAACTCAGACAGACACAGGAAGAGAGATTTCTGCCATTTTTGATCCTATCGAGTGAAAGAAAAGAGAAGGCTCAAATAAACTGAAGCCCTGGGGAGGGATGAACCATTTGCCTGATAGCTTACAACTGAACTTGGGAAGAGAGAGCAGTACAGCCAACACTGATAAATGAGGCCTGGAAATAAATAAATCCTATGCCAAAAGAGAAAGGACTACAGGGTCACTTAAGCACAAATCTCCAAGGGCCTGGGCCCATGGAGCAGCTCAAGAGTAAATGGTAATCCTGGAGAGGAAGGCTGAAACCTGAGCAGAGATGACTGGCCATCTTGCTTCACCATGTGGAAACATGCCAGGATCAACAGTAGCTGACTCTGGTAAGAAAGCATTTCTGATGCTGCCTTGGCTTGGATTTTTCATGGTCTTGGAAATGTAAGATTTCACCTCAAATAAGTACCCTTTGCAAAAGCCAACAGGTTTCTAGTATTTTTCCTTGGCAGCACTTTGGCAATCTTAAACATGTGTTTTCCATATATTTTCTCTGATTGTGTAGTTTGTTGTTTTACTTAAATGATGAAGTCCTTAAGGTACAAAAGTTTTTAATTTTGATGAGGTCACATTTACTTTTTATTTGGTTGGTTGTACTTTGAGTGTAAATTTAGGGAAACAATTGCCTTACCAAAGGTCCTGAAGATGTTTCCCTGCAATTCCTCTAGGAGTTTGATAGTACTGGCACTTATATCAATATTTAGGCCTTTGATTTCATTTGAATTGATTTTTACATAAGGTGTGAGTGAGGGGTCCTCCTTTTATCTGCAAATCAAGATCCAGTTTTCCCAACAATATTTCTTGAAGAGACTAATCTTTCTCAATTGAATGATCTTTACTCTCTTGTAAAATATCAGTTGGCCCTAAATGTGAGGGTTAATTTCTGAACTCTCAGTTGATTCCATTAGCCTATATATCTGTACTTATCCCCAGTACCATGGTTGTTTTGATTACTGTGGCTTTGTTATAATTTTTAATAATGGGCAAGTGTAAGTCCTCCAACTTCATTCTTCCTATACAAGTTGGCTTTGGCTATTCTGTGCCCCTTATCTTTCCAAACAAATTGGTTGTTTGTCTTTTCCATTTAAGGAAAGAATGTTGTTGGAATTTTTATTGAGGTTGTATTAATATTGAATCTATAAATTGCTGTAGATAGCATTGACAACTTAGTGATATTTAATCTTCCTGTATATGAACATGAAATGTACTTTCATTTATTTAGGTCTTCTTTGATTTCTTTTAGCAATGTTTTTTAGAATTCTGTGTACAAGTCATTTTCATTCTTGGTTAGATTTATTCCTAGAAATTTTTATCTATAAGTTGCTATATTGAATGGAATTTTTTCAAGATTTCTTTTTCTGATTGTTCATTGCTTAAGTATAAAAGCATTATTGATTGTTGGGTGTTGATCTTATTCTCAATCCCAACCATTTTGCTGAATTCATTTATTAGCTCTAGGAACTTTGCTATAGATTTTTCAAGATTTTCTTTATATGATCATGTCATCTGCAAATAGGGAAAATTTGCTTCTTCCTTTTCAATTTGTATGCTTTTATTAATTTTTCTTTCCTAATTGATCTGGCAAGAAATTCAAGTATAGCGTTTAATAACAGTGGTGCCAACAGGCATTCTTGTCTTGTTCGTGATCTTAGAGGGAACGCATTCATCTTTAGCCATTAGGTATGATGTTATCTGTGGACTTTGCAAATGTGCCCTTTATTGTTTTGTTGAAGTTTCCTTCTATTCCTAGTTTTCTACTTGTTTTTATCAAAAGGGTGTCCTGGATTTTGTCAAATGTCTTTTCTGCACCAATTGAAATGATCAGATTTTTTGTTCTCTTCAATCTGTGAATGTGATGTATTAAATTAATTTATTTTCCTATGCTGAGCCACTGTCATATACCTATAATTTATAAATTATCCACACCAGGGATAAATTCCACTTGATCATGATGTATAATTCTCTTAATAAGTTATTGGGAAGATGGTGGCTGAGTGAACTTGCTTGATAGTATCTCCTGCAGGGAAGCGGCTGGGCGGCATTGGAGCCTCTAAGGGACCAGGCTGTTTTGGGATTTTTGTCGGTCAGGAGGTATATGTACAATGATTTGGTGGGAAGGTAACAGAGAAAATATGTCTATAAAATAAACACAGAGGTCCTGGCTGCGAGCAGAAAGTTCCCTCCTTCGGTGGGTGGAGCCGGGGCATCGGGCACTGCCAGTGGCCATTTTTTTTTTAAGGCTCTGCAGTACTGGGGAATTCATAAGCCCTGAGCAGCCTATTGGGGGGTTAATAGGACAGGAGGTGATTGCAGACCGATTTGGGGAGACAAACGGGAGTTTTATGGCAAAGTGGGGGGAATTTTTGATTGCAAACATAAACAATAGCACTTCCGCCTAGAGCCACGTCCCCCCCAAGCCCAGCTGCCGATCTACAGTGGACTTAAAGTGATAGCAATAAAGAGACACCACCAGGGTCTGGTAGGGTGGGAGATGTTTGCAAGCTGATTAGGGGAATATTTTGTGAAGCGTGTGAATTTCGGGTTTGGACTCTGTTATTAGCATTTCTGGCTGGAGCCCCTCCCCAGACCTGGCTATTTATCTGAGTCATTAAATTGGCTGCAGCCTAGAGGTGCCCCAGGTGGCCATTCCAGGGGATCACAGGGTGGGAGGGGTCTTGAAGTCAATTGGTGATATATCCACAGAATAGACCCCAGTAAGTGAGTGAATTGTGGGGTACAGAACACAGGATAGAGCTTGTGGATGTGACCTCACCCATAGGGCTGGCACCCACCTGCGGGGATCCCTGAAGGCTATGATGCACTGTGGTGCTCCCAGGCTTCCTGTTAAACAGATATGAGATTGCCAGGTCTGAGTCCCCTAAACCCTGGTGGCCCACACCCCAGAGACTCACACCTCTTGAGTCCTCAATATCTCAGACTTTCCATCCCTGAATCCATCATGCCCTGAGGTCCATCTGAGGTCCTTCAATGTCCTAGCCCTCAACATTTGCATTTTTTCTTTTTTGTTTTGTTTTTATTTTTACTCTACTTTAATTTTTTATTTTATTTTTTTAATGTTCTGATGGCTAACATTGCATTATCCCCTAGTCTTTTCTCCCAGTGTATCCCCCAAAGTCTTTTTTTTCTCTCTCTCTCTTGTCCCCCATCTTCTTCTTATTCTATTTTATCTTAACTATACAATAGGTGCTGCAGGAAACACCTCACATTTGCTGGGTTTTCTCATCCTCCACTGCCTCACTTCTGTGTGAATAGATTTTGGCTATCTACACTATCCCCATTCCCCCTATATTTGATGTCCACCATTATCTACTATCTCTCCTATATTCCACCTCCATTTCTTTGATCCACAAAGTGTCTAACTCTTAATTTCTAATACCTTTGTTTTGTTTTCTGTCTGTTATCCACTCTTGAAACTATTACCTTTCTTTTCTCTTTCCCTCTGTCATGAAAACAATAGCTTTTTAGTTCATACCATATTCCTCCTATATTCAGTTGTCTACCTCATTATAGGTACTCTACCTACTGCTATAACTCTACACAATTTACATGAATCTAACCTCCATCCTCCCAGATCTCATATTGTTGCTTAGTTAACATATATCACCAATACTACTTTACACTTTTTCCTTGCTTACACAATTGCCTTTCCCCAGCACTAATAGTTTCCTTTAAAGTGAACTTAACCAGCAATAAGAAATTAGAATAAGAAGAACAAAGTGACAAAGAGAAGATATGACACTTACACAAAAACAACAGATAATTAATCCCCAAGACTAGACAAAGAAGCTAAGGAACTGATTAAACCTGTCAAGGAAAAAATGATGACCAGATAGCAACAAAAATCTACAAACCAAACCAGTAATCAGGAAAACATGGCTGAATCCAATCAACAAACTAAAAATCAGGAAGGGAAGCAGAACTTCGCACAAAAAATGAAAGATCTCAGAACATTTATCACCAACAAATTTGATGAAGTAAAGGAAGAGGTTGACAACATGAAGACAACACTTGGAGGGGACATTGCAGACATACACAAAAAGATAACACATATGATGGAAATGAACACCACATTTCAAGAAATCAAAAATACACTTGCAGCAAATATCAGCAGACTAGAAGAGGCAGAGCAGAGAATTAGTGATGTGGAAGACACTCCATCAGAAATCAAACAGATAGTAGAAGTGGTCGATAAAAAGATAGAAAAAATCCAGGTAGGACTTAGGGACCTGAATGATAATGCAAAATGCTTAAACATACGTATTATAGGCATTGCAGAAGGAAAAGAGAAGGGAAAGGGGTCAGAAGGAGTGTTGCAGGAAATAATGGCTGAAAACTTCCCAAATCTACTGAAAGAGACAGATGTACATATCCAAGAAGCACAGTGCACTACTCTGGTCATAAACCCCAACAGGCCCACCCCAAGATATATACTGGTCAAATTATCCAATGCTCAAGACAAAGACAAAATTCTGAAAGCAGCAAGAGAAAAGAAAACCATCACATACAAGGGAAGCTCCATAAGATTGAGTGCTGATTTCTCATCTGAAACCATGGAGGCAAGAAGGCAGTGGTATGATATAGTCATGGTACCAAAGGAAAAAAGTTTCCAACCAAGAATACTCTATCCAGCTAAACTAGCATTCAAAAATGATGGAGAGTTCAAAATATTCACGGATAAACAGAAACTGAAAGAGTATTCCAACAAGAAACCACCCCTTCAAGAAATTCTAAAGGGAGTTCTGCAGGAATAAAGGAAAAAAACAGGACAGGCAGAGTTGGAGGAGAGTGTAAGAGCAACAAAAAAGACAAAAATAGAAGGAAAAAAATACAAACAAAATATGACAAACACAAATCCAATCATAATATGGCTAACAAAATAATTCCTTGAAAGTAATAACACTGAATGTCAACGGATTAAACTCACCTATCAAAAGATTCAGACTGGGACATTGGATAAGGAAATATGACTCCTCTATATGCTGTCTACAAGAGACACATCTTAGACCCAGAGACTCATGGAGGTTGAAAGTGAATGGCTGGAAAACAATCATACAAGCAAACAATAACCAAAAAAAGGCAGGAGTAGCTATATTAATATCAGACAAAATAGACTTTAAATGCAAAACAATTGTGAGAGACAAAGAAGGATACTACATGTTAGTGAAAGGGACAATCTGTCCAGAAGATCGAACGATCATAAATATTTATGCTCCTAACAAGGGTGCCTCTAAATACGTGAGACAAACACTGGAAAAATAAGTGAAAAAATAGATGCATCTACAATTACAGTGGGGGATTTTAATACACCACTATCAACTCTGGACAGAACATCTCAAAAGAGAATCACTAAAGAAACAAAACATTTGAACAGTGTATTAGAGTAGCTGGATCTAATAGACATATACAGATCATTACACCCAAACACAGCAGGATATACATTTTTCTCAAGTGCACATGGATAATTCTCCAAGATAGACCATATACTAGGCCACAAAGAAAGGCTTAATGAATTCAGAATGATTGAAATCATACAAAACAATGTCTCTGAACACAAT
This sequence comes from Dasypus novemcinctus, assembly GCF_030445035.2. Taxonomy (NCBI): domain Eukaryota; kingdom Metazoa; phylum Chordata; class Mammalia; order Cingulata; family Dasypodidae; genus Dasypus; species Dasypus novemcinctus. The sequence goes on along the minus strand of NC_080686.1, from coordinate 5,423,512 downwards.
GGAGTGAAGCTGGAAATTTGCAAGGGACAGAGGCCCAGATTTCACACCACAATTTGGAAATTAAACAGCACACTCTTAGAAAAACAGTGGGTCAAAGAGGAAATCTCAAAAGAAATCAATGACTACCTTGAAGCAAATGATAATGATAACACAACATACCAAAATTTATGGGATGCAGCAAAAGCAGTACTGAGAGGGAAATTTATAGCCATAAATTCATATATTAAAAAAGAAGAAAGAGCAAAAATTGAAGAACTAACTGTACATTTATTGGAATTAGAAAAACAACAACAAAGTAACCGAACAGGAAGAAGAAGGAAGGAAATAACAAAGATAAGAGCAGAACTAAATGAAATAGAAAATAAGAAAGCACTTGAAAAGATAAACAAGAGCAAGAGCTGGTTCTTCAAAAAGATCAACAAAATTGACAACCCTTTAGTGAGACTAACAAAGAAAAAAAGAGAGAAGAGGCAAATACACAAAATAAGAAATGAGAAAGGTGATATCACCACTGATCCCACAGAAATAAAGACTATCATAAGAGGATACTTTGAAAAACTATATTCCAACAAAAATGACAATTCAGAGGAAATGGACAAATTCCTAGAAACACATAAGCAGCCCATATTGAAGAAAGAAGAAATTGATGATCTTAACAAACCAATCACAAGCAAAGAGATAGAATCAGTCATTAAAAACCTCACAACTAAGAAGAGCCCAGGGCCAGATGGCTTCACAGGTGAATTCTACAAAACATTCCAGAAAGAACTAACACCAATCCTGCTGAAACTATTCCAAAAAATTGAAACAGAAGGAACATTGCCAAACTCCTTCTATGATGCCAGCATTACCCTAATACCAAAGCCAAACAAAGACATGACAAGAAAGGAAAATTACAGACCAATTTCTCTAATGAACTTAGACACAAAAATACCTAACAAAATACTTGCTAATCATATTCAACAACACATTAAACAAATTATACACCACAACCAAGTGGGATTTATTCCAGGTATGCAAGGATGGTTCAACATAAGAAAATCAATCAATGTAATACACCATATAAACAGACTGAAGGGAAAAAAATCACATGATTATATCTATTGATGCAGAAAAAGCATTTGACAAAATACAGCACCCTTTCTTGATAAAAACACTCCAAAAGATCGGAATACAAGGAAACTTTTTGAACATGATAAAGAGTCTATATGAAAAACCTACAGCCAACATTGTTTACAGTGGAGAAATCCTAAATCCTTCCCTCTAAACTCAGGAACAAGACAAGGATGCTCATTGTCTCTGCTCCTATTTAACATTGTCTTAGAAGTACTTGCTCGTGCACTGAGGCAAGAACCAGATATAAAAGACATTCAAATTGGAAAGGAAGAAGTCAAAATTTCATTATTTGCAGATGACATGATCCTATACATAGAAAACCCTGAGAGGTCTACAACAAAGCTTCTAGAACTCATAAATGAGTTTAGTAAAGTCGCAGGTTATAAGATCAATGTGCAAAAATCAGTAGCATTTCTGTCCACCAATAGTGAGCAAGATCAGGAGAAAATCAAGAAACAAATACCATTCACAATAGTAAATAAAAAAATCAAATACTTAGGAATAAATTTAACTAAAGAGGTAAAAAACTTATACACTGAGAAGTATACAAGACTGTTCAAGGAAATCAAAGAAGACCAAATAAATGGAAGAATATTCCTTGTTCATGGATAGGAAGACTGAATATTATTAAGATGTCTATCCTACCAAAACTGATATACACATTCAATGCAATCCCAAAAAAATCAACACAGCCTTCTTTAAGAAACTAGAAAAACTAACTATGAAATTTATTTGGAAAGGAAAGAGGCCCAGAATAGCCAAAGACATATTGAAAAAGAAAAACAAAATTGGAGGAATCACACTACCTGACTTCAAAACATACTACAAAGCTACAGTAGTGAAAACAGCATGGTATTGGCATAAGGAGAGACACACAGACCAATGGAATCAAAATGAAAGTTCTGATAGAGAACCTCATATATATAGCCATATAATATTTGATAAAGCCACCAAACCCTCTCAACTGGGAGAGAATGGCCTATTCAACAAATGGTGCCTGGAGAACTGCATAGCCATATGTAGAAGAATGAAAGAGGATTACCATCTCACACCTTATACAAAGATCAACTCAAGATGGATCAAAGACCTAAATATAAGAGCCAAGACCATAAAGATCTTGGAAAGCAGTGTAGGGAAACATCTACAGGACCTTGTAATAGGAAATGGCTTCATGAATATCACACCAAAAGCACGAGCAGCAAAAGAACAAATAGATAAATGGGACTTCCTCAAAATTAAAGCCTTCTGCACCTCAAAGGAGTTTGTCAAGAAAGTAAAAAGGGAACCCACACAATGGGAGAAAATATTTGGCAACCGTATATCTGATAAGAGACTTATAACTTGCATATACAAAGAACTCCTATATTTTGAAAATAAAAAGATAAACAACCCATTTAAAAAATGGAAAAACGATTTAAACAGACACTTCTCCAAAGAAGAAATACAAATGACTAAAAAGCACATGAAAAAATGCTCCAAATCTTTAGCTATCAGGGAAATGCAAATCAAAACTACAATGAGATACCATCTTACTCCCATAAGATTGGCAGCTATGAAACAAACAGAAGACTACAAATGCTGGAGGCATGTGAAGAAAGGGGAACACTCATCCACTGCTGGTGGGAATGCAGAAGGATCCAACCATTCTGGAAGACAGTTTGGCTGTTTCTCAAAAAACTAACCATAGATTTGCCATATGACCTAGCAATACCACTGCTGGGTATATATCCAGCAGAACTGAAAACAAGGACACAAACTGATATATGTACACCAATGTTCATAGCAGCATTGTTCACTATCGCCAAAAGTTGGAATCAACCCAAATGCCCATCAACAGACGAGTGGATCAATAAAATGTAGTATATACACACAATGGAATACTACTTGGATGTAAGAACAAATACACTACAAACACACGTGATAACATGGATGAATCTTGAGAACCTTATGTTGAGTGAAGCAACCCAGGCATTGAAGGACAAATACTACATGACCTCAATGATATGAAATAAACAAGCTGCCTCAGAAAACTAGAGACTGGAAAATAGTCTTACAGGAAATCAGGGGATGGAGGAAGGATGTGAGCCGACTTCTGTAGGGGTGGAATCTATGATGAGCTGGCAGTAAGTATTAGCACAAAGAATGATAAAATGAGGGCAAGGGGTTGCCTTTGGGTGGGGCTTTGCGGGTTTGAGGGGGGCTGGGGATGGGTGGATGGGTAATATTGCCCAAAAAATTGAGGGGAAGGAAGGGGCAACATACGAACATAGGAGAGTGTCAGGTATTGGTTGAGGGTAAAATGCTGAGATAATCGTATCAAAATGTAATTAGGAGGGTTACCTGTTTAGGATGCTTGGAGGGGATAGCCTGATGCGGGACGGATTCCTGGGGAATGTCTGAATGCTCATTTTACCAGGGTGGGTTGTACCATTGGGTAGAGACCCAAGAAGTGAGAGTTGGGGTGGTCCTACATCCTGGGGAGGACTAATGCCATCAGATAGAGAGAACTGTATCTCTCGAGAGAAAGGGTGGCTCCCAGGGCATTAGGGCAGTTGAGCAAGTTAGGCCCTGAAGACTGTTGCAAGTATCTCTGGACGTAGCTCCTCTGGAAATGGAGACTGGCTGTCGCTGTGGGCCTCAAGGGGAGGGGAAAATGGATATTGAATGGATGGAACCAAGGTAAATGTGGGGGCAAGAGAGGAGTTTTGCAAGAGTACACGAGGATGAATATAAAACATGTAATATTAAACCAAAAACATACAGGGGATGACAGAGTAATAATGTAAACCATAATGTAAAACATAGGATAACTAAAAAATTTAGAAAACTGTATATCCTAAAGTATGGACCACATTGTAAGCACAGATGTCACCTTGTTTAAAAGCTATTGTTTCAGAGTCTGTACATCAGTTTCAGTAAATATGATATGAATAAGTTAAAAGATTATCACTGTGGAAGGGAAAAGGTTTTATGGTGGATGTGTGGGAGGACTGTATATTGTATATATGAATTACTGTGATCTAGGACTTTTGTGAAGAGAAGCTCAATAATCAGGAAAAAAGAAAAGAAAAAGACAGGATGTAGAAATTTTTCCAAATCAAAATGTACTCTAGATCTAACCTTTAAACTCATCACTATATTCCATTTTACTAGTAAGGGAACCTGACATTATATTGGGATTCTCTTTACAGGAAGTTTTGGATCCCAGAGTGGTTCAACAATGACGGCGGAGGAATACTGGTATGGGATGTTATTGACAGGCTATATATGGTTGACAGGGAGTTATACAGGGCATATGTCCAGGGTGCATGGTAATGTTTAGATATACTCATAGTGGAAACAATTAAAAACAACAGCTGGGGGGGTACTGGGTTCCTGGCCAGGGGTGCTCTGTTGTGGTCCCTAGGGGAGCAGTGGCAGTCCCCAGGTGCAACGGTAAGAACCAGGAAGGAATGAGGGTCCAACAATGGGCTCATGATACTAATGACTATGCTTGTGAGCCTATACACCTGCAATAAGAACAAGGCCTAGAGAAGCACTGTGCCTGGGAGTTTCCTCCTGACAGCCTTCATGTTACTCAAATGTGGCCAGTCTCGAAGCCAAACTCAGCATGTAGATGCAGTGCACTCCCCCCAGTGTGGGACATGACACCCGGGGATGAGCCTTCCTGGCACCAAGGGATCACTACCAAATACCAGCTGAAGATGCAACTAGAAAATGACCTTGAATTAAAGGTTCAATACGGATCAGCAGAATATCCCTGTCTACATATAATAACATGACTTTAAAATGCTGTTTGACCTAATGTAAGGGGGAAATGGAAAGGAGAAATGAGTTTATATGGCTACAAGTCTCTAAAAAAGAATCTGGAGGTTGTCAGAAGGATTGCCCTTATGCACACTTGAGCAGAGTCTCAGAGACAGATAACGTAGATACAACCCCAAGTATTGGTTCTTTTGAGGGATAAAGAGACCTGAGGGTTCTATGGTCATGGCAGATGGGGTTCACTGCCATGTCAGATGGCCCTTCTTTGGAGCTGGTGTTTCTGCATGATGGAACTGGATTCAGATGGAATCTCTTTTCACAAGACTTTCATTATACTTTACTGGAATTGTACTTGGTATTGGGGTTTAAGATATATTTAGGGGATTTGAATCTTTGGACTGACAATATGATAGCCAGGCCCTGAGCCTCAACAGACTTAAGCTCCTACACTCTGATTTATTGGACTTACCCCACTCAGCTAACATGGAGTTGAAGAAGGTCAACCACCACACCATGGAGCCTAGAGTGCCTACAACTGAAAGCAGGAGGATTGCATCCAGTATCCATGTGGAATCTAAGCCCCCACTTGACATAGATGTGCAATGGACACAACCAATCCAATGTCCACAGAGAAAATGTGGCATTGGTGTGGGAAGAGTGGCCATGGTGGCTGCTGGGTGCAGGGAATGGGAGGAAGAGATGATATGGGGAGGTGTTTTCAGGACTTGGAGTTGTCCTGGGTGGTGCTTCACGGACAACTATGGGACATTGTAGATCCCCCCAGGGCCCACTGGATGGAACGTTGGAGAGTGTGGGCTATGATGTGGACAATTGACTATGGGGTGCAGCAATGCCCAGAGATGTACTTACAAGGTGCAATGGATGTGTCATGATGACGGGAGAGAGTGTTGCTGTGGCAGGAGTGGGGGGTGGGGGTGGTGGGGTTGAATGGGACCTCATGTTTTTGAATGTAATATTTTTTAAAAAAATGAATTAAATAAAAAAATTTTAAAAAATAAGTTATTGGATTCAGTTTGCTCATATTTTATTGAGTATCTTTGCATCAATATTCTTAAAAGTTATTTTTCTGATGTTTTCTTTTCTTGTAGTATCTTTATCTGGCTTTGTATGTTGTAATGTAGAACTTGAATGAAATAGGGAGTCCCCTTCTATTCAATTTTTCTAGAAGATTTTCAGCAGAATTGGAGTTATGTCTTCATGGACTGTTTGGTAATATTCCCCTTTGAAATTCTCTGGTCCTGGGTCTTCTTTTTGGGGAGGTTTTTGATTGCTGGATCAATCTCTTTAGTACTACTTGATTTGTTGAGATCTTTAATTTCTTCTTGGATCAGTGTAGGTAATTTGTGCATTTCTAAGAATATGTCCATTACATTTAGTATATATGTTTTATTGGCATACAGTTGTCCATAGTATCCTGTTATAGTCCTTTTTATCTCAGCGGAATCAGTAGTAATGTTCCCTTTTTTGTTTATGAAGTTTATTAGTATTCTTTCTCTTTATCAGTCTAGCAAAACGTTTGTCAAATTTATTAATCCTTTCAAAGAACAATCTTGGTTTAGTTGATTCTCTCTATTGCTTTTATTCACTATATCACTTATCTCTGCCATAAAATATATTATTTCATTTCCTCTGCTTGTTTTGGGTTTAGTTTGCTCTTTTTATGCCATTAAAAGAATTTATGAGGTAAAGAGCAGAGCTTTCTGAGAAATAGGAGAGAGACAGAAATATGCACCAAGATTTCATGCAGGCTTTTCTAAGCAGAGAGAGTGAGTTCTGCTTACTATGACTACTTTTTAAACTGATAATATTCCTCCCCTTCCTAATGATAAGGGGATGGACCCCAGCTGTTATTGGTTACCCACCAATGGTGGGACCAATGATGAGGACTCTTTGGAATATCTGGGACCAAGGGAAGGCCCCAGAAGAGAAACTTGGACATCAAGGTTAAACTCAAGGTCCCAGCAAGTCCTTGCAGCCATGTTTTCTGCTGGCCAGGTTGTCAGCAGGGCATGTTGTGGCTCATCTTCTCCTCTGTTACCCTGTACTAACCTGCCTTAACTACCCCCTCATAGAGTTTACACCCTTATTCTTAAGGGGTGCTGAGGGCAATCATCATTCTGTAGTGATTTCCTGCTGGTTTGGACAGTTAGGACAGTAGTCCCTGCCTGACAGGGCATAAACCTCTCTGGCTATTCTATTGAGGTTGAGGGAAGATGGGTGACACTGGTTGAAACTCGATGAAATTCTCACATGACTAATATTTTGTTTTGGAACGTGTTGATTCTGGAAGAAATAAACTGAGAATTTTGAAGATACATGGTCCCACTAAAAAGATAAAGAAGATGGTGTTAAGTGGGTCCAAAAAAAAGGGATCAGCTGTCCCTTACTGGACCATAAGAATGAGAAAGGCCAGTTGCTTTCAGAGGCTGCCTTCCCTTGAGGTTGTTTGGCTTCATCTTGCAGTTTTAAAATATTGTTTAGGACTATTCTGGAGAAATTTACATAAAAAACACTTTTTTTTTGAAAAATAGGCATGCTCCCCCATCCTCCTGTGCTGCGGTTGCATGTTTAGTGCTCTGCAATTTTGCAATACTACAAAAAGAATGTCCATTTGCTGTTTAAGAGCTTCTAAGTCACAACTAGTTTTTTTTAATGCTGTTAGCTCTAGGGAGAGATTGTAGTAGATAATGGGATTTGGTAAGAATTGCCAATCCCAGGTTTCCATGGTTATGGTTATGTGTAGTGGAAAGAAGAAGCACTCCCTTTTTTGTTATTGTGTAGGGAGAACTACGGAAATTAAAACAGTTTCTTAATGGGTGTTTGACTTGCCTTCCTCCTAGCAACAGGAGTTTGGGTTAGAGTTAGAGGGAACAACTGGCTTTGGCAGACACTTCTCCACTTTGTATCTTGAAGAAGTATTTCAGGCCATCCAATGATTGGCACTTATATGTCCCATCAGGAGCTTCAGTGAGCTGGCACTTCCTTGGGCAACTGGCTTCACTTGGGATAAGTGCATCCAGCTCACAATTCCTTTAACTTCAATAGCTGTGGGAGTGATCAGAACTACAGAGTAAGGTTCCTTACATTTGGCTCTAATGAAAATGAAGCTTGTTCTCCTCTGAGGTTATGATCAGAATCTGGTTTTCAGGTGCTGGGAGAGGAAAAGTTACCAATAGACCATACTGAAGACGCTAAGCTGAAATGGGTCCAAGCCATTTTTTTGCCATTTCCCTTCTGGTGGGAAAAACAGCCCTGGCAGGATGTCATGTGGGTCAGCCAGTCCTCCCCATGGTCTGAGTTGGACAGGTTCCTCTCCAGGGTATGAGTGGGACAGGTTCTGGAATAAGGGCTAGAAAGTAGACCTGGGTTAAACATGACTTTCACCTCATGTGGGGTGAAGACTGTGAGCGTTTGCCCAAGGTTAATTTAGTGGCTTTTCAATTAAAGGGTTAATGCCCCTACTGCTCTCAGGCAAGGTGGCTATTCCATTATCTTACAGGTATGTTTCTTAACTACTTAGAAAATGAATTTTACCAGGACTTTCAACATGTTCAATATCCCTCTGCAAATGATTCAGAAAGTATATCACTGTAATCATCAGACATTTATCTAGAATAGGAGAGATATAGGTACAATACTTAATACTAATAAATGAATTGCTTAATGCATATGTTTCTCTTTTAACTGGAGTTAAATAAATCTAAGCTCCAAGTTAGCAATACCATACATGTTATCTGTCCATGGGAGCAGACCATAATGCCAATTGTGTTTAAGTTCTACTTATAACTCTGGTAATCATTGCTCCACTTGGTATGCCTTCACACAGCCAGCTTGCTGCAGCACATATGACCCCTAGAAAGAAGCTAGGAAAGTAGATTCCAGTATTCTACTGACTTGGTGCAGAGCACCATTTGGCACTATGAAACAGGGCCACTCTGGAGGTAATATCCATTTACATCTTGCCACATTAAGCCATCTCTGGCTGCTGCTGGAGTTTGAAATTTCATCACACTCTCCATCCACTTCAGAAGATGTAGATACATTTACTGTTTTAGGTGTCAGTGACCAACCTGGCCAATAACTCAAATGGAGAGGCAAAATGCAGTGTATTGAAGGCCTGGTTTGAATGTATAAGAGAATTTGACACTATTTAAGTCTCTTTTTATTTTTATACACTTTTAAAACCCTTCTAAAGCTATGTATAACATATCAAATGAACTTAACTATTTTAATACTTTGCTTTTTATTTCTACACTTTTACCATGATGATGTTAATAGGCATTTTATTTTAGCGCACAGGAATAATTACTTTCTTATTTTATGAGAACTGAAGATTATCAATGGAATTAAGATTATCTTTTTTCATCACCACTTTAACATGCAGATTGAGGTGGTCTCTCACAGATTTCCCTGTTAAAAAGTTACTTTTTTCTATCAGTATTAATTCAGTTTTTCAATAAATGGCTTCCTGGAATTAGCCATTTAAATGCTTCAGTTTAGAAGCTGCTTTTACAAACTTCTTATAATTAACTGTAACTGCATAGACTTATTATTTTACTTTAAAATAAGCTTATTAAATTACAGTTAGAGACCAGTGAAATTTTCTTTATTGATTTAAGAGGTGGCAGATCTATATTTCCTTCTTTAGCTTACAATTTTCATCACCTTAAAGACTAATACATATAATATTAATGTATTTACTTGGTATTCTATAAACCTAGGGAGATAACACCTTTTGGAAACAATTTAGGGTTTTCTCCCTTATAAGATTTATAATGATTAACTAATCACAAGGTTTACAATGCTTAACAGTGACTTGCATTTCTGTGACACAGAACAAACCCTATCCAGAGCCTATGTGTTCAGATACAGCTCATTTCCTCACAATAATAGACAAAGGAGCCACATGACACCACCATCCCCTCCCACATCCCTATAATTCACTATCTCTAGCTCACCACCCCCCTTGCCATCCTTATTGGCCCTTTGGTCTTACACAAGCCGAACCTCCTCCAGTGACTAAGATTTTCCCACCTATATATGTAATGTATAAATTCATGACTGCCTCTGCCACTGAAGTCTCTCTTCAGACCCCCACCACACAGCAGGGGAACTGGAATCTATTCTTCAGACCCCCTCTGTTAGGAGAGCTTCCCAATAAGTTTTCTACCTGCCATCATCAGTCTACATGTCCCAGTGAGTGCTATTTTTCTCTAACATTTCATACCAAGCCCAAAACTGGGGCCATGCTGAGACTGAATTATTGGTGAGGAATCAACCCCTGCTACTGCTAAGATCCCATCTAACACTGGACACTGAATCATAAATGGCTGAGTCAAGGATTTCTCCACTGGAGGATTCTGCTTGCTCTCTCTCTCTTTCTCCTCCCCCCCCCCCCTTTCTCCTTTTTTCATTGTTCAGGACAATCTACCAAAAAACCTAGTGCTAGGTCAGTGATTCTCACTGTCCCCCAAGGACCAGAGTGGGTAAGAGGCCTGTGTCCTCATGGGAAGAAACCCCTTGGCTCCAGAGATGTCTGCCTCCAAGCACAGGTTCCTGTTTCCTTGGAGATTTCTGACTGATTTGGGGATGACTGTCTCATGGAATCTCCCCTGTTCTTTCCTTTCTAGTCTTGCCCAACCTACCTAAAGTGAGGAATTCAGTTTCACCCTCCCCCCCAAAATAAACATGCTTCTGAGCTGTCTCCTTCATAACCTTACAACTCTATACTTGAAAGGAGACATCAGACCTAAAAACTCATTTTCTATTCAACCTCTGTATGGCCACACGATGAAAATCAATGGCTGGACCACAGCACTTTTGATTTCCAAATTCTCCAAAAACTTAAAAATCTACATCCAGTGCAGCCATCCCTGTTGGCCCTCAACCCACTCCCACTCACTAAGAATTTTTCCACCTATAGATATACTGTATAAATTCATAACCATCTCTGTTAGGGGCAGGCTGAAGTCTCTCTTCAGCCCCCCAGCATGCTGGCAGGGGGCTGAAGTCTATCTTTCAGACCCCCTCCATTGGAAGAGCTTCCCAGTAAACTTTCTGCCTGCAATTGTCAGTCCCTGTGTACCAGTGAGCATTGTTTTTCTCTAGCAACACCCAAGCTAAATAAATTCAAACCCTTGTAGTTTATGGAAGGAATGTGTTTTTTTCCTTCCTTTACAGGAGGCTTAAAACCTCTTTTCTTTAATAAAATTCTAAAACTGTGAATAATCTTCAAAGTATACTGACTGCTAGGTTTTGAAATATATTACAATTGTTTTTTTTAAATTATAATTTGGAAAAGATCTTTGCAAAACTTTCAAGGACTTTTCCTTTACTTACTGAAATTTGGTAACAGAATTATTAAGAACCCTTATTTTAAAGATATTAAAAGGTTTAATTTGGGGAGTTATAGGACAAACTGATTCCTAATTCCCCACCTAAGAACAGTTTTAATCTGTTACACCTATTCCTTCCCCCAGAATTTTTGCAAAGAGAAGACCCTGGGGGCTGGGTAGGTCAAAGCGCTCAGGAAAATCTTTTTCTTCTCCCTAATAGTACCTACACTCAAATTTCTATATGACTCTTTCATCCTGCTTTGCCTAATTTGGCTTCAGGAATTCACAAGCATAACTGCATTTGTGATTTTATACTTTGAGTAGGGCTCTTTTAACAATTTTTATCTGGCAATTTGATATTACCATCTTGATGTATGAAGATATATATACTGAAAAAATAAGCAGACATGAATAAAGAGTTTGACACAGAAACACATCTTACTAAAATTACTTAAAACTTTAATTCTCTTACAAAATAAGTTTAACTGTAAAATAACATATGAAAGATTTCCTTGAAGGCTATTTTTAATTAATCTAATTTGAACTGTGACCATGCAGTTTTGCATAGGAAGTTTATTATTTTTAGTTATTGTTTTATAACCACAAAGATCCTGATGCTTTAAAATACAGTTTATAACATTTTCTTTTGCTTCAGAGATTTGCTTATTTTCCATTTTGACTTTGGCAGACCTTGGATGAACAAGGCTAATACCAGCATACGTTCACTGAGGTCATTGAAGCTTCAGGGAAACTGGTTTCTCTCATGAATTGCTTCTTTTAGGAATTTTAATACTAGGAGTGGAAGTCTTGCCTCTCTCTTTTTTTTTTAATTATTTATTTATTTTTTTAAATTACATTATGAAAAATATGAGGTCCCATTCAACCCCACCGCCCCCACCCCCCACTCCCCCCACAGCAACACTCTCTCCCATCATCATGACACATCCATTGCACCTGATAAGTTCATCTTTGAGCATCACTGCACCCCATAGTCAATGGTCCACATCATAGCCCAGACTCTCTCACGTTCCATCCGGTGGGCCCTGGGGGGATCTATAATGTCCCGTAATTGTCCGTGAAGCACTATCCAGGACAACTCCACGTCCCGAAAATGCCTCCACATCTCATCTCTTCCTCCCGTTCCCAAAACTCAGCAGCCACCATGGCTACCATTCCCACACCCATTCCACATTTTCTCTGTGGACATTGGATTGGTTGTGTCCATTGCACATCTATGTCAAGTGGGGGCTTAGATTCCATATGGGTACTGGATGCACTCCTCCCGCTTCCAGTTGTAGACACTCTAGGCTCCATGTTGTGGTGGTTGACCTTCTTCAACTCCATGTTAGCTGAGTGGAGTAAGTCCAATAAATCAAAGTGTAGGAGCTGAAGTCTGTTGAGGCTCTGGGCCTAGGTGTCATATTATCAGTCCAGAGATTCAAATCCCCTACATATATCTTAAACCCAGCACCAACTACAATTCCAATAAAGTAGCACGCAAGTCTTTTGAAAAGAGATCCCCTCTGAGTCCAATTCCATCACGCAGAAACACCAGCTCCAAAGAAGGGCTATCTGTCATGGCAGTGAACCCCTTCTGCCATGACCATAGAACCCGTGGGTCTCTTTATCCCTCAAAAGAACCAATACCTGGGGTTGTATCTACCTTATCTGTCTCTTAGACTCTGTTCAGTTGTACATAGGGGTATTCCTTCTGACAACCTCCAGACTCTTTTGTAGAGACTCACAGCCTTATAATCTCATTTCTCCTTTCAATTTCCCCCTTATATTAGGTCAAACAGCTTCCCGAAGTCATGTCATTATATGTAGACAGGTATATTCTGCTGTTCCGCATTGAATCTTTAATTCAAGGTCATTTTCTAGTTGCTTCTTCAGCTGGTATGTGGTAGTGATCCCTCGGTGCCAGGGAGGCTCATCCCCGGGTGTCATGTCCCACGCTGGGGGGAATGCATCGCATCTACACGCTGAGTTTGGCTGTGAGAGTGGCCACATTTGAGTAACATGCAGGCTGTCAGGAGGAAACCCCCAGGCACAATGCTACTCTAGGCCTTGTTCTTATTGCAGGTGTATAGGCTCAAAAGTGTAACCATTAGTATCACGAGCCCACTGTTGGGCCCTCCTTCCTTCCTGGTTCTTGCCGTTGCACCTGGAGGATTGCCGCTGCTCTCCCAGGGCCCACAACAGTGACCCCCCGGCCAGGAGCCCAGTACCCCCCCAGCTGTTGTTTTTGTTTCCACTATGACTATATATAGACATTACCATATACCCTGGGCATATGTCCTGTATAACTCCCTGTCAACCATATATATCCTGTCAATAACATCCCATATCAGTATTCCTCTGCTGCCATTGTTGAACCACTCTGTGATCCAAAACTTCCCATAAAGTGAATCCCAACATAATGTCAGCTTCAGAAGAGTCTTAGATCACTGAAATTCATATATACAATATACAGTATTTCCCCAGATCCACCATAAAACCTTTTCCCTTGCACAGCAATAATCTTTTAACTTATTCATATCATATTTCCTGAAACTGATGTACAGATTCCAACACTATAGTTTTCAAACAAGGTGACATTTGTGCTTACTATGTGGTCCATATTTTAGGCTGTACAGTTTTCTAAATTTTTTAGTTATCCTATGTTTTGTCTTATGGTTTTCATTATTAGTCTGTCGTCCCCTATATGTTTTTGGTGTAATATTAGCTGTTTTATATTCATCCTCGTGTACTCTCACATAGCTCCTCTTTTTCCCCCTTATTTGCCTTTGTTCCATCCATTCCACATCCATTTTCCCCTCCCCTTAGGGCCCACAATGCCTGCTAATCTAATACCCTGGGAGCCGTCCTTTCTCACGAGAGATACAGTTCTCTCTATTCAATGGCATTAGTCTTCCCCAGGATATAGGTCCACCCCACCCAATGGTAGAACCCACCTTGGCAAAATGAGCCTTCAGCTATTCCCTCCAGGGTCCGTCACGCATCAGACCATACCCCCTGAGCATCCTAACCAGGTAACCCTCCTACTTATACTTTGATACGTTTTACTCAACATTTAGTTCTCAACGAACTTCTGACACTCTCCCATATTTGTATGTTGCCCCTCCCTCCCACCTATTTCTTGGACAATATTACCCCTCTTCCCATCCCCAGCCCCCCTCAAACCCAGAAAACCCCACCCAAAGGTAACCCCTTGCCCCCATTTTGTCCCTTCTTTGTGCTCATACTTACCGCCAGCTCATCACATATTCCACCCCTGCAGACATTAACTCACATCCTTCCTCCACCCCCCGATTTCCTGTAAGCCACTTTTCCAGACTCTAGCTCTCTGAGGCAGTTAACTTATTTCATATCATTGAGGTCATATAGTATTTGTCCTTCAATGCCTGAGTTGCTTCACTCAACATAAGATTCTCAAGGTTCATCCATGTTATCACGTGCGATTGTAGTGTATTGGTTCTTACAGCTGAGTAGTATTCCATTGTGTGTATATACCACATTTTATTGATCCACTCATCTGTTGATGGACATTTGGATTGATTCCAACTTTTGGCGATAGTGAACAATGCTGCTATGAACATTGGTGTAAATATATCGGTTTGTGTCCTTGTTTTCAGATCTGATGGGTATATACCCAGCAGTGGTATTGCTGGGTCATATGGCAAATCTATGGATAATTTTTTGAGAAACCGCCAAACTGTCCTCCAGAATGGTTGGATCCTTCTGCATTCCCACCAGCAATGGATGAGTGTTCCCCTTTCTTCACATCCTCTCCAGCATTTGTATTCTACTGTTTTTTTCATGGCTGCCAATCTTATGGGAGTAAGATGGTATCTCATTGTAGTTTTGATTTGCATTTCCCTGATTGCTAGAGATTTGGAGCATTTTTTCATGTGCTTTCTAGCCATTTGTATTTCTTCTTTGGAGAAGTGTCTGTTTAAGTCATTTTCCCATTTTTTAAATGGGTTGTTTATCTTTTTGTTTTCAAGATATATGAGTTATTTATATATGCAAGTTATAAGTCTCTTATCAGATATATGGTTGCCAAATATTTTCTCCCATTGTGTGGGTTCCCTTTTTACTTTCTTGACAAAATCCTTTGAGGTGCAGAAGGCTTTAATTTTGAGGTAGTCCCATTTATCTATTTGTTCTTTTGCTGCTCGTGCTTTTGGTGTGATATTCATGAAGCCATTTCCTATTACAAGGTCCTGTAGATGTTTCCCTACACTGCTTTCTAAGGTCTTTATGGCCTTGGCTCTTATATTTAGGTCTTTGATCCATCGTGAGTTGATCTTTGTATAATGTGTGAGATGGTAATCCTCTTTCATTCTTCTACATATGGCTATCCAGTTCTCCAGGCACCATTTGTTGAATAGGCCATTCTCTCCCAGTTGAGAGGGTTTGGTGGCTTTATCGAATATTATATGGCTACTTACATGAGGTTCTATATCTGAACTTTCAATTTGATTCCATTGGTCTGTGTGTCTCTCCTTATGCCAGTACCATGCTGTTTTCACTACTGTAGCTTTGTAGTATGTTTTGAAGTCAGGAAGTGTGATTCCTCCTCTTTCGTTTTTCTTTTTCAATATGTCTTTGGCTATTCGGGGCCTCTTTCTATTCCAAATAAATTTCATAGTTAGTTTTTCTAGTTCCTTAAAGAAGGCTGTGTTGATTTTTATTGGGATTGCATTGAATGTGTAGATCAGTTTTGGTAGGATAGACATCTTAATAATATTCAGTCTTCCTATCCATGAACAGGGAATATTCTTCCATTTATTTAAGTCTTCTTTGATTTCCTTGAACAATCTTGTATAGTTCTCAATGTATAAGTTTTTTACCTCTTTAGTTAAATTTATTCCTAAGTATTTGATTTTTTTATTTACTATTGTGAATGGTATTTGTTTCTTGATTTCCTCCTGATCTTGCTCATTATTGGTGTATAGAAATGCTACTGATTTTTGCGCATTGATCTTATAACCTGCGACTTTACTAAACTCATTTATGAGTTCTAGGAGCTTTGTTGTAGATCTCTCAGGGTTTTCTATATATAGGATCATGTCATCTGCAAATAATGAAATTTTGACTTCTTCCCTTCCAATTTGAATGCCTTTTATATCTGGTTCTTGTCTCAGTGCTCGAGCAAGTACTTCCAAGACAATGTTAAATAGGAGCAGAGACAATGGGCATCCTTGTCTTGTTCCTGAGTTTAGAGGGAAGGATTTCAGGATTTCGCCATTATAAACAATGTTGGCTTTCGGTTTTTCATATATACTCTTTATCATGTTCAAAAAGTTTCCTTGTATTCTGATCTTTGGAGTGTTTTTATCAGGAAGGGGTGCTGTATTTTGTCAAATGCCTTTTCTGCATCTATAGATATAATCATGTGGTTTTTTTCTCTCAATCTGTTTATATGGTGTATTACATTGATTGATTTTCTTATGTTGAACCATCCTTGCATACCTGGAATAAATCCCACTTGGTCATGGTGTATAATTTGTTTAATGTGTTGTTGAATACGATTAGCAAGTATTTTGTTAAGTATTTTTGCATCTAGGTTCATTAGAGAAATTGGTCTGTAATTGTCCTTTCTTGTGGTGTCTTTGTTTGGCTTTGGTACTAGGGTAATGTTGGCATCATAGAAGGAATTATGCAGTGTTCCTTCTGTTTCAATTTTTTGGAATAGTTTCAACAGGATTGGTGTTAGTTCTTTCCGGAATGTTTTGTAGAATTCACCTGTGAAGCCATCTGGCCCTGGGCTCTTCTTAGTTGGGAGATTTTTAATGACTAATTCTATCTCTTTGCTTGTGATTGGTTTGTTAAGATCATCAATTTCTTCTTTCGTCAGTATGGGCTGCTTATGTGTTTCTAGGAATTTGTCCATTTCCTCTAAATTGTCATTTTTGTTGGTAGATAGTTTTTCAAAGTATCCTCTTATGATAGTCTTTATTTCTGTGGGGTCAGTGGTGATATCACCTTTCTCATTTCTTATTTTGTGTATTTGCATCTTTTCTCTTTTTTTCTTTGTTAGTCTCGCTAAAGGTTTGTCAATTATGTTGATCTTCTCAAAAAACCAGCTCTTGGTCTTGTTTATTTTTTCAAGTGCTTTCTTATTTTCTATTTCATTTAGTTCTGCTCTTATCTTTGTTATTTCCTCCTCCTTCTTCCTGTTGGGTTTCTTTGTTGTTGTTTTTCTAATTCCATCAAAATGCAGTTAGTTCTCCAATTTTTGCTCTTTCTTCTTTTTTGATATATGAATTTATGGCTATAAATTTCCCTCACAGTACCCCTTTTGCTGCATCCCATACATTTTGGTATGTTGTGTTATCATTATCATTTGTTTCAAGGTAGTCATTGATTTCTTTTGAGATTTCCTCTGTGATCCACAGTTTTTCTAAGAGTGTGCTGTTTAATTTCCAAATTGTCGTGTGGAGTCTGGGTCTCTGTCCCTTGCAAATTTCCAGCTTGACTCCACTGTGGTCAGAGATATTGTTTTGTATGATTTCGATCATTCTGAATTCATTAAGCCTTTCTTTGTGGCCTAGCATATGGTCAATCTTGGAGAATGTTCCATGTGCGCTTGAGAAAAATGTATATCCTGCTGTGTTTGGGTGTAATGATCTATATATGTCTATTAGATCCAGCTCTTCTAATATACTGTTAAAATGTTTTGTTTCTTTAGTGATTCTCTTTTGAGATGTTCTGTCCAGAGTTGATAGTGGTGTATTAAAATCCCCTACTATAATTGTAGATGCATCTATTCTTTCACTTAGTTTTTCCAGCGTTTGCCTCACATATTTAGAGGCGCCCTTGTTAGGAGCATAAATATTTATGATTGTTCGATCTTCTTGACAGATTGTCCCTTTCACTAAAATATAGTATCCTTCTTTGTCTCTCACAATTGTTTCGCATTTAAAGTCTATTTTGTCTGATATTAATATAGCTACTCCTGCCTTTTTTTGGTTGTTGTTTGCTTATATGATGGTTTTCCAGCCATTCACTTTCAACCTCCATGAGTCTCTGGGTCTAAGATGTGTCTCTTGTAGACAGCATATAGATGGGTCATATTTCCTTATCCAGTGTCCCAGTCTGAATCTTTTGATAGGTGAGTTTAGTCCGTTGACATTCAGTGTTATTACGTTTAGAGAGTTATTTATGGTAGCCATATTTTGGTTGGATTTGTGTTTGTTATATTTTGTTTGTATTATTTTATTTTCCCCTTCTATTTTTGTCTTTCTTGTTGCTTTTACACTCTCCCCCATCTCTGACTGTCCTGTTTTTTCCTTTCTTCCTGCAGAACTCCCTTAAGAATTTCTTGAAGGGGAGGTTTCTTGTTGATATACTCTTTCAGTTTCTGTTTATCTGTGAATATTTTGAACTCTCCATCATTTTTGAATGCTAGTTTAGCTGGATAGAGTATTCTTGGTTGGAAATTTTTTTCCTTTAGTACCTTGACTATATCATACCACTGCCTTCTTGCCTCCATCGTTTCAGATGAGAAATCAGCACTTAATCTTATGGAGTTTCCCTTGTATGTGATGGTTTTCTTTTCTCTTGCTGCTTTTAGAATTTTTTCTTTGTCTTGAGCATTGGATAATTTGACAAGTATATGTCTTGGGGTGGGCCTGTTGGGGTTTATGACCAGTGGAGTGCGCTGTGCTTCTTGGATATGTACATCTGTCTCTTTCATTAGATTTGGGAAGTTTTCATTCATTATTTCCTGCAACAGTCCTTCTGACCCCTTTCCCTTCTCTTCTCCTTCTGGAATGCCTATAATACGTATGTTTGAGCGTTTTGCGTTATCATTCAGGTCCCTAAGTCCTATCTGGATTTTTTCTACCTTTTTATTGACCACTTCTACTATCTGTTTGATTTCTAATGCACTGTCTTCCACATCACTAATTCTCTGCTCTGCCTCTTCTAGTCTGCTGATATTTGCTGCAAGTGTATTTTTGATTTCTTGAATTGTGGTGTTCATTTCCATCATATCTGTTATTTTTTTGCGCATGTCTGCAATTTCCCCTTCAAGTGTTGTCTTCATGCTGTTAACCTCTTTCATTACTTCATCAAATTTGTCGATGATAAATGATCTGAGATCTCTCATTGCTTGTGCGAAGTCCTGCCCCCCTTCCTGATTGGATTCAGCCATGTTTTCCTGATTACTGGTTTGGTTTGTAGATTTTTGTTGCTGTCTTGTCAACATTTTTTCTTGATGGGTTTAATCAGTTCCTTAGCTTCTTTGTCTAGTCTTGGAGATTAATTAGCTGTTGTTTTTGCGTAAGTGTTATATCTTCTTTTTGTCACTTTGTTCTTCTTATTCCAATTTCTTATTGCTAGTTAAGCTCACTTTAAAGGAAAGTATTAGTGCTGGGGAAAGGCAATTGTGTAAGTGAGGAAAAAGTGTGAAGTAGTATTGGTGATATATGTTAACAAAGCAACAATATGAGTTCTGGGAAGATGGAGGTTAGATCATGTAAATTGTGTAGAGTTATAGTAGTAGGAAAGTACCTATAATGAGGTAGACGACTGAATATGGGAGGAATGTGGTACGTACTAAGAGGCTATTGTTTCCGTGAGAGAGGGAAAGAGAAAAGAAAGGTAATAGTTTCAGGGATGAATACCAGATGGAAAACTAAACAAAGGTATTAGAAATTAAGAGTTAGATACTTTGCGGATCAAAGAAAGGGAGATGGAATATAGGAGAGAGAGCAGATGGTGGAGGATATCAAGTTGTAGGGGAAAGGGGATAGTGTAGATAGGCTAAATCTATTCACAGAAAAATGAGGCAGTGGAGGGTGAGGAAACCCAGCAAATGTGAGGTATTTCCTGTAGGACCTATTGTATTGTTAAGATAAAATAGTATAAGAAGAATATTGGGGACAGGAAAGAGAGGATTTAAAAACAACAACAACAACAACAAAAAGAAACTAAAATAAAAAATTAAAAAAATCAAAAAAAAACAAAAAAAACAAAAAGCAAAGAACAGAAACCCCGCCGCCAGGCTCGGCTGGGCTCCGCTGGGCTCAGCTGGGCTCCGGGCCCCTGCCCTCCGCAGCTCGGCTGGGCTTGCCTGGGCTTGGCTAGGCTCGGCTGGGCTCGGGTCCCCCGCCCGTCGCAGCTCGGCTGGGCTCGGCTGGGCTCGGGTTCCCGCCCGCCGCCTGCCGCGGTGCAGCGCGGCTCGGCTCTCCCGCCCGGCGCGGCGCGGCTGGGCTCGGCCGAGCTCCTCTGGGCTCGGCTCCCTCACCCTCCGTGGCTCGGCTGGGCTCGGCTGGGCCCGGCTGTGCTCGGCTTCCCTGCCCGCCACCCTCCGCGGCGCGGCTGGGCTCGACTGAGCTCGGCTGGGCTCGGCCCCCTCGCCCTCCGCGGCTCAGCTGGGCTCGGCCCGACTCGGCTCGGCTTCCCTGCCCGCCACCCTCCGCGGCGCGGCTGGGCTCGACTGAGCTCGGCTGGGCTCGGCCCCCTCGCCCTCCGCGGCTCAGCTGGGCTCAGCCCGACTCGGCTTCCCTGCCCGCCGCCTGCCGCGGCGCGGCTAGGCTCGGCTGGGCTTGGCTCCCTTGCCCGCCGCAGCACAGCGCGGCTCGGCTCTCCCGCCCGCCGCCCGCCGCCCGCCACCCGCCGCCCGCCGCAGCTCAGCTGGGCTCGGCTCCCTTGCCCGCCGCCCGCCGCGGCACAGCGCGGCTCGGCTCTCCCGCCCGCCGCCCGCTGCCCGCCACAGCTCAGCTGGGCTCGGCTCCCTTGCCCGCCGCCCGCCGCGGCACAGCGCGGCTCGGCTCTCCCGCCCGCCGCCCACCGCAGTTCAGCTGGGCTCGGCTCCCTTGCCCGCCGCCCGCCGCAGCGCAGCGCAGCTCGGCTCTCCCGCCCGCCGCCCACCGCGGCCCAGCTAGGCTGGGCTCGGCTCCCTTGCCCGCCGCCCGCCGCGGTGCAGCGCGGCTCGGCTCTCCCGCCCGCCGCCCACCGCGACGTGGCTCGGATCCCCCGCCCGCTGCCCACTGTGGCCCAGCTAGGCTACCCTGGCCGCCGCCCGCCAGGGCTCGGCGCGGTGCTAGCTGCCTCGGCTCTGCCTACCCAAGGAGGGAATCCTCCACACGTAGCTGGGATCTCCGTGTATATTTCACGGATGGATCCTCTCTGTTACCTTCCCTCCAAATCGATGTCTAAACACCTTGGGACCAGGAAAAATCCCGAAACAGCCCGGTCCCAAGGAGTCTCCGACGCCTCCCCGTCTTGCCTCTCTATACCTTAGAGATAATAGGACTCCAGCAGCTGCTGGACTGAAAGAGTTGATGTTCAACTTGAGGCTTGATAATTCCACCAGGCATGAATTTAGTTCCACACTTGGATCCATGAGAGGAAGCAGGGTTCCTAATACCAGTGCAAGGACAGAAGACCCAGATTTCTTAGTTTGTTTTCCTCTAAGTTATAGGAGACAGAAGCTATTATGAAATAACCATTAGCAAAGGCAAAGGGTGAGTCTAGACCTGGAGTAACCATAAACAAAGGTGAACTCAGTTTATAATTACCATTAAAATAGCTGAAGTTGACGAAGTTGAAAGTCTAGGTGAAGGTAGTTACAAAATAAGCATAATCAAAGGTAAATTTAGTTTGACTATCACTACATTTTGAAGTCCCTTAGTCATATAAACTCATTTGTCTTTACCATTTCCCCCCTTTATTTAAGGTCTTTTTCCAGTTGCATCACCAGCATTTGTTTGGTAGTAATCCCTCAGTGCCTTGGATGTTCATCCCCTGGAGTCATGTCCCACACTGGGGGGAAGGTAATGCATTTATATGCTGAGTTTGATTTAGAGAGTGGCCATATTTGAGCAACATAGAGGCTTTCAGGAGGTGACTCTTAGCACCCTGCAACACTAGACCAAGTTGAAATTTCAAGCACAAAAGTTTCATAAGCATAGCCATCAGTATCAAAGACACATCAGTGGGCAATCCTTCTTCACTTGTCATTTCCCATGCACTTGGGGGATTGTTGCTCTTCCATTAGTGAATGTGGCAAAGCTCCCCAGAATGGGAATCCAGCTCCCTCAGTTGTCATGTGACTCTCTACCCACTGTGTCAATGCCCAACGAACATTCAAACATATCTATATACCCTATATGCATGCCCAGGCAAACCCTCTCCAATGCACCCCCATCAATGACACACCACATCAATGCTCCTCCCCTGCAATAGTTGAAACCCTCTGTGGAGTTGTACTCAGATGTGTCTTCTCCACACATGCCTCTTCTGTCACTTTTATTGAATCTGTGGTTGGCACTGGTGTTGGTGGATGTATGTCTAGGAGTCTTGAATCTCTGGGCTGTCCATGTGCCAGCTGGGCCCTTAGCCTCAATGGAGTTGCAACACCCAGTCTCTCATTCATTGGACTCAACAAAGACAGCTAACAATGAAGTGAGGATGGACAAACACTACACCAAGAAACCAAGAGAGTCTACAACTGCAAGCAGGAGAGTCCTGTTCATCAGCCATGTGGGATTGAAACCCCCTCTCAATTAAGTGGTGGAATGGGCATCACCATCTCAGAATCTTCAGAATTGGGTAATAAAATATGGACTACAGTGGACTAACTAGTCTCCTACTCTAGAATTATTGTGATTCTAACAATAGAAGAAATTATGTCATTGATGTGGAAACAGTGACCACTGGATTTGCTGAAAGCAGGAAGAGGAGAAAAAGGTGTAATATTTTCAGGACTTGGAGTTGTCCTGAATTGCAGGGATAAGTGTTGAACATTATATATTCCTCCATAACCTACTGAATGGGCTGGAAAAGTGTGTAAGCTATAGTGTAAACTATAATCCATGCTATGTAGCAGTGCTCCAAAATGTGTTCATCAATTGCAATGAATTTATCACACTAATGAAAGAAGTTGTGGAAAATTGGGGGGTGTGGGGAGTGGGGCATATGGGAATCCCCTATATTTTTTAGTGTAACATTTTGTGTAATCTATGTATATTTTAAATATAAATAAAAATATATTTTAAAAAAGGAAAGAAAAGAAAAAATATCATTCTTAAAAAAGATGACCATTTCAATGGCTAAGTTTAGGCTGCATTCACCCAGTTATAATAATTTCAGTTTCTATCCTTCTGCTGTTTTACAATAGAAAGGCACTTATATAGTTTTAACTCTTAGTTACAGTTTCTAGTTAGTTTCCACTTAACAATTTGAGCACTATCATTCATTAAGCAACTAAAACAATTTTATTAGTAAAAACTTTGCTAAGTTTCTCTGCTTTCCCCACAGTTGAATTAATTCCAGTTGGGATTTCTTTATACATAAAATTTAATTGCAAGGTGGTATTGACATTTAAAAAATCATTTTTTGGTTACTTTTTACTGTTGTCAAATTTGTAATAGGTGAACCCCAAATCTGATTTATGAGTTCCTAGGCAAGAGCAGACTAACAAAGTTAAAGCATGGACAGACTAGAACAGAAGAAAGAATTTTACACAGTTTGTTTAGATTAGATAAAGACTTGACTTTAGAATCACCTAGACAGAAAGCTCTCAATGTCTGTCAATGGCGGAAACTTTGTGCAGGACCCTCCAACTTCATTCATCCAGGAAAAGCCATGGGCAGGTGTTAAGTATGGGGTTAAAGGGTCTACAGAAGTCCTATCCCCAGTGAGAAATAAATTGTGGCTGCACCCCATTAGTTACTTCCCATGAGGGGAAAAACCCTGCATGACTTTTTTTTGCAGGAAGGATTGGAGTGTTACAAGGAATAGTCAGGGAGTTAAGAAAGCCAGGAACATTTTCATTGTAATTGATGGTGAAGCAGCCTAGTAAAATAGGGAATCAATAGATGGATCTGGAACCTGGCAATAAGTCCACATGTCATTCAGTACACCCAAGATGGCTGTTGGAAAACACTGATGAGAAATCCAGTTCGGAATGAGATTTCCTCTGGAAGCCATGAGAAGCACCGGATATTCTCCAGGGACCTTATATATTGGGCCCTCCTGGGGGATTGATGGGTGGGGTAATCAATCAAAACAGCAAGCAGCTAGAACTCCTCCCATGTCATTAGCAAAGGAGCAGAATAATTAATGGTTTAAAAAGCAAACACAAAGACCTCTTTCTCTCTCTTGCTCTCTCTTGCCTTTGCCCTGCCCCTGTGCCTGTTCCTGCCCTGTTCCTTCTGCACTCTGCTCTCTCCATTTTTCCCTGCCATCATGGTCACACATTTATAATCTATAATGGGCAGCTCTAATCTGTAAAACAGCCTTCTTTATCATTCTTCAGCCCCTTCCTTTCTACCTGGGATTTTTTCCCATTTCTCTTCCCTCCATATCTTCATAATTTACTGACCTAACTAACCTGATGTGCTCATGAACTTCATTTTTTAGTAGCTTAGTCAAGAACCTAGAAAGAATCTGATTACAGTGGCACATGAGGAGGTTCCTTATTCTACAGAGGAGAGATTTAGTAATTAGAGTACCTTTCCTCATTCCTTTAAGGCAGGGGTTTATCAAATTTTGTTCCATGAACCCCTTGTCAAGAACCCCTACTTTAAGGATACATACTACTTGGTCCCTTCTCAGATACATTTGTCCTATCCTTTTAAACAGGTTTAACTGGAATTCAGGGTCTCATACAGAGCTCACTCTCAGCCATATTTTGGCTACATGATGTGGTAGGAAAGATTAAATTAGGCAGGATGTCCCAATTTAAGAGCCACCCATTATCCTAGGGGAGGAAAACACATTCATCAATCTGGATGGCATCCCACCACTGTCCTGATGAAATGGGCTTTTTGCCAAGCCAGTGTCCTGGAAATTGGGAACTCTGTCCACTGTCCCATGTTTTGGGGGATTGGGAGCTGTGTTTCTGGGCATCCCCAGAGACTTAGAGATCTTGGGGACATCTGGGTCCAGTTTCCAGACCAAAACACCCAAGCTGGGCTGACCCTAGGAAAAGGGCTAGCTAAGGAAATTTAAATGCTTTTGCCTACTTTTCAGCAGTCTTAAGAGCTGGCTATGAGTGAGCTCACACCATAGCCTCTCCCAGGGGCAGAGTTCTTCAGTTAAACCTGACATTAAGAACCCATGAAAAATTAGGGAAGTGGATTTGGCTCAACTGATGGAGCTTCTGCCTGCCACATGGGAGGTCTAGGGTTCAAACCCAGGGCCTCCTGGCCCATGTGGTGAGCTGGTCCACACACAGTGCTGATGTGCACAAGAAGTGCTATGCCACACAGGGGCGTCACCCTCATAGGAGAGCCCCACACATAGGAATGCACCCCTGAAAGGAGAGCCACCCCATGTGAAGAAAGCGCAGCCTGCCCAGGAGTGACACCACCCACATGGTGGGCTGATGCAGCAAGATGATGCAACAAAAAGAAACACAGACTCCTGGTGCCACTGACAAGAATGCAAGTGGACACAGAACACACAGCAAATGGATGCAGAGAGCAGAAAATGGAGGGTGGGAGCAGAAAGGGAAGAGAAAATTTTAAATTTCAAATTTTAAAACAAAAAAGTACCCATGAAAAATTAGAGACTAATTACCCTATGGCTTGCTGGCAGACATTCTCAGGGATCATACCACCCTCCATTGACATTCTCCAGATCTCTCTTAGGTGGAGAGGAAGCAAGGCCTCAAGGCACTGCTGAGGGTGTGGTGAATGCCTCACTCACAAATGCACTTTCAGTATCCAAGGCATGAGAAAACATCTCACAGACCCAGAATGAGGAAAGCAGTAGTTACAAGATCAAAGGCATTTTTTATTAAAAGGAGTTAACTAGTGATCTAAGTTAACCATAGAAGGGGTGATACTCATTCTGAACTTAGAAAGGGTTTGGTAAACTCCCTGCAGACTCCTGATTGACTTAGGACATGTGTCCAGTCAGGTCTCAAGATCAGTTTCACCCACTACCCAGAACTTCTTTGGGTCTACACAGCATGGCGACTAACCCCTGCCATCTCTGGAGAGAGAGCCAGAAGTCTGGGCAGACTGAGTTTATATCCTTTGAGACCTTATCCAGTAATCTCCTAGCCATTAACCCTCTTTAAAACAGCAGAACTAAAAGAGGGCACAGACAGGCCTTAAAACTCACCAGTTTCCAGTGGGGGTGGGGGAGCACCACTCATTTATTTTTCTCCAGGAAATGATGTACCAAATGAAACCAGGGAAGCATTGGATTCCTCTAGGTTCTTGGCTGTGATGCATATATGAATTTATGAACATTTCACTTTAGTTAGACCAGTAAAAAGAATTTATTTGGGAAATGAAGGAAAGAGCAGAGCTTGCTGAGAAATGGGAGAATAAGACAGAAATTTGCACCAATATTTGGTGCAAACACCTCTAGTCAGAGAGCCTAGTTTTCTCTTTTAGGTTTTCCAGTTTTGAGGTTAGGTTTCTGTATTAGTCAGCCAAAGGGGTGATGCAAAATACCAGAAATTAGTTGTTTTTTATAAAGGATATTTATTTGGGGTACAAGCTAACAGATACCAGGCCATAAAGCATAAGTTACTTCCCTCACCAAACTCTATTTGGAGCAAGATGGCTCCCGACGTCTAAGAGGGTTCAGGCTTCCTGGGTTCCTATGTTCCTGGGGCTTGCTTTTCTCTGGGTTCAAGGTTCCTTTCTTCCTGGAACTGGCTTCTCTTTCCTCTGTGTGGTAACTTCCCAGGGCTCCAGCTTAAGTCTTCAACATCAAGCTCCAACATCAATACTCCAACATCCAAAACCTTTGCATCAAAAGCTCCAACTCTGTCCTTTGCCATGCCTTTATCTGTGAGTCCCCACCCACGAAGTGGTGGAGACTCAATGCCCCAATGACATGGCTCAATTAAAGTCCTCATAATAACTCAGTCATGCCCAATAATAGACCAGATTACTGATACAATCCAATATTTCTTTTGGAATTCATCAATTATATTAAACTACTACAGTCTCTGATTTGAAAATATTTCCCTTTTTAATGTATTTAAATACATAAATATACCTCTCACCACTGACTTTCTGCATCCCATAAGTTCTGATGTGCTGTATTTTCATTTTCTTTCCCTCAATTTCATTTTCTTTCTTAATTTCACTTGTGATTTCCTCATTAAGCTATTGGTTGTTTAAAATATGTCCCTTAATTTCCACATTTTTTGTCTTTATTTTTTTAATGTTACATTAAAAAAATATGAGGTCCCCATATACCCTCCACCCCCTTCACCCCACTCCTCCCACCATAAAAACAACCTCCTCCATCATCATGAGACATTCATTGCATTTGGTGAATACATCTCTGAGCACCGCTGCACCTCATGGTCAATGGTTCACATCATAGCCCAAACTCTCCCACGGTCCACCCACTGGGCCATGGGAGGACATACAATGTCTGGTAACTGTCCCTGCAGCACCACCCAGGACAACTCCAACCCCCAAAATGCCCCCACATCACATCTCTTCCTCCCACTCCCTACTCCCAGCAGCCACCATGGCCACTTTCTCCACACCAATGCCACATTTTTTTCTATTACTAATCACAATAGTTCATGAATAGAATATCATTAAAACCACTCTAATCCATTCTCTATTCCTCCATCCTGTGAACCTTAGACTGGTTGTGTCCACTCCACATCTATATCAAGAGGGGGGTAGATTCCACATGGATGCTGGATGCAATTCTCCTGCTTTCAGTTGTAGGCACTCTTGGCTCCCTAGTGGGGTGGTTGACCTTCTTCCCCTCCATGTTAGCTGAGTGGGGTAAGTCCAATATTAGAGTGTAGGGCTTGCAAGTCTGTTGAGGCTCAGGGCCTGGCTATCACATGGTCAGTCCAGAGATTCAGATTGCCTGGGTATACATTACACCCCAGCACCAACTACAGTTCCAGTAAAAGTAACAGGAGAGCTTTGTGGACAAAGATCACATCTGAGTCCAGCTCCATCACACAGAAACACAAACTTCAAAGTAGGGTCAACTGACATGGCACTGAATTCCATCTGCCATGACCATAGAACCTGTGGGTCTCTGTAGCCCTCAGAAGAACCAATACCTGGGGTTTTATCTACTTTATCTGTCTCTGGGATTCTGCTCAGGTGTGCATAAGGGCAACCCCTCTGATAACCTCCTGGCTCTTTTTGGAGACTCATAGCCATATAAACTCATTTGTCCTTTCCATTTCCCTCTTTTATTCAGGTCGAAAAGCATTTTTAACTCCTGGTATTATATGTAGATTGAGATATTCTGCTGCTCCGAATATATTTGTGAATTTTTCATTTCTTCCACTCTATTGATTTCTACCTTCATTACATTGCTCAGAGAAAGTACCTTGTATGATTCAGTATTACATGTTTTGTGACCTAATTTGTGGTCAATTTGGAAATGATTCACATGCACTAGAGAAGATTGTGTATTCTGCTTATTTGAGGTGGGAAGATGAAGTGTTCTAGATGTCTGTCAGATCAAGTTCGTTTAGAGTGTCATTCAAGTCTTGTATTTCCTTATTGATCTTCTGTTTAGATATTCTATCCATTATTTATCCATTGTTGAAATGGTGTATTAATGTTGCCTAATATTAATGTAGAACTGTCCATTTCTCCTTTCAAATCTGTATTTTCTTCCTGTATTTTGGGGTTCTGCTCTTATGTACATATATATTTAAAATTGCTGCATCTTATTGCAATGACACCTTCATTAGTGTATAACAACTGTATTTGTTCCTCACAACTGTTTTTTTTTTATTTAACACCTATTTTACCTGATATTTTTACAGCTGCCTCAGGTCTTTTGGTTATTACTTGCATGGTATAATTTTTCCTTCCTTTTGTTACTGGATTTTGTCTAGGTTCTAGTCTATGCTGCAGAAGTGAATTTCAAGAGTATGTCAGGTGAGTTGGGCCAGTAATTTATTAATGTAGGCAAAGGCAAGAGAGAGCAAGGAGAAAAAGGCCTTTGTGTTTGCTTTTTAAACCATTAATTATTCTGCACCTTTGCTAATGGCGGGGGAGGATTTCCAGCTGTTTGCTGTTTTGATTGATTACTCCACCCATCAGTCCCCCAGGAGCGTCCAAAGATAAAGTCCTTTGGGAATATCCAGGGCTTCTCCTGGGTTCCAGAGGAAATCTTGTCTGAATGGCAGAATCTTGGAGTGGGGGTTGCTCCAGCAGCCATCTTGGGGTTACTGATGTACACATGGACTTCTTGCCAGGTTCCAGATCCATCTATTGATTCCATATCTTACTAGCCAGCTTCACTTCACCTTCAACCTATGTGTATCTTTGAATTTATAATAAGTTTCATGCAGACAGCATTATTTTATGTCTTTTTAAGCATCCTGCCAATATCTGCCTTTTGACTGGAGAATTTTAAACATTTATATTTGAATCACTATCAATAGTGCAGGAATTACTTCTGCTATTTTGCTTTTCAGTCTGTCTTAGTCTTACACATTTTGGACTCCCAATTCAGCCATTGATGCTTAGTTTTATATTTATTTGAATTCCTGTGTTGTACCATATTGAGTGCCTTCTCTTTTCTACCTGGATATATTTTTCATCTATTATCCTTGGTGTTACCATGGGGTTAAAATTTAACATTCTAAATATATATAAATTATATTTGGTTTGATACCAATGTATCTTATATAGCATACACATATACTTTTCCAAGCCACATCTACCACCCATCTTTTTGGTTTGTAGTTGTTAGTAATTATGTCTTTGTTTATTATATGTTTAAAACCATCAGTTTATCATTACCTTTTATGAATTTGCATGTTATCCTTTGTAGGAAGTAAGAAGTAGAGTTACATACCAAACAATGTCCTACAATTGTACTGGTGTTTATACTTATACAAACAGTTAATTTTACCATATGTAAATATTTATATATGCCACTTATAACCACTATCTAGTGTCATTTCCTTCAGTCTGAAGAACTCCCTTTAGCATTACTTGTAGAGCAGATCTACTGGGATGAACTATCTCAGCTTTTGTTTATCTGGGAATGTCTTAATCTCTCCCTCATTTTTGAAAGAAGTTTCACTGGAGATATGAATCATGGCTGAAAGTTGTTTCATTTCAGTACTTTAAGAATTTCAACCTACTACCTTTTTGCCTAAATGGTTTCTGATGAGAATGCATCACTCAGTCTTATTGTGACCCACTTTTACAGAACACATTGCTATTCTCTTGCAACCTTCAGAACTCTCTTAGTGTCCTTTGCATTTGATAGTTTTCTCAGTATTGGATGGGGTGTATTTATCTTCACATTTACCCCATTTGATAGTCTATGAGCTTCTCTAATGTGCATATTCATTCCTTTTTCTAAGTTTGGAATTTATCTGGCATTATTTTTTTGAATAGTCCTTCTGCCTTTTCTCTCCTTATTTTTCTTCTATGACTCCCATAATGCATATAATGGTATGCTCTATTGTGTCCCGAGGCATATTAGACTATTTTCAACTTTTCTAATTATTTTTTCTTTCTGATTCAGCTTGACTCATTTCAATTGTATTACTTTGAGTCCACTGATTCTTAATTCTGCTAGCTCAGTTAGCTCTTGGAACCCAGCAGGAATATTTTATTTTAGTTTTTGTGTTCTTCAACTCCAGTAGTTCTCTTTGGTTCCTTTTTTAAAATTTATATCCTTTACTAAGATTCTCATATTTCTCACACATTGTTTTTCTGCAGTCCTTTAGTTATTTCTCTGTATTTTTGTTCATCTTGTTGAGAATTTGTAAGTACATGTTAAAACCTTTGTTAGATATGTACACATTCTGGCCTTCTTTGTTGGTGTTTTCTGTATTTTTAACCTCTTCCTTTTGATATGCCATCATTTCCTGTTTCTTTATTTGTCCAATACTTTTTTGTTATACACTATATTTTTCATTTAAAACTTGTGAATATATCATAAATAAATGAACATATATGAAAAATAAGTGTATAGTAAAAGTTATTAACTAACAAAAATGTGTATCATACAGGGCTCCCATATATCAGTACACCACCAACACCTTGCATTGTTTTGAAACATTTGTTACATACTGTGAAAGAGCTTGGCCAAAATATTACTAGTATCATACATTTGGTGTGTTTTCCTCAAAATTGCCCAATTATTAAGAACCTGCATTTGTATTATATATTTTTTTATATTTCATGAGAGAAAGTTCTTGTATGTGTTCTGTTAACCACAATCCATCTTCCACCATAGAATTCAAAGTGTTATACATTCCCATGCTTTGTACAATCCACTCAAAGTGTACAGTCAGTGGCTGTCTGTTTATCACAGAGTTGTCCTGTCATCACCTCAGTAAATTTTAGAATATTTTTATTATTCTAAAATGAAAAATCCCACTCATCATAGGGGATGTAAGGTAAAATATCACCATATACCCCCTATTTTTTGTCCCTTAGAAATGATATAATATCTTCTTTCCCATTGCTATGAATATATTACAATGTTACTGTTAACTATCATCCATAATTACATTGGTTTTAATTTTCCCATGAATCATATTAGTAGCACTTTGTATAAAATCATTCTTATATCTATACTATTAACCCCAATCTTCATCACCAATTAAATCAATATAAAATATTCCCTAGATCATGGCAGATGGAGTTCAGTGCCATGTAATTGGCCCTACTTTGGAGTTTGTGTTACTGAGAGTGATGGAGTTGGACTCAGATGTAATCTTTGTTCACATGCCTCTCCTGTTACTTTTACCAGACCTGTGGTTGGTGCTGGGGTTTAGTGTACACTCAGGGGACCTGAATCTCTGAACTGTCCATGTGATAGCCAGGCCCTGAGCCTCAACAGACTTGCAACTCCTACACTCTGGCTTATTGGGCTTACACCAGCCAGCTAACAGGGAGGTGAAGAATGTCAACCACCACACCAGGGAGACAAGAGTGCCTATGACTGCAAGCAGGAGAATTGCACCCATCATCCATGTGGAATCCAAGCCCCCTCTTGATATAGAGTTGGAGTGTACATAACCATCCCAGGGCCCACAGGATGGAGGAATAGGGTATGGATTAGAGTGGACTTACTGATAGTCTATTCTGGAACTATTGTGATTAGTAGTGGAAGTAAATGTAGCATTGATGTGGAGAAAGTGGCCATGGTAGCTGCTGAGGGTAGGGAGTGGGAAGAAGAAATGTGATATGGGGGCATTTTCAGGACTTGGAGCTGTCCTGGGTGGTACTGCAGGGACAGTTACTGGACATTGTATGTCCTGCCATGGCCCACTGGGTGGACTGGGGGGACAGTGTAAACTATAATATGGACCATTGACCATGTGGTGCAGCAATGCTCAGAGATGTATTCACCAAGTGCAATGAATGTTCCATGATGACAGAGGAGCTTGTTGTTATGGGAGGAGTAGGGTGAGGGAGGTGGGGGTTATGGGGACCTCATATTTTTTTAATGTAATATTAATAAAATAAAGACAAAAAAATAAATAAAATAAAATATTCCCTAGATTATCCTCAAGCTTCCTTTCCATTAACTTTTGCATCCATGGACTACCTCTTTTAGCCACAATCACATTTAGAAATCAGCAGTGTTAGTTATGCATTTGGTTACAAATTAGCAGTGTTCGTTAAGCATTTTCATGTATACACTAACATTGAAGAGCCACAATCATATTTACAAATCAGCAGTGTTAGTGTACACATATATTTGGCATATTTTTTCTATACATCCCATACATAAAAGGAGATGTATGGAAAAAATATACCAAATGTATGCTATGGATCATAGTGGTAATCTGATCATGTTCTTTCACAGTCTGTAACAAATGTTCCCCAACAATGTAAGGTGTTGGTGGAAGGGTGACATATGGGAATTCTGCAATTATGCATGATTGTTCTGTAAATTCACAACATCTCTAATAAAAAATATCACTTGGGTCTATTTCTGAATTCTTACTTCTGTTCCATTGATCAATATATCTATCATTATGCCAGTATCATTGCTGTTTTTACTACTGTAGCTGCATATCATGACTTAAAGTCAGGAAATGAGAGTCCTTGAACTTTGTTCTTTTTAAAGACATGTTTGGCTATTCCAGTCTCCTGACCATTCCAAGTATAATAAATTTATCAATTTGGACTTCTCTTTTTGGAAAAAAAAAGGCAATTGTGACTTTTACTGAGATTTTCTTGAATTTGTAAATCACTTTGTGTAGAATTGACATCTTACTGATATTTATTATTCTAATCCATGAATACAGAATCTATTTATTTAGGACTTCTTTGATATCTTTTAGCAGTATTTCAGTTTTTTTATTAGAGGTCCTTTATGTCCTTGGTTATGTTTATTCCTAAATATTTGAATCTTTTAGTCATTATTATAAGTGGGATTTTTTCCTCACTTCCCCCTCATAATTCTCCAAATTAGTGTACAGAGACACTACTGATTTTTGCATATTAATCATATATCCAGATAATTTGCTAAATTCCTCTATTAGTTCTAGTAGTTTTGTTGTAGGTTGTTGTTTTGATTTTTTTTTTAGGATTTTCTATATGTAGTATCTTATCATAAGCAAATAGTGAAAGTTCTATTTCTACCATTCTTATTTGGGTGCATTTTATTTATTTTTCTAGCCTAATTGCCCTAGCCCACACTTCTAGCACAGTATTGAAAAACAGTAGTCACCCGGGATGAGCCTCCCTGGCACCGAGGGACCACTATCAACTACCAACTGATGATGCAACTGGAAAATGACCTCATACGGAAGGTTCAACGTGGATCAGCGGAATATCCCTGTCTACATAAAATAACATGACTTTAAAATGCTGTTTGACCTAATGTAAGGGGGAAATGGAAAGGAGAAATGAGTTTATATGGCTACAAGTCTCTAAAAAATAGTCTGGAGGCTGGCAGAAGGATTGCCCTTATGCACAACTGAGCAGAGTCTGAGAGACAGATAAGCAGATACAACCCCGAGATATCGGTTCCTTCGAGGGCTAAAGAGACCCATGGGAGTTATGGTCATGGCCGATGGGGTTAACTACCAGGTCAGATGGCCCCTCTTTGGAAATGTGTTTATGTGTGACGAATCTGGACTCAGATGGGATCTCTCTTCATAAGACTTTCATGCTAATGTGCTGGAGGTGCAGTTAGTGTCGGGGTTTAAGATATATTTAGGGGATTTGAATCTCTGGACTGACAATGTGATAGCCAGGTCCTGAGCCTCAACAGACTTCAGCACCTACAATCTGACTTATTGGGCTCACCACACTCAGCTAAGATGGAGTTGAAGAAGGACAACCACCACACCATGGAGCCTAGAGTGATTACAACTGAAAGTGGGAGGATTGTATCCAGCATCCATGTGGAATCTGAGCCTCCTCTTGACACAGAGGTGCAATGGACACAACCAATCCAATGTCCACATAGAAAAGTGGACATGATGGCTGATGGGTATGGGGAAAGGCAGGAAGAAATGAGAGGTGGAGGCGTCTTTGGGTCATCGAGCTGCCCTGGATGGTGCTTCAGGGGCAATCACCAGACATTGTAAATCCTCACAGGGCCCACTGGATGGAATGGGGGAGAGTGTGGGCCATGGTGTGGACCGTTGACCATGGGGTGCGGGGGTGCCCAGAGATGTACTTGCCAAATGCAACGGATCTGTCATGATGATGAGAGGGAGTGTTGCTGGGGGGGGGGGGGGAAAGGTGGGGTGGGGGTGGTAGGGTTCAATGGACCTCATATATATATATATATTTTAATGTAATATTATTACAAAGTCAATAAAAAATAAATAAATGAAAAAAAAAGAGTATTAAATGCCATGGGAAAATGCACAAAATTTACTCTTACTTGACAAGAAAAGGAAGGTATATAAAAGAATATGCATTGGTCAATGTTAGTAACGTATGTGTTAATAGATGTACACTATTAAACAATAGATGGACTTAAAAAAAAAAAAAACAGTAGTGGCAATTATTCAAGGTTACCTTGTCTTGTTTCTGATCTCAGAAGGAAAGCATTTAGTCTTTCACCATTGAGTAAAATGTTAGCTGTGGGATTTTCATATATGCACTTTATCATGTTGAGAAAGTTTCCATTTATTCATAATTTTAGAAGTTTTGCAACATCCCTTTTCTGCATCAAGCAAGATGATCATGTAATTTTTCTTCAATTCATTAATATGATTGCACTAATTGATTTTCTTGTGTTGAACCACCCTTGCACACGTGGCATAACACTACTTGATCATAATGTATAATTCTTTTATTTGTTTTTTTTCCAGTTTGTGATTATTTTCTTGAGGTATTTTGCATCTATATTTATTAGAGAAATTGGTCTGTAATTTTCTGTTTTTACTGTAGCTTTATTTAGTTTTAGTTTAGGGTAATGTTTTCTTTATAGAATGAGCTTAGCAGCTTTTCTTCCTGTTCAATTTTTTGGAAGACTCTGAGGAGAATTGGTATTAAATCGTTTTGAATAATTAATAGAATTCACCTGTGAGGGCAACTGGTCCTGACCTCTTAATTTTGGGGGGTTTTTGATTATTGTTTCAATCTCTTTACTTATGATTGTTTTATTGAAGTATTCCATTTCTTCTAAGTTCAGTGTAGCTTGTTAGTGTGTTCTTTGGAATTTTTCCATTTGCAGCAGTTTGGCATTGTTTATGAATTCTAAAAATAAACACTGGATTCTGTTTGTAAACTGATATGTTCCTCTGGGTATATTATATTTTATTAGATTCAGAGATTTCACTTTTACTTGATTAAATTTTTTTAACTTTTTTATTGAAATAAATCATTCATACAGATACATAAACAATAAATGTATAATAGTTATGAACCTGCAAAACAAACATATAACATCAAACAAGCATATATAACATCTCACCCTACCACCAATAACTTGCATTGTTTTTACACATTTTGAACTAATGATTAAAGAGAATTGGCAAAATATTACTACTAAACAAAGTATTTTTCCCTAACCAATCTGATTATTACCTTTATATCATTTATATATGAACGTACATAAACAATTAAGTATATAGTAAAAGTTGTGAACTTACAAAGCAAACATGCAAAACATCATACAGGGGTCCCATACATCAACCCTCCACCAATACCTTGCATTTTCATGAGACATTTGTCAAAACTGTGAAAGAAAACTGTCAAAATCTTACTACTAATCATAGTTCTTATCTACATTTGGTGTGTTTTTCCCCCAACCCATCCTATTATTATTTTTTAAATATGTGTTTTTATGATAGAAGTTGTAAACTTATAACACAATCATTCATATGTGCAGAATGCCCAAACAACACCCCTCCATCAACACACCATAATGTGATGTGTCATTCATTACATATAAAATAATATCATCCGATTATTGCCATGTCCATAGCGTACATGTCTCAGTTTTTCCATACTGCCTCAGTATCAACACATCTTTTGCATAGATGCAAGAATATTATATTATTACTACTAACCACAGTCCATAGGTCATTCCAGCTGCATTTTTCCCATGCCTCTCCACATTCCCAACACCCTGCGGTAGTGATATACATTTGTTCTAGCTAACAAAGGACACTCTTGTATCTGTGCCATCAGCCACAATTGTCACCCACCTCTATGTTTACTGTGCTATCCAGTTCCTAGATTATTCTCAAGCATTCTGTCAATTGGCATTTACATAACTAGACGACCATTTTCAGTCACATCCCCATTTATAAGCTAGCTGTTACTCATTGTGTGTTAACATCCACTCTATACATTCCCACACTTTTACAGTAAAGCTAAATAAAACTTCTACATACATCAAACATCAGTAGTCCACTCTGTCATTCTCTTATTTCCTTTAGGAATCCACCACCTACCACCAGGTCTTGAAGATATTTTCCAATAATTTCTTCTAAACTTTTATGATTCTTGCTTTTAGTTTTAGTTTTTTGAAACATTTCAAGTTAAATTTTGATAAGGTGTGACATAGGGGTCCTCTTTCCTTCTTTCAGTTATGGATGTCCAATTCTTTCAGCACCACTTGCTGAATGGATTGTTCTGCCCAAGCTGTGTGAGTTTGACAGGGTAGTCAAAAATCACTTGACTATACCTGTAAGGGTCTGCTTCTGAACCATACATTTGGTTCCATTGGTCTATTGTGTCTGTCTTTAGGCCAGTATCATGCTGTTTTTACTACTTTAGGTAGGTATTATGATTTAAAGTCTGGAGATGAGGGTTCACTTTTCTTTTTTATGAAGTTTCTGGCTATTCAGGACTCCTTACCCATCCAAATAAATTTAATAATCATGTTTTCAATTTTTCTTTAATGGTGGTGGAATTTTTATTGGGATTGCATTAAATCTGTATATCAATTTGAGTAGAATTGACATCTTAATGATATTTAGTCTTCCAATCCTTGAGCATGGAATGTTCTTCTAGTTATTTAGGGCTTTTTGGATTTTTTTTTAACATTGAGTTGCAGTTTTCTGAATACAAGTGCTTTACATTGTTGGTTAAGTGTATTCCTATTTGAGTTTTCTGTCATATTTTATTTTCACCATTCTTTTGACACTTTCAGTTACTTTTCTTGATATAATCTTCATTTCTAGACTCTCTTCCAGGCCTCTCTCTCCTGTCTTTTCTTTTCAGGCTCTAGTACACTCCTCAATATTTCCCAAAATTCTGCTTTCTTGCTTAGAAATTCTTTCAGTTTTTGTTTATCTGTGAATATTCTAATTTCACCCTCATTTATGAAAGACAGTCTTGCTGGATATAAGATTCTTGGCTGGAAGTTTTTCTCTTGTAGTATCTTAAATATATCAGCCACTGTCTTCTTGCCTGCCTCCATGGTTTGTGGTGAGAAATCAGCACTTAATCTTTTTGGATATCCCTTATACGTTATGCATTGCTTTTCTCTTGCTGCACTCAGAATTCTCTCTTTGTCTTGAGCCTTTGACATTCTGATGAGTATGTATCTTTGGAGTTGGTCTATTTGAATTGTTTTGGATGAGAGTACATTGTGCTTCTTGGACAGGGATAGCTACATCCTTCAATAGGTTTGGAAGCTTTTCTGCCATTATTTCTTTAAATATTCCTTCTGTCCCTTTTCTTTCCCCTTTCTTCTTCCCCATCACTCATGTTTTCATGCCTTTTGCTGTCATTTAGTTCCCTTAGACCTTGTTCATTTTTTTCCATTCTTTTCTTCATCTCTTCTTTTGTATGTTCACTTTCA
This sequence comes from Dasypus novemcinctus, assembly GCF_030445035.2. Lineage (NCBI taxonomy): Eukaryota > Metazoa > Chordata > Mammalia > Cingulata > Dasypodidae > Dasypus > Dasypus novemcinctus. Next base: position 5,385,098 of record NC_080686.1, on the reverse strand, counting down.
GAGGCCATTTCTTCAAGCTCACTAATCCCTTCTTCTGCCTCCTCAAATCTGCTATTATATGATTCCAATGCTTTTTAATTTCATTGATTGCACCTTTCATTCCCATAAGATCTGCTATTTTTCTATGTATGCTTTCAAATTCGTCTTTGTGCTCATCCAATGTCTACTTAATACCCTTAATCTCTTTAGCCATCTCACTGAATTTATTAAGCAGATTTGTTTGAACATCTATAATTTGTTGTTTCAACTCCTTTATGTCACCTGGAAGCTTATTTTGTTCCTTTAACTGGGCCATAGCTTCCTGTTTCTTGGTGTTGATAATAATTTTTTGTTGGTGTCTTTTCATCTGTCTTACTAGAATTGTGTGCAGTTTTTCTCTTCAGTTTAGGGCTTCCTAATCTTTCTCCCTTGCTGATTGTGCAGTAAGAGCCAAGCATGTAGTTGGTACTGTAAGCTGTGGAGGCTCAAGGTGCCCTCATTGCACCAGGGACCAATGATGCTTCTTCCAACTTTCTCCTTTGACAGGTATAGGGACAAATTCACAGCTGTGTGGAATAATCCACGTACAGACCTAGGCTGTTGTTACCCAGAGAGACTGGGGTAGGGATGGAGCTGCAGATATGGGCAGTAATCTATGCAGTGCAGGTCCAACATGACTGCAGTTGCCCTGGTAGACTTCTGATTTTCAGTCAATGCCAGCCAAAGTTCTCTGCAGTTATCTGTATGGGCTGGTACAGGGCTCCTCAGCCTCCTCCCTGCCAGAGGCAGGACTGAAGCCTAGGCTAGGGCTGTAGGCTGATCTGAATGAAAGAAACTGGTTCCTGTGACACTGAGAGTTTCAGTCAGCCTGGCTTCCCCTCAAGCTGGGGTCGGAGTCAAAATGGCGGCTAGTGTCATCTTTCTGATGGGCTGGTTCTCACCCCAGCCATCCCCAGGGTTATCACTTAGCCAGCCAAGTCTCCCATTCTGTAGCCAAAATTGGCAGCCAACTGTCTCCTCCTCCTCTGTTTCTGGGAAATGGATCTTCCAATTCCTGTTACAGAGCAGCCCCTGGGGTGGCTCATGCCACCAGAGTAGGATAATCAACAGCCTCCATGGCTTGGCTGGTAATTTCCTGGAGAGGCTGGTGCAGGTCCCCACAGCTTCCTCTCTGCTGGAGGTGGCACTGGGGTCTAGGCTAGAGCTGCAATATGATCTGGACGGGAAGAAGCCAGTCCCCACCAGCACTGAGATTTTCAGTCCACCCTGCTTCCCCTCATGCCAGGTGTGAAGTTAAGATGGCAGCTCCCAGCCTCTTTCTATCCTGGACAAGCTCAAAGCTTAGCTATTTTCAGGATCATACTGTAGCCCACTGAATTTCCTCCTCATAGCTGAAATTGGTGCCCAGCCATCTCTTCCTCCCCCATTTTGGGGAAGTGGAGCTTTTGTTTCCAGCTGCAGAACAGCTCCCAAGGTGACTTGTACCTCTAGTGGAGGATGGGCACCAGCCTCCATGGCATGGAGTGCTCTACTTACGAGTCTTCTCTGCAGATGGGCAGTCTCCTCCTTCCACTCCCCCAAGGATATTGCAGGATGCTCTTCTGGCTTCCTGGAACCCCCAAACAGGTGCTTCAGCTAGCTCCAGAGAGCTCCGGGTGTTTGCTTACTGCCCTGTAGCAGGAGCTAGCTGATTCTAGGAGCTCCTTATACCACCACCATCTTGCTGGTTCTCCTACTTGTTTAAATTTTGATTAAGGCTTTGATTTGACCACATCAGCATAGAATTTGGATGCTTTTTTTTTTTTTTTTTTGCTGGAGACCCAATAAAACACAGAGAAGCAGATGCAAGAAGTCCTCATTAGACATGGTATAGGCCCCAGGAAGAGAATGAGCCTAATAGTCTACAGATGACGTTGTGAAGAGAGCAGAGCAGCTGAACCTGGAAAGAAATGAGCCCCAGGGAGAGAGACACAAGCCTTATTCTGACCTACAGCTGAGAAAGAAAGGATCTAGGACCACGATGCCTTAGGAGGAAGAGGAATTCTGAAGTCTTGCAGCGACTGGAAGCAACCTTGTTCCAACAGGTGGCAACAGATTTGGTGAGGGAAGTAACTTATGCTTTATGACCTTGTGACTATAAGCTTCTACCCCAAATAAATATCCTTTATAAATGCCAACAGATTTCTGGCACTTTGCATCAGCACCCCTTTAGCTGACTAATACATCCTTTCATCGATGGTGTCTAGTTCATTGGCATATAATTATTCATAGCATTCTTGTATGTTCCTCTTATTTCTATAGTGTCAATGTAATACCCTCTTCTCATTTCTGATTTCATTTACTTGCATTTTCTCTGCTTTTCTTTTTTAGTTTACCTAAGGATTTGTCAAGTTGATTGAGCTTGTTGAACAATCAAGTTTTGATTTTCAATTCTTTCGGTTAATTTTTTTTCTGAATTTCATTTCTTTCTGCTCTGATTTTATTATTTCTTTCCTTTGAATTGGTTTGTGATTTGTTTGCTGTTCTTTCTCTTATTCCTCCAGGTATAGAGCTATTTCTTTGATTTTAGGTCATTCTCTTTTTTTAATGTAAGCATTGAAGGCTATATATTTCCCAGCACTACACTTGTTATGTTTCATAGGCTTTGGTTTGTTGTGTTTTATGTTTTCATTCTCAAGTTATTTACTGATTTTACTTGTAATTTCTTCTATGATCCACATGTTGTATTGAAGTCTTCAGCCATTATTTTAGAGGGGTCTATTTCTCAGTTCAGTTTGCCACTATGTGCCTCATATATCTTGGAGCACCAGGTTAGGTACATAAATACATATTTTAGTTATTTCCTCTATGAATAGCCCCCCCTTATTAATATATAATGATATCCTTAATATCTTATGAGTTTTCCATTTAAAATCTATTTTGTATAAAATTTGTATTTCCACTCCAGATCTTTATTGGTTACCATATGCATGGGATATCTTTTTCCAATATTTAACTTTCAACCTGATTGTGTCCCTATGTTTGAGGTGAGTATCTCATAGACAGTATATTGATGGCTCACTTTTTATCCATTCTATCAGTCTATATCTTTTATTGGGGACTTCAATCCATTCCAATGTTATTCCTGTAAAAGCATTTCTTACTTTGTCCATATTATTATTTGGCTTTCCATTGTGATACTTTACTGTTATCTTTCTTTTTACCCTTTAACTTATCCTTACTAATAATCTTCATTTCCACACTCTAGTCTAATTTTCCCACCCTTGTCTTTTCCTTTCTGGCTATAACACTCCCTCTAGTATCTCTTCTAAATGCAGTCTTTTGATAACATAATCTCTCTGTTTGTGTTTGTATCTGAAGACTTTAAAATCACCTCAATAAGACTTGTTCTTATTGAGATTCCCTTGTAAGTGATGCATTGCTTTTCTTTTGTTGCTTTCAGAATCCTATACTTTTTTCCATTTTTAAAAAATTTATTGAAGGATATCCAGTCATATATAAACATACATATATAAACAATAAGAGTATAGTAATAGTTGTGAACTTACAAAACAGACATGTACAACATTATACAGGGCTCTCATACTTCATACTACCATAAATACCTCACATTGTTGTGAAAGATTTTTAACTAATGATTAAAGCACATCTTCAAAATATTACTACTATTTTACAAATGCAAAAGTATTTTACATTTGGTGTATCTTTCCCCCAACACACCCTATTGTTATTATTATTATATATCATTTATACATGACCATACATAAACAATTAATGTATAGTGAAGGTTTGAACTTACAAAGCAAACATACATAACATCATACAGGGGTCCCATCTACCAACCAAGCAACATCTTGCTTTGTTGTGAGACATTTGTTACAAATTATTAAAGAATATTGTCAAAATCTTATTACTAACTATAGTCCTTATCTTACATTTGGTATATTTTCCCCTAACCCATCCTATTATTATTTTTAAATACATTTTTATGACAGAAATTGTAAATTTACAAAACAATCATGCACATATGCAGAATTCCCTTATGCAACACCCTTCTAGCAACACACCACACTGTGGTGGAACATTTTTTTACAGATGAGATAATATCATCAGATTATTACCACGCCCATAGTGTACATTTGGCACACTTTTTCCATTCTCTCCCATTATCAACACAGTACATTTTTCGCATAGATGCATGAATATTACAGAATTACTGTTAAATACATTATATAGGTCACTCCAGTTGTATTTTTCCCCTGTTACTGCACATTTCCACCACCCAGCAATAGTAATGTACATCTGCTCTAGCTCACAAAGGACAGTCTTGAATTTGTGCCATCAACTACAATTCTCATTCATCTCTGGGTATACTGTAGTATTCAGTCCCTAAATCATTCTCTAGCTTTCTTTCAATTGGCATTTACATAACTAGATTACACTTTTCAGCCACATTCCTATTTTTAACCCACATTCCTATTTTGACCCACTATAATGTATTCCCATCAACTCTATACATGGCCATGCTTTTACAGCAAAGTTAATTAAAACTTTCACATATATTAAACATCAGTAGTCCATCTCATCCCTCCTCTTATCTCCTTTAAGAATCCAATACCTACCACCAGGCCTTAAAGATATTTCCCCACATTTTCTTCTAGAAGCTTTACTGTTCTTGTTTTTATATTTAGGTTTTTAATCCATTTTTTGTCTTTTTTATTATTTTAATATTACATTAAAAAAATATGAGGTCCCCATACACTCCCCACCCCCTCACTCCAATCCTCCCCCCATATCAACAATCTCCTCGATCATCATGAGATATTCATTGCATTTGGTGAATGAATACATCTCTGAGCACCACATCATCTCATGGTCGATGGTCCACATCATAGCCCACACTCTACCATGTTCCACCCAGTGGGCCATGGGAGGACATACAATGTCCGGTAACGGTCCCTACAGAATTACCCAGGACAACTCCAAGTCCTGAAAACGCCTCCACATTTCATCTCCTCCTCCCATTCCCTACCCCCAGCAGCCACCATGGCCACTTTCTCCACAACAAAGCCATATTTTCTTTGATTACTAATCACAATAGTTCATGAATAGATTATCAGTAAATCCATCTAATCCATACATCAGTACTGCATGTGGGCTAGCTCACCACACAGGTCAGGAGGCCCTGGGTTTGAACCCTGGACTTCCCATGTGGTAGGTGGACACTCTATCAGTTGAGTCAAATCTGCTTCCCATAACTGTGTTTTATTTCACTTGAGCTCCACCTTATACGGCCTGAACTACACCCTAAGGAACAAGGATGTCAAAACAGCTCTCAAAACAGTCTTTACACTGCTAGCAGAGAAAATCTAATTAAATCCCTTAAATATAAAAGCTGGCTAGGGGAAGATGAGATTTCTAATAATGATGTAAAATATATTCACTGGGCACAATTTCATGTTGGAAATCAAAAACTAAATCTACTGACGTCAGCGTTGGGCATTTATAAACATTCTTTTTTTTTTAAGATTTATTTATTTATTTGTTTCTCTCCCCTTCCCCTCCTCCTGGTTGTCTGTTCTCTGTGTCTATTCTCTGTGTATTCTACTTTGTCCGCTTCTGTTGTTGTCAGTGGCATGGGAATCTGTGTTTCTTTTTGTTGCGTCATCTTGTTGCATCAGCTCTCCATGTGTGCGGCGCCATTCCTGGGCAGGGTACACTTTCTTTCACACTGGGTGGCTCCTTACGGGGCACACTCCTTGCGCATGGGGCTCCCCTATGAGGGAACACACCTGCACGGCAGGGCACTCCTTGCCCACACCAGCACTTCGTGTGGGCCAGCTCCACACGGGTCGAGAAGGCCTCCCATGTGGTAGACGGATGCCCTAACCACTGGGCCAAGTCCACTTCCCTATAAACATTCTTAAATTTAGTCTAGTATCAATACTGGGTCTATAAACCTGTTTCATATTTAACAAAAGCAGAGCTCAATTGCACAGGTATTTGCATTAACTGTTGATAAGAAAGCATGCACTTTGTGATAAAGCAAAGTTAATTAAAATCAGAATGAGGTACATTCAAGACCCAACTCTAGGGAATAGTATCAGGCTCAAATGCTAGATGAAAGCTCTGAAGTTCATGGGATAATGTAAAATTCCCTTAATACATGCTTTGCATTATAACTTTTTTTTTTCTAATGTTACTAACAGTTTGTGAGCTCCTCAAGAGACATCTGAGTCCCTCTGCAATTTCAAGAGTGTCAAGTTTAGGGCAGGTGTTCAGTGAAAGAAGGCTGAGTAAGAAGGAGATATTTGTGTTCTATCAGTGTGAGATTACAAAAAGGGCTGGGGACTTTAAGGGAGGTTAGGCTATAATGATTTGAGAATTGCAAGCAAATGAGAGAACCTAGAGAGTTTACAGCTGTGATGCTGTTCCCTACATTATGTGGTCCTGGAATTGTTTTGAGGGGGACCATCTCAATGGCTCCTACTAGGAGGTTATTAGTGATGACACAAAGAACCCCATAGAGAATTTTACCTCTGTAAAACATGGAAGCCCTTTACTGAGTGTCTTCTTTGAGAATTCCTTTCTGACAAACATCTGGTACCATATATGGCCTCTACTCACCCTATACCAGACAGCAGATGAAATGGACATCCGTTACTCAGAGCCAGAAGGCCCTCTGTGAGAGTCATGAAACAGAGAAGACTTGTAAAGAAACCAGGGTAATACAGAGATGAAACAAAGGAAATTAGATCTTCAGCTCCAGTTCTTGAAGAAGCATGGTGAAGAGACATTTTGAAATCTATTTAATGAAGATCAAATGAGAACCCAGGAGAAGAGAGAGGCCCCTGCACAGATAAGTGGTTTTTTTGTTGTTGTTTTTGCTTTTTTTTTTTTAACCCATTCTTTACATAAAAATATTTGGAAATTGATGTCTATTTTATGCAGGGAAATCTATGTGGTGTGTGTGTATGTGTGTTTGTGCAGGTGTTCATAGAATATGTATGACTCAATTAGAATTCAGCAAACTTTCTTTAAACTGACATATTATCAAGTAGATAATTTTGAAAGTTGAACTTCTGTGGACATATATCATTCCAAACTAAAGAACCTTTCAGATATTTTTAGAAAATTTCAATTGCCTGGAAAAAGGAACCCCATCAACGCAGCTCCTTTGGTGGTCCAGGAAAGCCATATCCCGTAACAAATCGTGCCTTAAGTATATTTGTCCATTCTGGATAATCTGTTGTTACAGGGTGCTTACTGTAAGATAACGTGGCAAATCTTTGGAAAAACAATGGAAATAAGTTAACATCAGAACAAGAAAGAGGGGTGCACCCAGGAGAAAAGGAAGGACAAGACAACCATGACTAACATTGAGGATTAAGAAGTAATACAAGAGATGGATGAGATGATGAGATTCTGTCTGTAAGGAAGGAAAAGATGGAAGAAGGAAATAACCAGTGGGATAGAAGGAGGGAAGGTAGAGGACAGCAGGATGGATAAATGAAAATGGAAGTGAATAGGAAGATAGAAACTTGGACAGAAGGATACAGGGAAGATGGCAGGATGGATGGGCAGTGTAGCAGTTTGGTATGGTTCATGAACTCCAAAAACAGATTTTGGATTATGTTTGTAAACTGGTCTGTGCCTGGGTGTGATTTAGTTATGATTAGGGCTTTAATTGGGCCATGTCAGTAAGGTGTTGAGTCCCTGCCCCTTGGTGAGTGGGGGGCTCACAGATAAAAGACAAGGCAAAGGAAAGAGTTGGAGGTTTCTTTCTTTTTTTTTTTTTTGGAGCACTTATTTTTTATTGTATTTTTTTGAAGATACATAGATCACAAAATATATTACATTAAAAAATGAGATTCCAGCATACTCTAACCCCCACCCTACTCCATTCTTCCCATGTCAACAACTTCTTTTATCACTGTGGCACATCCATTGCATTTGGTGAATACATCTTGGAGCACTGCTGCACCACATGGATTAGTGTTCACATTATAGTTTACACTCTCCCCCAGTCCATTCAGTGGATTATGGCAGGATAGATAATGTCCCAGCATCTGTCCCTGCAATATCATTTTCAGGACTTAGAGTTGGAGTATTTGATGTTGGAATTTTGGTGATGGAGTTTTTGATCTGGTGGCCCAGGAAGTAAGCACACAGAGGAGCTTGGTCATGAGGAAAGAGAAAAGACCCTGGGAAGAGAAACGAGCCATTCACCTGATAGTCTGCAGCTGACCTTGTGAAGATAACAGAGGAGCTGAGCCCAGAGAGAAGCAAACCCTGTGAAGACAGGAACCCAGGAAGCCTGAACCCTGGCAGATGTCAGCAGCCATCATGCCCCAAGACATGGCAACAGACTTTGGTGAGGGAAGTAACTTAGGCTTCATGGCCTGGTAATGGTAAGTGTCTACCACAAATAAATACCCTTATAAAAACAAACTGACTTCTGATATTTTGCATCAGCACACCTTTTCCTGGCTAATACAGGCAGAAATATGGAAGGATGAAGAGAAAGGGGAAAGTAGAAAGTGAATGAACAGTTAGGATGCTGGAAGGAAGAACAGAAGGAATATGAAGGATAAGATTGATAAGCTAAAAGAACTAGAAGCAAGTTGTCAGGAGGTTATATGGATGTGTGGGGAGGGTGTGGGGCAGGGGTATGGAAAAGTGGAATGAGTAAGGTCTGGATGGGAGAAAGAGAATGATGGAGTGAAAGAAGGGGTTGATGAGAGTAGCAAGGAAGAATAAGGTGAAGGACGATGGATGTGAGGGTGGGATGGATGGATGAATGAATAAAAGGATGGATGTGATGACGATGAGCTTATATGAGAAGGCAGGTGAATAGAAAGTGGGTAGAATGGACATAAATATTCATAGCATGGCTAAAAAACTTGAGTGTGATCTGTTTGCTAGTATATAAGCCATTCTCTCTTGAAGACAGAAAGAATATCACACTGCTATTCCCTGTCATGAGCAATCACTTACCTAGTTGAGAACAGAAACAATTTTCAAAATGGAAACAATAGAGTCACCACAGAATGCTGTGCCTTCTTTATGATGGATTTGCCTGATAATACCAGTAAAGTGCTGCTAGTTATGGCTGTCCCCAAAAGAACCATGGACACAGCTTCCTGTCTCTGAGGTGCAACTGATGTTATATTAGCTGTAGGTAGTTTAGGAGTTCAAGACAAGACAGGCTCTCTGCCCAGAGTACCGCAAAGATTTTTTACCCAAAGGTTATGAGACTACTGCTTCCCAACCCGGGCTCCATAACACACATTCACACATTCAAAATTCAAGTCACTCAATGTCAAGGGCATCCTAGAAGGGAGCAGAATTTAGAGTGCCTCCAGCCTGTCACAAGACCCAGAAAAACCTACAAAATCATGCTTATGCAAACTGTGTTGTTTTCACATCTGGCATCACAGGAAATGAAGGTACTTAACATTGATGTCCCCTCCTGCTGCATGGGTCCTTGACCTCTCTTCTAGGGTCAAGTTATGGCTCTTCTAGGAACCCACTGCTCATTATTTCCTGCCATCATCTCCAAAAGTTTCCACACTGACACATTTCAAAATACTTTGTGAATGTAAACTTTATGCCAGACTTACAAACCACAACATTAGTCAATACAGGACAAAGCAAAGAAACAGGAAAGAAAGGGAATAGGAACAGCTCACTTGCCTAGTGGGGACTCCAAGCTGGCCCTGTGGATGCCTTCTGTATCAGCCCCAGGGATCAAGCCCCAGATCTCACAAGCGGGAAGCACTCAACCACTGAGACACATCAGCAAACTTGAGTTGGGTTTTTATTTATTTGTCTGTTTTCTAGTTAGTTTGTTTTTAGAAGGCACCAGGGATTGAACCTGAGACCTCCCATGTGGTAACCAGATACTCAACCTCTTGGGCTGCAGGCACTCCCCTTTTTTTTTTTGTAAAGATTATTTTTTATTTGTTTCTCTCCCCTTTCCCCCCACCCCAGTTGTCTGTTCTCTGTGTCCATTTGCTGCATGTTCTTCTTTTGTTTGCTTCTGTTGTTGTCAGGGCATGGGCATCTGTGTCTCTTTTTGTTGTGCCATCTTGCTGTGTCAGCGCTTTGTGTGTGTGGCACCATTCTTTGGCAGGCTGAATTTTCTTTCAGCCTGGGCGGCTCTCCTTATGGGGTGCCTGCCTTGTGCATGGAGCTCCCCTATGTGGGGGCACCCCTGTGTGGCATGGCACTCCTTGTGTGCATCAGCACTGCATGTGGGCCATCTTCACACAGGTCAAGGAGGCCTGGGGTTTGAGCCGTGGACCTCCCATGTGGTAGACAGATACCCTATCCACTGGGCCAAGTCTGCTTCCCTTGAGTGTCACTTTTACTGCAGCAAATCTTACAGTTACAGTGAAAACTTTCTAGGAAGGTAGTCATGAACCCTTTCTCTAGGACACTCTAGATTCTCTGTGAATACACTCTTATCACCCATAAAACACTAATAAATTTTAATATGTAATGCATCTTGTCAAAAATGTCAAATAAATTTCCATGTACTTTTAAATGAAGATTTAAAGTAATTCTACAAATTCTATGGTTCTAATTTTCATTGTTTTAAAATTAGTTACTTTTCTGGGTTGCTCTGCACACAGTAAGTCTCAAGTAAGAGTTTTCTGTTTACAAATGTGTTTTACTTGACCCTTTGAGCTAGGCTCACTGTTCCCTTTTTACTATTAGGAAAACACTTTCCAAAGGTTCTCTGCCAGTAATTGTCAGCTCAGAATATGAATCCATGACTGTCTGAATTTAAAGCCTAAACTATTCCTTATTCAATTCACTATTAAATTTTAAATATTTTATGCCAGGAAAAGTCTTTATAACCTTTATCTCTAATGCAGGTGGTATACCAGGAAAAGGTATACCAACATGTATGTAATCAATGCCCATTATAAACCTAAGCTTTTCTTCTCCTTTTCCTCCACACTTTCTAACATGAAATGCAATCTTTAGCACACCTAAAACACATTTGCCCATTATTTCTACAAGGTCTATTCTCACCTGATCTCAGACTAGATTTGGGGTGGACTCAGGCCAATTACTTAATAGCTATGTTTCCTTGGGCAACATACTAACCCTCTCTGTAACTGTTCTCTTCTGAAAACCGGGAATTACAAAAGGACCTAGCTCCTTTGTTTCAGATAATTGAGATGATGGCAGTCATCATCATCAAAGTATTTCCTCTACACATTGTTTATTATTAACATATTCAATATCTGGTAAGGTAAGTTCTCCCTTATATCTTTTTCTCTTCAGAAATTTTCTGGCATTTCCTGCACTTTCCCCCATCATAAGTAGTTGAACGCATTTCTTTTTTACTCTTGATTGGCAGAAATTTGAAGGATCATCTAGATCAGACTCCTAATGAACCCACCTTTCCACTTTATTGGATGAAATTCCTCAGGGGTTTTCCTGAGGAAAGTCCTGACCCAGTGGCTTACCATAAAGCCTTCGCAATGCTCCAGAGTAGTGCTCCTTTGAGAGATTCATCCAATTTCTATTTGTATATGAGGGAGGCTCCCAGGTATTCAGCACAATTCTTCTGGACCCTTCCCTAGAACAGAATCCCTAAGAGCGAGGCTTCTGGGTAGCTCTATGTGATACAAACCCTTTCAGGAAAGGGTGTGTGACATCAAGGGTAGTATTCTATGAAGGACAGAGACAACATAGATGGGAACTTGACAAGGGTGATTTAGTCCTTCCTTCCTTGGGGGTTGGGCAATGTCCTTAGAAGGCAAACTAGAATGGGGGCGGGGAATGGAAAAAGAGGGGTTTTCATTTACAGTGGCCCCAAAACTAAAACAGATGTAACTTGGAATGATCACCTTCCTTGCTGTAATAAGCAATTCAGACTCACCACCATGCTCCAAGGGTCAGATGACTCTGAGGAAGCCCTGCAATACCTCTTCCCTGGGTATGGCCCAGTGCTCCCCCATGAAATTCCTTCTCTGTCACCCTGGGCTCCAGCCTCACTACTCAGAGCAAGGATGTGGCAGGTAAAGAGCCAAACCCTCCCTGTAGCCTGGGTTCATAGGGCCAGACCATGTTTTCCTGAATACTTTCTCTCAAAAATGGTTGGGAGTAGGGTGATGTGAGTGAGGTCTCAAAATTCTAGTCATCAAGGTAAGTAATATATTTATGCATTATCTTTTTGAAAACTGAATTTAATTCCAAAGAAACTATGATGAAAAAAATATAAAAAATTTAAACATAGACAAAATCAACATTATTGATTTTTCCAGCTTGGGATATAAGGGGGCTGATCAGGAGCATTTCACCCAAACAAGAAGGCCCCCTATGCCATCTCTACTCTCTCTTTCCCTCTCATACTAAGTCAGATATGGGGAGGGGAAGGAAGCTTACAACCCAAGTTCTGCTTATTGAATGGATGTGCCAGGTGCCCTACTCAGACCACCTAGTCTGTATAAGGACTGTCATTATTCTGCTATTTTTTTTTTCTAGTGGTTATGCAAGGACTTGCAATACATATTTAGTCTCTGTTTAATTTTTTTCTAGTGGTTGCCCAAGGGCTTGAAATATATGTCTAGTCTACCTTCAAAACCATTATACCTATCCACATGTAGCATAAGAATCTTACAGACAGTCCATGTGCAATTCCTCCTTCCCATCCTTTGTGCTCTTACTGTCATACTTTAACTTTCACTTACACCACAACATACAAAACACTGCTATGTTTTTCTTTAAACAATCAATTATCTTTTGGAATGTGCAGAAAAAAGAAGTAAATGGTAAGGTATACGTTTACATTCATTTTCACCATTTCCCATGCTCTTCATTTTATTGGTGGATCCGATTTATGGACAATATATGGTGTAATTCCTTTGCCTGAAGTAGAGCTAGGTATTGATTTGAGATCTTTTCTTTGTAAATACAGCTGCCAGGGATCTGTGCAATATTGCTTCTTCCTGGGCAAAGGACACACATCCTACCTGAAGGACCCTGGCCTCTGAGGTCACAGAGATGCAGAGTGGTGTGAGCCATCCAGGGCCTTTCACCATGGGGTGCAGGGACTGCTGTGTTAATGGCCTGTCCTCTTCCAAGCAGAAATTCAACTCCACAGGACTCCGGAAACTGCAAAGTGCACTTTTTTAGTCTTTATTTATTTATTTAATATTACATTTAAAAAATATGAGGTCCCATATACCCTCCATCCCCTGACCCCACTCCTCCCCCCATAACAACAATCTTCTTCATCATCAGGTGACATTCACTGCATTTGGTGAATACATCTCTGAGCACCGTTGCACCTCATGGTCAATGGTCCACATCATATCCCGCACTCTCCCACAATCAACCCAGTGGGCCATGGGAGAACATACAGTGCCCGGTAACTGTCCCTGCAGTATCAACCAGGACAACTCCAAGTCCCAAAAACGTCCCCACAACTCATCTCTTCCTCCCGCTCCCTATCCCCGGCAGCCACCATGGCCACTTTCTCCACAGCAATGCCACATTTTCTTTGATTACTAATCACAATAGTTCATGAATAGAATATCAGTAAGTCCACTTTATTCCATACTCTATTCCTCCATCCTGTGGACCTTGGAATGCTTGTGTCCACTCCACATCTACGTCAAGAGGGGGTTTAGATTCCACATGGATGCTGGATGCAATTCTCCTGCTTTCAGTTGTAGGCACTCTCGGCTCCCTGGTGTGGTGGTTGATCCTCTTCACCTCCATGTTAGCTGAGTGGGGTAAGTCCAATAAACCAGAGTGTAGGAGTTGCAAGTCCAATGAGGCTCAGGGCCTGGCTATCACATGGTCAGTCCAGAGATTCAGGTCCCCTGGGTATACATTAAACCCCAGCACCAAATACAGTTCCGGTAAAAGTAGCAGGAGAGGCTTGTGAACAAAGAACACATCTGAGGCCAGCTCCATCACACAGAAACACAAACTCCAAAGTAGGGCCAACTGAACTCCATCTGCCATGACCATAGAACCTGTGGGTCTCTGTAGCCTTCCGAAGAACTAATACCTGGGGTTGTACCTACTTTATCTGTCTCTGGGACTCTGCTGAGGTGTGCATAAGGGCAACACCTCTGATAACCTCCCGGCTCTTTTTGGAGACTCATAGCCATATAAATTCATTTGTCCTTTCCATTTCCCCCTTTGATTCCATTTCCCCCTTTGATTAACTCCTGGTATTTATGTAGATTGAGATATTCTGCTGGCCCGAGTTGACCCTTTTATTCAAGGTCATTTTCTAGTTACATCATCAGCTAGTACTTGGTAGTAATCCCTTGGCATGAGGGAGGCTTATCCATGGGAGTCATGTCCCAGGCTGGGAGGAAGGCAAGGTTTACATGCTGAGTTTGGCTTCAAGACTGACCACATTTGAGCAACATGGAGGCTCTCTGGAGGTAACTCTTAGCCACCCTGCAGCTCTAGGCCTTGTTCTTATTTCAGGTGCACAGGCTCACAAGCACAGTCAGTAGTATCAAGGACTCATTGTTGGACCTTCCTTCTTTTTTGGTCTTTGCTGTTGTACTTGGGGGATTGTTGCTGTTCCTTTAGGGACTGTGATAGAGCTCCCCCAGCTAGAATCTCAGCACTCCCTCAGTTTTTCTTTTTAATTGTATCCACTATGAAAATATCCAAACATTTTTATGTATCCTGGATATATGCCCTGTAGAACTCCCTGCCAACCATGTGTCCCCTGTCAATGACATCCCACACAGTGTTCCTCCTCTGCCATTGTTGAACCACTCTGTGATCCAAAACTTACTGAAAACTGAAGCCCAATATATTGCCAGGTTCCATTAATAGTAAAAAGGAATATAGCAATGAATTTAAAGGTTAGATATAAAATACATTTTATTTGGAAAAATTAAGGTAAAAATAAATTGGGGTATCAAAAAATTAAAAAATGGAAAAGCTTTGTTTTTGATGTTTTGCCTTCCATCACTGCAAAAGTGTTGCCCTGTATGCAAATTGGCAAGGCAACTACTTCCGTCTTTTCTTCAGTGTCTACATCCTTTTTCTTTTCTATTTTCTAATTATTAAGCTTATCTTCACAAGAGTTTTAGATCACAGTAGTTCATATATACAAATACAGTACTCCCACATATCCAATATAAAACCTTTTCTCTTCCACAGCAATAATCCTTTTACATATTCATACTATATTTACTGAAACTGATGTACAGATATTGAGACAATAGCTTTCAAACAAGGTAACATTTGTGTTTACATTGTGGTTAATATTTTATTTTATTTATTTATTTTTTAATTATTTATTTATTTTTAAAAATTACATTCAAAAAATATGAGGTCCCATTCAATCCCACCGCCCCCACCCCCCACTCCCCCCACAGCAACACTCTCTCCCATCATCGTGACACATCCATTGCACCTGGTAAGTACATCTCTGAGAATCACTGCACGCCTAGTCAATGGTCCACATCATAGCCCACACTCTCCCACGTTCCATCCAATGGGCCCTGGGGGGATCTACAATGTCCCGTGATTGTCCATGAAGCACCACCCAGGACAACTCCAAGTCCCGAAAATGCCTCCACATCTCATCTCTTCTTCCCATTCCCCGCACCCAGTAGCCACTATGGCTACCCTTCCCACACCCATTTCACATTTTCTCTGTGGACATTGGATTGGTTGTGTCCATTGCACATCTATGTCAAGTGGGGGCTTAGATTCCACATGGATACTGGATGCACTCCTCCTGCTTTCAGTTGTAGACACTCTAGGCTCCATGGTGTGGTGGTTGACCTTCTTCAACTCCATGTTAGCTGAGTGGGGTAAGTCCAATAAATCAAAGTGTAGGAGCTGAAGTCTGTTGAGACTCTGGGCCTGGGTGTCATATTATCAGTCCAGAGATTCAAATCCCCTAAATATATCTAAAACCCCAGCACCAACTACAATTCCATTAAAGTAGCATGCAAGTCTTGTGAAAAGAGATCCCCTCTGAGTCCAATTACATCACGCAGAAACACCAGCTCCAGAGAAGGGCCATCTGCCATGGCAGTGAACCCCATCTGCCATGATCATAGAACCCATGGGTCTCTTTATTCCTCAAAAGAACCAATACCTGGGGTTGTATCTACTTTATCTGTCTCTCAGACTCTGCTCATTTGTGCATAAGGGCATTCCTTCTGACAACCTCCAGACTCTTTTTTAGAGACTCATAGCCTTTATATTCTCATTTTTCCTTTCAATTTCCCCCTTACATTAAGTCAAACAGCATTTTGAAGTCATGTTATTATATGTAGACAAGGATATTCTGCTGATCCGTGTTGAACCTTTAATTCAAGGTCCTTTTCTAGTTGCATCTTCAGCTGGTATGTGGTAGTGATCCCTCAGTGCCAGGGAGGCTCATCCCCAGGTGTCATGTCCCACGCTGGGGGGACTACACTGCATTTACATGCTGAGTTTGGCTGTGAGAGTGGCCACATTTGAGTAACATGAAGGCTGTCAGGAGGAAACTCCCAGGCACAGTGCTACTCTAGGCCTTATTCTTATTGCAGGTGTATAGGCTCGAAAGCATAGCCATAAGTATCAGGAGCCCACTGTTGGGCCCTCCTTCCTTCCTGGTTCTTGCTGTTGCACCTGGGGGACTGCCGCTGCTCCCCCAGGGTCCAAGACAGTGACCTCCCGTCCAGGGGCCCAGTACCCCCCCCCAGCTATTGTTTTTAATTGTTTCCACTATGAGTATATCTAGACATTACTATATACCCTGTGCATATGCCCTGTATAACTCCCTGTCAACCATATATATCCTGTCAATAACATCCTACATCAGTATTCCTCCGCTGCCATTGTTGAACCACTCTGTGATCCAAAACTTTCTGTAAAGTCAATCCCAGCATGATGTCAGCTTCACAAGAGTCTTATATCACCTAAATTCATATATACAATATACAGTACTTCCCCAGATTCACCATAAAACCTTTTCCCTTCCACAGCGATAATCTCTTAACTTGTTCATATCATATTTCCTGAAACTGATGTACAGATTCTGATACAATAGCTTTCAAACAAGATGACATCTGTGTTTACTATGTGGTCCATACTTTGGGTTGTACAGTTTTCTAAATTTTTTAGTTATCCTATGTTTTGCCTTATGGTTTACATTATTAGTCTGTCATCCCCTATATGTTTTTAGTGTAATATTACATGTTTTATATTCATCTTCGTGTATTCTCACAAAACAACTCTCTTGCCCCCATATTTACCTTGTTTCCATTCATTCCACATCCATTTTCCCCTCCCCTTGGGGCCCACAATGCCAGCCAATCTCCCTTTCCCGAGAAGCCATGTCCAGAGATACTTGCAGCAGTATTCAGGGCCTGACTTTCTCAACTGCCCTAATGCCCTGGGAGCCATCCTTTCTCACTAGAGATACAGTTCTCTCTATTTGATGGCATTAGTCCTCTCCAGGATGTGGGTCCACCCCAACTCTCACTTCTTGGGTCTATTCCCAATGGTACAACCCACCTTGGCAAAATGAGCCTTCAGCTATTCACCCAGAGTCTGTCCCGCGTCAGCCCATACCCCCTGAGCATCCTAAACAGGTAATCCTCCTACTTATACTTTGATACGATTTTCTCAACATTTTGTTCTCAACGAACACCTGACACTCTCCCATGTTCGTATGTTGCCCCTCCCTCCCCCCGATTTTTGGACAATATTACCCCTCTGCCCATCCCCAGCCCCCCTCAAACCCACAAAGCCCCACCCGAAGGTAACCCCTTGCCCCCATTTTGTCCCTTCTTTGTGCTCATACTTACCGCCAGCTCATCACAGATTCCACCCCTCCAGACGTTAACTCACATCCTTCCTCCACCGCCCGATTTCCTGTAAGCCTCTTTTCCAGTGTCTAGCTCTCTGAGGCAGTTTGCTTATTTCATATCATTGAGGTCATGTAGCATTTGTCCTTCAATACCTGGGTTGCTTCACTCAACATAAGATTCTCAAGGTTCATCCATGTTATCACGTGTGATTGTAGTGTATTTGTTCTAACAGCCGAGTAGTATTCCATTGTGTGTATATACCACATTTTATTGATCCACTCGTCTGTTGGTGGACATTTGGATTGATTCCAACTTTTGGCGATAGTAAACGGTGCTGCTATGAACATTGGTGTACATATATCTGTTTGTGTCCTTGTTTTCAGTTCTGATGGGTATATACAGCAGTGGTATTGCTGGGTCATTTGGCAAATCTATGGTTAGTTTTTTGAGAAACCGCCAAACTGTCCTCCAGAATGGTTGGATCCTTCTGCATTCCCACCAGCAGTGGATGAGTGTTCCCCTTTCTTCACATGCTCTCCAGCATTTGTAGTCTTCTGTTTTTTTTCATAGCTGCCAATCTTATGGGAGTGAGATGGTATCTCATTGTAGTTTTGATTTGCATTTCCCTGATAGCTAGAGATTTGGAGCTTTTTTTCATGTGCTTTTTAGCCATTTGTATTTCTTCTTTGGAGAATTGCCTGTTTAAAACTTTTTCCCATTTTTAAAATGGGTTGTTTATCTTTTTGTTTTCAAGATATATGAGTTCTTTATATATGCAAGTTATAAGCCTCTTATCAGATATATGGTTGCCAAATATTTTCTCCCATTGTGTGGGTTCCCTTTTTACTTTCTTGACAAACTCCTTTGAGGTGCAGAAGGCTTTAATTTTGAGGAAGTCCCATTTATCTATTTGTTCGTTTGCTGCTTGTGCTTCTGTTGTGAAGTTCATAAAGCCATTTCCTATTACAAGGTCCTGTAGATGTTTCCCTACACTGCTTTCCAAGATCTTTATGGTCTTGGCTCTTATATTTAGGTCTTTGATCCATCTTGAGTTGATCTTTGTATAAGGTGTGAGATGGTAATCCTCTTTCATTCTTCTACATATGGCTACCCAGTTCTCCAGGCACCATTTGTTGAATAGGCCATTCTCTCCCAGTTGAGAGGGTTTGGTGGCTTTATTGAATATTATATGGCTATATACATGAGGTTCTATATCTGAACTTTCAATTTGATTCCATTGGTCTGTGTGTTTCTCCTTATGCCAATACCATGCTGTTTTCACTACTGTAGCTTTGTAGTATGTTTTGAAGTCAGGAAGTGTGATTCCTCCTATTTCGTTTTTCTTTTTCAATATGTCTTTGGCTATTCTGGGCCTCTTTCCTTTCCAAATAAATTTCATAGTTAGTTTTTCTAGTTCCTTAAAGAAGGCTGTGTTGATTTTTATTGGGATTGCATTGAATGTGTAGATCAGTTTTGGTAGGATAGACATCTTAATAATATTCAGTCTTCCTATCCATGAACAAGGAATATTCTTCCATTTATTTAGGTCTTCTTTGATTTCCTTGAACAGTCTTGTATAGTTCTCGGTGTATAAGGTTTTTACCTCTTTAGTTAAATTTATTCCTAGGTATTTGATTTTTTTATTTACTATTGTGAATGGTATTTGTTTCTTGATTTCCTCCTGATCTTGCTCAGTATTGGTGTACAGAAATGCTACTGATTTTTGCGCATTGATCTTATAACCTACGACTTTGCTGAACTCATTTATGAATTCTAGAAGCTTTGTTGTAGATCTCTCAGGGTCTTCTATGTATAGGATCATGTCATCTGCAAATAATGAAATTTTGACTCCTTCCCTTCCAATTTGAATGCCTTTTATATCTGGTTCTTGCCTCAGTGCTCGTGCAAGTACTTCCAAGACAATGTTAAATAGGAGTGGAGACAATGGGCATCCTTGTTATGTTCCTGAGTTTAGAGGAAATGATTTCAGGATTTCACCATTGTAAACAATGTTGGCTGTAGGTTTTTCATATATACTCTTTATCATGTTCAAAAAGTTTCCTTGTATTCCGATCTTTTGGAGTGTTTTTATCAAGAAGGGGTGCTGTATTTTGTCGAATGCCTTTTCTGCATCTATAGATATAATCATGTGATTTTTTTCCTTCAATCTGTTTATATGGTGTATCACATTAATTGATTTTCTTATGTTGAACCATCCTTGCATACCTGGAATAAATCCCACTTGGTCATGGTGTATAATTCGTTTAATGTGTTGTTGAATATGATTAGCAAGTATTTTGTTAAGTATTTTTGCCTCTAGGTTCATTAGAGAAATTGGTCTGTAATTTTCCTTTCTTGTGGTGTCTTTGTTTGGCTTTGGTACTAGGATAATGTTGGCCTCATAGAAGGAGTTCGGCAATGTTCCTTCTGTTTTGATTTTTTGGAATAGTTTCAGCACGATTGGTGTTATTTCTTTCCGGAATGTTTTGTAGAAATCACCTGTGAAGCCGTCTGGCCATAGGCTCTTCTTAGTTGGGAGATTTTTAATGACTGATTCTATGTCTTTGCTTATGATTGGTTTGTTAAGATCATCAATTTCTTCTTTCATCAGTATGGGCTGCTTATGTGTTTCTAGGAATTTGTCCATTTCCTCTAAATTGTCATTTTTGTTGGAATATAGTTTTTCAAAGTATCCTCTTATGATAGTCCTTATTTCTGTGGGATCAGTGGTGATATCACCTTTCTCATTTCTTATTTTGTGTATTTGCATCTTTTCTCTTTTTTTCTTTGTTAGTCTCGCTAAAGGTTTGTCAATTTTGTTGATCTTCTCAAAAAACCAGCTCTTGGTCTTGTTTATTTTTTCAAGTGCTTTCTTATTTTCTATTTCATTTAGTTCTGCTCTTATCTTTGTTATTTCCTTCCTTCTTCTTCCTGTTGGGTTACTTTGTTGTTGTTTTTCTAATTCCGTCAAAAGTGCAGTTAGTTCTTCAATTTTTGCTCTTTCTTCTTTTTTGATATGTGAATTTATGTACTCTCAGTACTGCTTTTGCTGCATCCCATAAATTTTGGAAAGTTGTGTTATCATTATCATTTGATTCAAGGTAGTTATTGATTTCTTTTGAGATTTCCTCTTTGACCCACTGTTTTTCTAAGATTGTGCTGTTTAATTTCCAAATTGTGGTGTGAAATCTGGGCCTTCATCCCTTGCAAATTTCCAGCTTCACTCCACTGTGATCAGAGATATTGTTTTGTATGATTTCAATCTTTCTGAATTCATTAAGCCTTTCTTTGTGGCCTAGCATATGGTCTATCTTGGAGAATGTTCCATGTGCACTTGAGAAGAATGTATATCCTGCTGTGTTTGGGTGTAATGATCTATATATGTGTACTAGATCCAGCTCTTCTAGTTTACTGTTCAAATGTTTTGTTTCTTTAGTGATTCTCTTTTGAGATGTTCTGTCCAGAATTGATAGTGGTGTATTAAAATCCCCCGCTATAATTGTAGATGCATCTATTTTTTCACTTAGTTTTTCCAGTGTTTGTCTCACGTATTTAGAGGCACCCTTGTTAGGAGCATAAATATTTATGATCGTTCGATCTTCTGGACAGATTGTACCTTTCACTAAAATGTAGTATCCTTCTTTGTCTCTCACAATTGTTTCGCATTTAAAGTCTATTTTGTCTGATATTAATATAGCTACTCCTGCCTTTTTTTGGTTGTTGTTTGCTTGTATGATTGTTTTCCAGCCATTCACTTTCAACCTCCATGAGTCTCTGGGCCTAAGATGTGTCTCTTGTAGACAGCATATAGATGGGTCATATTTCCTTATCCAGTGTCCCAGTCTGAATCTTTTGATAGGTGAGTTTAGTCCGTTGACATTCAGTGTTATTACGTTCAGAGAATTATTTGTGGTAGCCATATTTTGGTTGGATTTGTGTTTGTTATATTTTGTTTGTAATATTTTATTTTCCCCTTCTATTTTTGTCTTTCTTGTTGCTCTTACACTCTCCTCCATCTCTGACTGTCCTGTTTTTTTCCTTTCTTCCTGCAGAACTCCCTTAAGAATTTCTTGAAGGGGAGGTTTCTTGTTGATATACTCTTTCAGTTTCTGTTTATCTGTGAATATTTTGAACTCTCCATCATTTTTGAATGCTAGTTTAGCTGGATAGAGTATTCTTGGTTGGAAATTTTTTTCCTTTAGTACCTTGACTATATCATACCACTGCCTTCTTGCCTCCATGGTTTCAGATGAGAAATCAGCACTCAATCTTATGGAGCTTCCCTTGTATGTGATGGTTTTCTTTTCTCTTGCTGCTTTCAGAATTTTCTCTTTGTCTTGAGCATTGGATAATTTGACAAGTATATATCTTGGGGTGGGCCTGTTGGGGTTTATGACCAGTGGAGTGCGCTGTGCTTCTTGGATATGTACATCTGTCTCTTTCAGTAGATTTGGGAAGTTTTCAGCCATTATTTCCTGCAACACTCCTTCTGACCCCTTTCCCTTCTCTTCTCCTTCTGGAATGCCTATAATACGTATGTTTGAGCATTTTGCATTATCATTCAGGTCCGTAAGTCCTATCTGGATTTTTTCTACCTTTTTATTGACCACTTCTACTATCGGTTTGATTTCCAATGTACTTACTGTCTTCCACATCACTAATTCTCTGCTCTGCCTCTTCTAGTCTGCTGATATTTGCTGCAAGTGTATTTTTGATTTCTTGAATTGTGGTGTTCATTTCCATCATATCTGTTATTTTTTTGCGCATGTCTGCAATGTCCCCTCCAAGGTTGTCTTCATGTTGTTTATCTCTTTCATTACTTCATCAAATTTGTCGGTGATAAATGTTCTGAGATCTTTCATTGCTTGTGCGAAGATCTGCTTCCCTTCCTGATTTTTAGTTTGTTGATTGGATTCAGCCATGTTTTCCTGATTACTGGTTTGGTTTGTAGATTTTTGTTTCTGTCTTGTCATCATTTCTTCTTGACAGGTTTAATCAGTTCCTTAGCTTCTTTGTCTAGTCTTGGAGATTAATTAGCTGTTGTTTTTGCATAAGTGATATGTCTTCTCTTTGTCCCTTTGTTCTTCCTATTCTGATTTCTTATTGCTGGTTAAGTTCACTTTAAAGGAAAGTATTAGTGCTGGGGAAAGGGAATTGTGTAAGGAAGGAAAAAGTGTAAAGTAGTATTGGTGATATATGTTAACAAAGCAACAATATGAGTTCTGGGAGAATGGAGGTTCGATCATGTAAATTGTGTAGTTCTAGTAGTAGGAAAGTACCTATAATGAGGTAGACGACTGAATATGGGAGGAATATGGTATGTACTAAGAAGCTATTGTTATCGTAAGAGAGGGAAAGAGAAAAGAGAGGTAATAGTTTCAAGGGCAGATACCCGATGGAAAACTAAACAACGGTATTAGAATTTAAGAGTTAGACAATTTGTGGGTCAAAGAAAGGGAGGTGGAATATAGGAGAGATAGCAGATGGTGGAGGATATCAAGTTGTAGGGGAAAGGGGATAGTGTAGATAGCCTAAATCTATTCACAGAGAAATGAGGCAGTGGAGGATGAGGAAACCCATCAAATGTGAGGTGTTTCCTGCAGGGCCTATTGTATTGTCAAGATAAAATAGAATAAGAAGAAGATCAGGGACAAGAAAGAGAGGATTAAAAAAAAAAAAGAAAAAGAAAAATAACACACACAAAGGACAGAAACCCCGCCGCCGGGCTCGGCCCGGCTCGGCCCAGCTCGGCTCCATCCCCCTGCTCGGCTCAGCCTGGCTCGGCTCCACCCCCCAGCTGCCGCCGCTCAGCACTCGCCCGGCTCAGCCCCTCTGGCCACCGCTGGCCTGGCTCCCCCCACCGCTGCAGTGTCAGACGCCTCGGCTCTGCCTACCCAAGGAGGGAATCCTCCACACATAGCTGGAATGTCCGTATATATTTCACAGATGGATCCTCTCTGTTACCTTCCCTCCAAATCGATGTCCAGACACCTCTGGACCAGCAAAAATCCTGAAACAGCCTTGTCCGGAAGAGTCTCCAATGCCGCCCAGCCGATTCCCCGCAGGAGCTAGTAACTGGGAAGTTCACTCAGCCGCCATCTTGCTCTCTCTTCATGGTTAATATTTTAGACTATATGATTCTCTAAATTTGTATTTATCTTATTTTTACATTATGATTTACATTTTAGCCTATCAGCTGCTATATATTTTTTGTGTAATTTTACATTTCTTATATCCATCCTTGCATATTCTTGTGGAACACTTCTTTTGTCCTCACAGTTACATTGGTTCCATCTATTCAATACCTCTTTCCCCCTCCCCTAAGGCCCACAGTGACAGTCAGTCTTCATTACTTCAAGGGCCATGTTCAGAGACACTTGGCAACTGTGTTGAGGGCTTGATATGCTCAACTACCCTAATGAACTGGGAGCCAACACTTCTCTTGAGAGGTACAATTCCCTCTATTTGAGGGCATCAGTCCTCCCCAGGATGTGGGTATAACTTCACTCTCATTATATGGGTCTCTATCCAATGATATAATCCACTTTGGCAAAATGAGCATTCACAGGGAATCTAGGAGCCTGTTCTATGTCAGATTACCCCCTTTAAGCATCTTAAACAGGTGACCTTCCTTATTAAATTTTTGAAAAAGTTTTCTCAGCATTATACTCCCAACCAAATATCTGATAATCTTCTATGTTTGTATGTTGCCCCAGCTTCCCCCCCAATTTCTTGGGCAATATTACCCATCCTCACATCCCTAGATCCCTCAAGCCCACAAAGCCCCACACAAAGGTAACCCTATGCTCCCACTTTATCCCTTCCTTGTACAAATACTTACCTCCAGCTTATCACAGATTTCACCAATGTAGGTGTCAGGTTACATCCTTCCTCTCCCCCCCAATTTCCTGTAAACCTATCATCCAGTCTCTAGCTCTCTGAGGCAGCTTGGTTTACTTATTTCATATCATTGAGGTCATGTGGTATTTGTCCTTCAATGCCTGGCTTGCTTCACTCAACATAAGGTTCTCAAGATTCATCCATGATATCACGTGTGTTTGTAGTTTATTCATTCTTAAAGCCGAGTAGTATTCCATTGTATGTATATAGAACATTTTATTTATCCATTCACCTGTTGATGAGCATTTGGGTTGGTTTGAACTTTTGGCAAGAGTGAACAATGCTGCTATGGACATTGTTGTGCATATATTGGTTTGTGTCCTTGCTTTCAGTTCTACTGGGTATATACCCAGCAGTGGAATTGCTGGGTCATATGGCAAATCTATGTCTAGCTTTTTGAGAAACCACCAAACTCTCCTCCAGAATGGTAGGATGCTTCTGATTTCCACCAGCAATGGATGAGTGTTTCCATTCCTCCACATCCTCTCCAGCATTTGTAGTCTTCTGTTTTTTTCATAGCTGCTAATCTTATGGGAGTAAGATTGTATCTCATTGTAATTTTGATTTGCATTTCCCTGATAGTTAGAGATTTGGCTAATTTTTTCATGTGCTTTTTAGCCATTTGTATTTCTTCTTTGGAGAAGTGTCTGTTTAAATCTTTTACCATTTTTAAAATGGGTTGTTTATCTTTTT
Source organism: Dasypus novemcinctus (assembly GCF_030445035.2). Taxonomy (NCBI): domain Eukaryota; kingdom Metazoa; phylum Chordata; class Mammalia; order Cingulata; family Dasypodidae; genus Dasypus; species Dasypus novemcinctus. The sequence goes on along the minus strand of NC_080686.1, from coordinate 5,359,716 downwards.
ATTTTCAAGGAATAGGAGTTCTTTATATATGCAGGTTGTAAGTCTCCTATTTGATATATGGTTACCAAATATTTTCTCCCATTGTGTAGGCTCTCTTTTCACTTTCTTGATAAACTCCTTTGAGGTGCAGAAGGCTTTAATTTTGAGGAAGTCCCATTTACCTACTTGTTCTTTTACTGCTTGTGCTTTTGGTGTGAAGTTCATGAAGCCATTTCCTATTACAAGCTCTTGTATATGCTTCCCTACACTGCTTTCCAAAGTCTTTATGGTCTTGGCTCTTATATTTAGGTCTTTGATCCATCTTGAGTTGATTTTTGTATAAGGTGTGAGTTGGTGATCCTCTTTCATTCATTTACATATGGATATCCAGTTCTCCAGGCACCATTTGTTGAACAGGCCATTCTCTCCCAGTTGAGAGGGTTTGGTAGCTTTATCGAATATTATATGACTATAAATATGAGGATCTGTATCAGAACTCTCAACTGGGTTCCTTTGGTCTGTGTGTCTCTCCTTGTGCCAATACCATGATGTTTTCACTACTGTAGCTTTGTACTATGTTTTGAAGACGGGTAGTGTGATTCCTCCAATTTCATTTTTCTTTTTCAATATGTCTTTGGCTATTCGGAGCCTCTTTCCTTTCCAAATAAATTTCATAGCTAGTTTTTCTAATTCCTTAAAGAATGCTATGTTGTTTTTTATTGGGATTTCATTGAATGTGTATATCAGTTTTGGAAGGATATACATCTTAATATTTAGTCTTCCGATCCATGAACAAGGAATATTCTTCCATTTATTTATATCTTCTTTGATTTCCTTGAACAGTGTTGTGTAGTTCTTTGTGTATAAGTTTTCTACATTTTTAGTTAAAGTCATTCCTAGGTATTTGATTTTTTTATTGACTGTTGTAAATGGTATTTGTTTCTTGATTTCCTCCTGAGGTTGCTCATTACTGGTGTACAGAAATGTTACTGATTTTTGCGTGTTGATCTTATAACCTGTGACTTTAGTAAACTCATTTATGATTTCTCGGAGCTTTGTTGTAGACCTCTCAGGGTTTTCTATGTATAGGATCATGTCATCTGCAAATAATGAAATTTTCCAATTTGAATGCCTTTTATATCTGGTTCTTGCCTCAGTACTCAAGCAAGTTCTTCTAAGACAATGTTAAATAGAAGACATGAGAGTGGGCATCCTTGTCTTGTTCCTGATCTTAGAGGGAAGGATTTTAGGATTTCACCATTATAAATGATATTGGCTGTGTTTTTTTCATATATACTCTTTATCATGTTCAGAAGATTTCCTTGTATTCCAATTTTTGCAGTGTTTTGATCAAGAAAAGTGCTGTATTTTGTCAAATGTTTTTCTGCATCTGTAGATATAATCATGTGATCTTTTTCCTTCAATCTGTTTACATGGTGTATTACATTGATTTTCTTATGTTGAACCATCCTTGCATATCCGGAATGAATCCCATTTCGTCATGGTTTATAATTCACTTAATGTGTTTTTGAATATGGTTAGCAAGTATTTTGTTGAGTTTTTGCATCTAGATTCATTAGAGAAATTGGTCTGTAATTTTCCTTTCTTGTGGTGTCTTTGTTTGGCTTTCGTATTAGGGTAATGTTGGCATCATAGAATGAGTTAGGTAATGTTCCTTCTGTTTCTATTTTTTGGAAGAGTTTCAGCAGGATTGGTGTTAGTTCTTTCAAGAATGTATTGTAGAATTCACCTGTGAAGCCATCTGGCCCTGGGCCCTACTTATTGGGAGGTTTTTAATGACTGATTCTATTTCTTTACTTCTGTTTGGTTTGTTGAGATCATCAATTTTTTCTTTCATCAATATAGGCTGCTTATGTGTCTCTAGGAATTTGTCCATTTCTTCTGAATTGTCATTTTTGTTGGAATATAGTTTTTCAAAGTATCCTCTTATGATAGTCTTTATTTCTGTGGGGTCAGTGGTGATATCTCCTTTCTCATTTCTTATTTTGTGTATTTGCATCTTCTCTCTTTTTTTCTTTGTTAGTATTGCTAAGTGTTTGTCAATTTTATTGATCTTCTCAAAGAACCAGCTCTTGGTTTGTATATCTTTTCAAGTGCTTTCTTATTTTCTATTTCATTTAGTTCTGCTCTTTGTTATTTCTTTCATTCTTCTTCCTGTGAGGTTACTTTGTTGATTTTTTACTAATTCCTCCAAATGTGCAGTTAGTTCTTCAGTTTGGCTCTTTCTTCTTTCTTGATGTATGAACTTATGGCCTTAAATTTCAATCTCAGTACTTCTTTTGCTGCATCCCATAAGTTTTGCTATGTTGTGTTATCATTTTCATTAGTTTGAAGGGCATTATTAATTTCTTTTGAGATTTCCTCTTTGGCCCACTGTTTTTCTAAAAGTGTGCTGTTTTACTTCCATATCTTGGTGTGAAATCTGGGCCCCTGGACCTTGCAGATTTCCATTTTCACTCCACTGTGGTTAGAGATATTATTTTATATCTTTCGAACTTTCTGAATTCATTGAACCTTTCTTTGTTGACTAGCATATGGTCTTTCTTTGAAAATGATCCATGTGCACTTGAGAAAAATGTATACCCTGCTGTATTCAGGGGTAATGATCTGTATATGTCTATTAGACCCATATCCTCTAATATACTCTTCAAAGTTTTTTTCTTTATTGATTCTCTTTTGAGATGTTCTGCCCAAAATTTAGAGTGGTGTGTTAAAGTCTCCCACTATAATTGTAGAGGCATCTATTCTTTCCCTTAGTTTTTCCAGTGTTTGCCTCATGTATTTGGAGGTACCCTTGTTAGGAACATAAATATTTATGATTGTTTATTCCTCTTGAAAGATTTTCCCTTTCACTAATATGTATTATCCTTCTTAGTCTCTCGCAATTGTTTTGCATTTAAAGTCTATTTTGTCTGATATTAATATAGCTACTCCTGATTTTTTTTTTTTTTTTTTGGTTATTGTTTGCTTATAAGATTGTTTTCCAGCCATTCACTTTCAACCTCCATGAATCCCTGGGTCTAAGATGTGTTTCTTGTAGACAGCATATAGATGGGTCATATTTCCTTATCCAATCTCCCAGTCTGAATCTTTTGACAGGTGAGTTTAATCCGTTGACAATCAGTGTTATTACTTTCAAGGAATTATTTTTTTTATTGACTTTGTAATAATATTACATTAAAAATATATATGTGAGGTCCCATTCAACCCCCCCCCCTCCCCCCCCCCAATAACACTCGTTCCCATCATCATGACACATCCATTGGATTTGGTAAGTACATCTTTGGGCACCTCTGCACCTCATAGACAATGGTTCACATCATGGCCCATACTCTCCTCCATTCCATCCAGTGGGCCCTGTGAGGATTTACAATGTCCGGTGATTACCTCTGAAGCACCATCCAGGGCAGCTCCATGTCCCAAAGACGCCTCCACCTCTCATCTCTTCCTGCCTTTCCCCATACCCATCGTCCACCATGTCCACTTTTCCCAATCCAATGCCACCTCTTCTATGTGGACATTGGATTGGTTGTGTCCATTGCACCTCTATGTCAAGAGGAGGCTCAGATTCCACATGGATGCTGGATGCAATCTTCCCATTTTCAGTTGTAATCACTCTAGGCTCCATGGTGTGGTGGTTGTCCTTCTTCAACTCCATCTTAGCTGAGTGTGGTAAGTCCAATAGATCAGATTGTAGGTGCTGGAGTCTGTTGAGGCTCAGGACCTGGCTATCACATTGTCAGTTCAAGGAATTATTTATGTTAGCCATATTTTGATTGGACTTGTGTTTGTCATATTTTGTTTGTTTGTTACCTTCTCTTTTTTGTCTTTTTTGTTGCTCTTACACTCTCCTCCAACTCTGCCTCTCCTGTTTTTTTCTTTTTTTCCTGCAGAAGTCCCTTTAGTGTTTCTTGAAGGGCAGTGTTCTTGTTGGCATACTCTTTCAATTTCTGTTTCTCTATGAATATTTTGAACTCACCATCATTTTTGAATGTTAGTTAAGCTGGGTAGAGTATTCTTGGTTGGAATTTTTTTTCTTTTAGTACCTTGACTATATCATACCACTGCCTTCTTGCTTCCATGGTTTCAGATGAGAAATCAGCACTTAATCTTATGGAGCCTCCCTTCTATGTGTGGTTTTCTTTTCTCTTGCTGCTTTTAGAATTTCTCTCTCTCCTGAGCATTGGATAATTTGACAAATATGTCTTGGTGGGCCTGTTTGGATTTATGGTGTTTGAGGTGCATTTTGATTCCTGGACATGTACATCCATCTCCCTCAGTAGATTTGGGAAATTTTAAGGCATTATTCCCTCCAACATCCCTTCTGTCCCCTTTCCCTTCTCTTTTCCTTCTGGGATGCCTATAATATGTATGTTTGTGCATTTTGCATTGTCATTCAGTTCCCTAAGACCTAGCTGGATTTTTTCTATCCTTTTATCAGTCAGTTCTACTATCTGTTTGATTTCAGATGTACTGCCTTCCACCTCACTAATTCTCTCCTCTGCCTCTTCTAATCTGCTGCTATTTGCTGTGAGTGTATTTTTGATTTCTTGAACTGTGGTATTCATCTCCATCATATCTGTTATTTTTTTGCATATGTCTGCAATTTCCTAAGTGTTTTCTTTATATTGTTAATCTCTTCCTTTACTTCATTGAGTTGGTCTCTAATATATATTTTGAGATCTTTAATTACTTGTCTGATGTTCTGCTCCCCTTCCTGGTTTTTAGTTTGTTCATTGGATTCTGTCACGGTTTCCTGATTATTGGTTTGGTTTGTAGTTTTTTGTTGCTGTCTGGTCATCATTTTATCTTCACAGGTTTAATCAGTTCCTTAGCTTCTTTGTCTAGTCTTGGGGATTAATTAATTGTTGTTCATGTGTAAGTGTTATGTCTTCTCTTTCACTTTGTTCTTCTTACTCTACTTTCTTGTTGCTGGCTAAGTTCACTTTGAAGGAAAATATTAGGGCCAGGGAAAGCAAAATGAATAAGAAAAGAAAATGTATAAAGTAGTATTGGTAATAATTGTTAACAGAGCAACAATGTGAGATCTGGGAGATTGAATATTAGACTCATGTAAGTTGTGTAGGGTTATAGCAATAAGTAGAGTACCTATAATGAGACAGTCAACTGAATATGGGGAGGAATATAGTATGAATTAAAAAGCCAGTGTTTTCATGTGAGAGGGAAATAGAAAAGAAAGACAGTATTACCAAGAGTGGATAAAAGGGAGAAAACGGAGCAAATGTATTAGAAATTAAAAGACAATTTGGGAGCCAAAGAAAGGGAGGTGGAATGTAAGAGAAACAGTTGATGATTGATGATGACAAGATGTAGGGGAAAGGGGATAGTGTAGGTGGCCAAAATCAATTCACACAGAAAAGAAGAAATGGAGGATGAGGAAACACAGCAAGTGTGAAGCTCTCCCTGCAGCACCTATTATGTAAAGAAAACAAAATAAAATAAGAAGAAAAAGAGAGAAAAGAAAAAAAAGAGAAGAGAGAAAGGAGGTGGGCAAAGAAAAGGGTGGGGGGAACAAGCAAGAAAAATAATGGTAGAAAAAGAACCAAATAAATGAAGGGGGACCTTGGGGGATAAAACAGGAGAAAAAAACAGGAGACAATGCAATATTATCAACCAAGGCAAGAAAAAAAAAACCAAAAAACAAAAAAGGAACCTCTGATATACCTCAGGGCATGGTGGATTCAGGAATGGGAAGTCTGTGATACTGTGATTCAAGGTGTGTGAGTCTCTGGAGTGTGGGCCACCAGGGTTTAGGGGACTCAGACCTGGAAACCATGTATATGGTTAACAGGGGGCCTGGGAGCACCACAGCACAACACAGGCTTCAGGTATCCCTACAGCTGGGTGCCAGCCCTAGGGGGAGAGATCCCGCCTGCACCCTCTGACCTCCATGTCAGAAACCCAAAATTCCACCTCTCACAATAATCTCTTCTGTCACTGTCTCACCAAATCGACATCCAAATACCTCCTGCCTTGCAAGTTCCCAAAACAACCTGCTGCAGGCTCCGCTGCACTACAAAGATTTCTGGGATCACCACGGATGGTCTGCCAGCCCTAGGGGGAGCAGTTCCACCTACAACTTCTGACCTCTGTGTCAGAAACCAAAAGTTCCACCTCTTGCAAGAATCTCTTCTGTCACTGTCTCGCCAAATCAACATCCAGACACTTCCTGCCCTGCAAGCCCCCAAAACAGCCCACTCAGGGTTTGGGAACAGCCCACACAACAAAGATCCCAGGGATTGCTGCTGCCCAGTTGCCAGCCCTAGGGGGAGGGGCTCCAGCCAGAACCTCTGACCTCCATGTCAGAAACCCAAAATTCCACCTCTCACAAGAATCTCCTCTGTCACTGTCTCACCAAATCGACTTCCAGACACCTCCTGCCCTGCAAGTCCCCCAAAACAGCCTGCTCAGGTTTTGGGAACACCCCACACAACCAGAATCCTATCATTATCTCTGGTATTTTCATTCTGGGCAGCAGGTGTCTCAAAGTAAGTCTGTATTTATCCTGTTCAGTGTATTTTGACCTTCTTAGATATTGATATTTATGTCTTTCATAAGTGTTGGGAAGTTTTCAGTCATTATTTCCTCAGATATTCTGTCCACTCCTTTTCCATTCTCTTCTCCTTCTGGAACACTGATAATGTGTATATTTGTGTTCTTCCATTTCCACTTAGTTCCTAAAGTCTCTGTTCCATTTTATCCACTTTTTCCTTTTTCTTTTATCCTGTCTTTTCAAATTTAGATGTTTGTTCATCCATTTCTCTAATTCTGTCCTCAACCAATTCAAATCTGCTGTTTTATGCCTCCAGTGTCATGTTAATCCCATCCATTGTGCCAATCATTCACATAAGCTCTATTACATTTCTTTATAAGCCTTCAAATTATTCTTTTTTTTTTTTTTTAAAGATTTATTTATTTATTTATTTAATTTCCCCCCCTCCCCTGGTTGTCTGTTCTTGGTGTCTATTTGCTGCGTCTTGTTTCTTTGTCCGCTTCTGTTGTCGTCAGCGGCACGGGAAGTGTGGGCGGCGCCATTCCTGGGCAGGCTGCTCTTTCTTTTCACGCTGGGCGGCTCTCCTCACGGGCGCACTCCTTGCGCGTGGGGCTTCCCCACGCGGGGGACACCCTTGTGTGGCACAGCACTCCTTGCGCGCATCAGCGCTGCGCATGGCCAGCTCCACAGGGGTCAAGGAGGCCCGGGGTTTGAACCACGCACCTCCCATATGGTAGACGGACGCCCTAACCACTGGGCCAAAGTCCGTTTCCCCTTCAAATTATTCTTTATGCCAACCCAATGTCTTCCTAAAAACTTTTATCTCCCTACTAATATTTTCTTTCAACTCCTTGCATTGATTTTGGATTTTGTGTGGTTATCATTGATTAGTTGTCTTAAATCCTGTGACTCATCAGAGTTTTGGGGTTGTTCCTTTGGCTGGGCCATCTTTTCCGGTGTCTTAGTATGACTTGTAAATTTTTTATGATGTCTAGGCATCTGATTATGTTGGTGAATTTACTCTCCTGGTTAACTTTTTTCTCTTACCTAGTGGTTTTGTTTCACAGCTTTTCTTTGATTTTTTTTGTTCAACTTATTCTAAGTCTTAGAAATTGACTATTTCAAGTTATCAAATTACAATCAGGGGCTCACTAGTGGGGTATAGATCCCATGCAAGGGGTCAGGAATCAGAGACTCCAAAATGCATTTTTTCTCCTTGCAGTCTCCTGGTCATTGAGCAGGTTATGTTCATTGGCAAATCTTTCTATGGAAGTGTCTTTTTCAACCTCCACTTGCCTGTGATTCTAAACTGGCCAGAATCAAGATTCAAACTGCTGGCCAAACTCACTGAAGAGAAACCACTCTCTGCTCTCTGCCATATATTCCCCCTTCCAAGGGAGGAAGATTTCTGTTATTTCATCCAAGCTGTTTGATTTGAGGGTGGGATAAGTACCATTCCTGGATGCAGAGCTTAATAACTCATGGTTTTCATTTCAGAGCTTCTTCATCCTTTTGTCCCTGATGACATGCAGCAATCTTCTTGTCTGCAGATCCCCAAAGTGCTCCCTTGGACATCTTTTTGTCTTTCCCCCAATGTTTTGTAACAGTTGAGACCAGCCTACCTCCTCCAATACCATCTTCCCAGTAGTCTCATAAAATGCACATTTTAATATTCTAAAATAGTTAACCTGGTATTTATTCCCTGAGATTTCACCCAGATGGTGATAATACAGAATTTTCCTATCTCTAGTTTCCCATCAGGAATGTCTTCCCAAGGCAACACAGTGCAGGATACTCCTTGTCTTTCAGTGCCTGTGTCTTGTCCTGGACTTGTGCTTGGCATTTGTTTTGGAGTTCCCCTGTTTATAGGGTGTTTTTTGTTTGTTTGTTTTGCTTTTTTCTCTTTCTTTTTAAATATTACATTAAAAAAAATATGAGGTCCCCATATACCTGCCCTTCAATTCCCAGACAGTCCTCCCTCTTTGGGAATTTAAAGCAAGCAAGTGTTGCTTTGTACTATCCACCTATGTAGTTTGTTATGCGTCTTTCTTTGTCCCAAGCTGCTTTTCCCTGGAGGGCAAATACTGGGAAAGGGGAAGACCAGAGAGTAATTTCCAATGCCAGTATTTTCCAATTGAAATAAGGACAGGGACCAATAAAGTGGGTGCAGACTGGCCCCAAATGCCTTTTGGAGGTGTTCAGGAAAGGGACAAAGGTATTTTTCCATGGCTCCCCAAGGCAAGCTTTCTTGGCCTGACATGAAAATGTATTCTCTCAACCAACTATTTCCTGTAGCCCTGAGGAAGTGCATTATCACTCATCTTCTTTGTTGTCAACTTTGGGGCAGGTTGAGACAATGGCTGCCACTGCCTTTGTGCAGCCTGGGTTGAAACAATGGCCTCACTCAGAGCCTGGTCTTCAGGAATACAAATTCAGTATAGGAATGTCAGGAGGAGTGATTGACCATGTCCACCACTGGTCTTGGATAAAGGATTTTTACATCACTTTCTGTCTCCAGAGAGATAAACTGGGGCTAGATCCCATGGCATCCTGCTGTGAGAGAAGAGGATGGGTGCCAGTAACTGCCACATAGGGAGAGCTATTTACATGTTGTCAATGTAGTTTACCATCCTGTTATTCCTGCTCTTCCCTGAATTATGTACAGTGTTCTTCTGGCCTCCGGAGGTTCAACATAGTTGTTTCAGACATTTCCTACATTTTTTAATAGTTGTTCTGGTGGAAGGACTAATTCCTGGGATGCCACACTTTTCCATCTTCCCTCTACCCTCTCCAATTTTTTCTTTATACATTGTACATTCCAAACATAGATTAATGATTACTTTTTATGCACTTCCATTTTAGAACCTGTAAGAAATGAAGGTATATTTTTAAAAATACCATACAGTAATGATAGACTATATAATTACTCATATGGTTACCATATTTCTTCACGCATCTTTGAAACATTTTCTAGTATCCTTTCCTTTTTGTCTGAAGAACTCCCTTTAGCATTGCTTACTCCTGGTTATGAACTATCTCAGCTTTTTAAAAAATCTGGGAATGTCTTCATTTCTTCCTCATGTTAGAAAGAATACAAAGAATCTATCTCCATATCAAGTCACCTTGGCAGTTACTGGGGTTTAGGTCTTCAACACATTTTTTCTGGGGGCACAATTCAAACTATTACAATGCCTAAGTTAATTTTAAAAACACTGGCATGTGGGAAACAAAGGCATGTTGTTTCCATGGAAGCAAGTTACTTTCTGACCACTGGGTCATGCTGTCCCTGGAGATGTACGTGCAGGTGGCTAATCTCTCGGGGAAACATAACATTCCAGCAGAACCCAGACTTGATATTTCAAGTAACCTGGGCAACAAGATTAATGAGTATATTTGTTTTAATAATATAATAGAACATTATGAGTTTTAGTAACTATCTTATCCACTGTGCACTGTGTTATTTAGAATGAGGTAATGGGAATAGTTAGCTAGAATAGTTGCTGGTTCTCACAATTGCTTGGGGTATATAAAGGACCCCTGAGATTAATAAACTTGTCTGATGAGCATGAGAAATCAATGCTCTCAGAACCCCTGAACCCAGTCTATCTTTATCTTTCATTCCCGATACGCTTGGGTCCATCTTCTCCCACAAGTGGCGCCTAAAACATGGGGCCTGAGGCAATAACTTTAGCAGAGATTCTTCCACGACAGTATCGGGAAAGCGGAAACAGAAAAGCCTTCTTTAAGGTAAGGGCATCAATAGTAGTAACCCGGGTTTGGCATTGCCGTGTGTAAATATATTTTAATATTGTTTCTGCTAGCATCAGGGTATGGGTAAGCAGCCAGTACGCTGGGAAGAATATTCACAAGTTTTAAAAATGCTTTTACATACGGTTGGGGTCACAATAAAAACAGCAAATTTACTTGAGCTTTTTGCCTTAGTTCAGAAACATTGTTACTGGTTTCAGCCTCAGGGGCATAATGTTTTAAATTTGAAACAGTGGACATGTGTAATGAAAGCTTTAGGAAGAGTATATCAAAGAGGGGAGTCCATTCCTTTATCTGTGTGGGCTTTGTGCCAGCAAATTGCTGCTGCCTTAGATCCTTTACAGTCTGAAGAAGGAGAGAAAGATGAAATTACTATATTTTCTAAGCCCATAAATAAATTTAAAATGAAAGAAAGTAAGTGGAACAAAAACAGGAGGTTGAGGCGAATGGGGAACCATCATGTTTTTTCCCCTCATCCTGATATTAACCCTTTCATCAATAAAAGCTCAGTGAAGTGTCCTAATGAAATATCTTCTGTGTATCCAGTACAACTCTCTGCACCTACTGAATTGCCTTCTGTTACTAAGCCTAAATTAGAAATGTTTTCAGATGTTGCCGATGCTTTGCCTTATGTTAAACAATTATTATCTGCTTTCCCAGTAACATTACATGCGATACCACCAGATTCAAAGAATTTGCAAGGGGGTGTCAAGTTTCATCCTGAGCCAAAAACTTTTAAACTACTGAAAGATTTAAAATGGGCAAAGATACTAAATAAAGTCCTTGTTAGTGAAATCAGGCTTGTAAGAAAACTCTCTGTTAAAGAGTTAACTAAGATAAGGAAACTGTTCTGGCAGCAACTCTGCAACCCCCCTGCTGTCTACATGACAGTGTAACTGTGGGCTAGTGGGGGTTAATAGAGTTAAGCCACTGAAAAAAGAGAAAAACATGGCAATATTGGTGTTCTGTTTTATTTCCATGCTAATTATAAATGGGCTTATTTAACCAAGATATTAAAATTAGTACAAAATTTTTATCAAGGTTTAAAAAGGAATTTTCAGTTTTAAATCAATAGTTTACTCCTGAACTTCAAGTCTCAGTATAGTCTTACAGAGTAATAATCCAAAAATGTGTGTTAACGGTCTGTCTCAAGTTATCTTAACTGATCGCTGATAACTAATAAAAATGTTTCCAAGCACAAGCTTGCATGTTACAGGCAACATGGATTCCAGAAGAAACCTTAATAAGAACTTAAAAGCAGCTATACCAAGAAAGTAAGAATTATGAGTTAATTGTAAACTGTATGTTTCTGTTACTGTGTTGTGATTGTTTTGTGTTTGTCTGTTCGTTCAATGTCAGTGTATATTTTGATACCTCTGGATGGTAATATAAATTTTAAAAAAAATTTATAAAAGAGCTCTATTCAAATGGCCAAAAATTAAATAAGCACTTATATTAATACATAAGTTTAAATGTTAATAAGATATCTACAATAATAAAAATTGTGAGTCTTGATTAACAAAATTACTATAAGTCTTTTTATAAAAAGTTGTTCTTGCCTAGATTGAAATGAATAACTTATTTTTCTTCACAGGGTAATATGAAAGATGTAAAACTTAAATGAATATTAAAAAGGTTAAAAGTTTATGACAATGCTAACTGAAATATAATAGTTTTTGCAAAAAGGTGTGTTTTGTCCTAAAGTAGGATGGCTAATTTTCATAAACTCTTGGAACTTAAATGCATGTGGCAAGTTATAGAAAGTATTGTGGTAACTTTAAGTAAAGAAATGTGTTCTGTAAAAGTAAAATTTGTCTTAAAATAATATAATTATAGTCTATATGGTTATAAATAATTATAAAAAGTCTTATGAAGCATTGTTTAAATTAAAGTGTTTAAGTGGCTAATTCTGAAAGGTCATTATTAAACAAAACTGGATTAATAATAATAACAATAATAAAAGGTAATTTTATAACAGGAAAGATTGACAGCAGCCAGCCTCCCTTCACAACTTGCTTTTAGGAAACTGTTTCTGATATTGCATGCTACTAAGTATTTAAAGAAAAGTTCATTATTTTAACAAGCTTGTTTAGTGTTAATGGTATTATGTTATAAGAAGTTTGCTTGATAAATTTGTATGTAGGCTATATGGAATGTGTTTTTATTATTAAGGAAACAGAAGATGATTTTGTCCTGAGATAAAATGATTGATTATTAGAAAGAGTAAAATATGGAACAAAACCTAGGTGAATACTAAAAGTGTAGAAGGTTTGTGGAAAAGAAATTTTTATGATTAAAGTTAAATAAAATTTGATGGGTCTATCTATAAAATTTTAAAAGCTTTAATATCAAGTAGTATACTAGCGCAAAGTTAAAAATTTTGTTCTTTCTCAAAACCTCTCAAGTCATTAATCTGTTTTGGTAAAAGCTTTTATCCTGAATAATCAATATATAAAGAAAGTCTGTTTTATCAAAATAACTTCTTAAGCTTTAACCTCATCATTTCCTCGGTGTTCCAAGAAGGAAAAGTTTTATCTCTTTTAAAAGAACATAACGTTCAAAATTGCTTTCTCAAAATCAAATCCTGAAAAGTATACTTTTATTCCAAACTAATTATAAGAGATTTGTTCTTTTACCTTGAAAGAAAAATTGAAGTAATAATTGAGTTCATTTAATATGTTATAAATTGAATAAAAGGTGTTTTAAAGTGTTATAAAATTAACAAGTTTTTTCTTTCCTTTAACCCTCTGTTAATTAAAGTTGTATGAGTAAAAGGTTTCTATAAATGCTTAAAAGTGTATAAAGTTACCAATATTTCAGCATAATATTAAAAAGAAAAGTACAATGTGGTTAATTATGGTTTTAATTATTATAAAAGAGTATGTATCACAGAAACAACCTCTTATCATAGATTAAAGTAACAACACTGTAGTATGCAGCAATCCCAAACACTGCTAGTATGTTGCATAAAGTTAATGTCCAGCTGTATTGCTATCACTTTGTTTTAAAACTTGCTAAGACTTTCTTTAGTGTCTTCTTAAACAAATCAAGCCAGCTGCATTCCTCTATCTGTAAAAAACCCAACAGTAAACTTTTGCAGTGCTTTTCAGGGCTATGTACATAGCCCAACCATCCTGTACAGTATTTACTGATAGTAATAGTAATAAAAAAGCAGCATACGTTATTTCTCAAAAAGAACAGATTTGGCAAACTCCTTATTCATCTGCTCAACGCACAGAGCTTTCAGCCATCATTAAGGTTTTACAAATGTTTTGAGAGCCCTCGAACATTGTCTCTGACTCTGAATATGTATGTCTTGCTGTCAAGCATATTGAAACAGCTCATATCTTTGCTACTAATGAGTTATCTCAACTCTTTGCTAACTTGCAACATCTCATCAGGTTAAGACAGCATCCTATTTACATTACTCATATACGCTCTCATACCTCTTTGCCTGGTCCTATAACAGCAAATAATACTCGAGCTGATTTATTAGTAGGGTGTTTACAAAGTGCTCATGATTACCATGCTTTAACTCACATTAATGCTAAAGGCCTGCGAAATAAATATCAAAAGTTAACAAAACATCAAGCTCAAGAAATTATTCGCACCTGTCCCACCTGTGACCTTTAACTACAGTGCTTTTTCAGCCTGGAACTAATCCCAGAGGCCTGACTCCTAATCAATTATGGCAGATGGGTGTTACTCACATCCCATCCTTTGGTAAACTACAATATGTTCTTGTTTATATTGACACTTACTCTCATTTTTTGTGGGCTACTGCTCAAAATGGGGAACGGTTTCATCATGTTCGCTCACACCTCTGGTCTGCTTTTGCTGTAAAGGAATGCCCTCTGAAAATTAAAACTGATAATGGACCTTCTTACATTAGTAAATCCTTTGAATCTTTCTGTTTAAAATATGGTATTGAACATGTTACCAGCTTTCCTTATAATCCTACAGGTCAAGCTATAGTTGAATGCAGCCATCATACCCTAAAAACTATGCTTTTAAAACAAAAAGGGGGATATGTGGGAAACAAAGGCATGTTGTTTCCATGGAAGCAAGTTACTTTCTGACCACTGGGTCATGCTGTCCCTGGAGATGTACGTGCAGGTGGCTAATCTCTCGGGGAAACATAACATTCCAGCAGAACCCAGACTTGATATTTCAAGTAACCTGGGCAACAAGATTAATGAGTATATTTGTTTTAATAATATAATAGAACATTATGAGTTTTAGTAACTATCTTATCCACTGTGCACTGTGTTATTTAGAATGAGGTAATGGGAATAGTTAGCTAGAATAGTTGCTGGTTCTCACAATTGCTTGGGGTATATAAAGGACCCCTGAGATTAATAAACTTGTCTGATGAGCATGAGAAATCAATGCTCTCAGAACCCCTGAACCCAGTCTTTCTTTATCTTTTATTCCCAATACCCTTGGGTCCATCTTCTCCCACACTGGCAACCTTGGTGGTGTGCAATTTAGAAGAGGCCATTAGCTCTATGATCAAAAATCCACCATCAGAAGTGCAATGGTAGAACACTTAAATATTTAATAGAGAGTAAATGGAATGCCACAGCTAAAGAAACATGTCCTAGGGTCAGAGTAAGCCTGAATCCTGGCAAATCCCTCCCTCCAAAGGGCTCTGACTTTAACTAGATAAGAATGTGATATAATGTATTCCCTATGGATTCTCATAACCAACAGAGCAGTCTTCTATCATTTGTGGAGGCTAACAGCTGGGTGTGATTTAATAAAGGGAGTCGATCAAGAAGCTTCATGGGATATCAGGGAAAGAAACAGCCAAACTCAGTCACCCCTTGTGGTCAAGGAGAATTCATATGCCCAACACTGTGCCCTCTGAGGCATGACCCCACAACCTAAAAGCTGTAGGGGAAACATATGCCATTAAAATAGTCCAGCCAAGTCAATTATTACTATTCTATTGCTACTATTAATGTAGAAACATCCATTTCTCCCATTAAATCTGTATTTGCTTCATAGCTTCATATATTTGTGTGCTCTGCTGTTAGGTAAATGAATATGTTTAAAGTTCTTACATTTTCCTGTTGAATTATCCCCTTCATCAGTAAATAATGACAATTTTTCTTCCTCATACCTAATTTTTGGTTGTTTTACCTTGTAACTGTTTTTGACTTAAAGTCTATTTTATCTGCTATAAGAACTCGTTCTCTTTTTGGTTACTACTTGCATGGTATATATTTTTTCCATACTTTCACCCTCAACCTACTTGTTATCTTTTTTTTTAAAGATTTATTTATTTATTTCTCTCCCTGTCCCCCCTCCCCCCCCCCACCCCAGATGTCTGTTCTCTGTGTCCACCTGCTGCATCCTCTTCTTTGTCTGTTTCTTTTGTCAGCGGCACGGGAATCTGTATTTCCCTTTGTTGCGTCATCATGCTGTGTCAGCTCTCCGCGTGGGTGGTGCCATTCCTAGGCAGGGTGCATCTTCTTTCATGCTGGGTGGCTCTCCTTATGGGGTGCACTCTTTGCACATGGGGCTAACCCATGCAGAGGACACTCCTGCATGGCACAGCACTCCCTGCGTGCATCAGCACTGCTCATGGGCCAGCTCCACACAGGTCAAGGAGGCCCTGGGTTTGAGTCATGGACCTCCCATGTGGTAGATGGACACCCTAAATACCGGGCCAAGTCCACTTCCCATCCTACTTGTATCTTTGAATTTTATGTGAGTCTCTTGCAGATAGCAGATGTTTTTTATCCATTCTACCAATCTCTGCCTTTTGACTGGAGAGTTTAACATTTAAAGTCACTACTGATAATACAGATCTTTTTTCCTGCCAATTTGCTATTAAGACTTTGTAAGTCTTTTACCTTTCTGTCTCTCATTTCCCTTAATGCCCAATTACATATTTATTTGCTTTTATGTTGTACTATATTGAGCTCCTTCTCCTTTCTAACAAGATTTATTTATTTATTTTTCTACTTTATTTTCTTTTACATGTTACATTAAAAAAATGTGAGATACCCATATACCCCCCACCCCTCTTACCCCACCCTTCTCACACCAACAACCTCTTCCATCATCACACCACATCCACTGCACGTGGTGAATACATTTTGGAACACCACTGCACCACATGGACAGCAGTCCACATTGTAGTCCACACTCTCCCTCAGTCCACTCAGTGAGCCATGGCAGGACACACAATGTCCAGCATCTGTCCCTGCAACAGCACCCAGGACAACTCCAAATCCTGAAAATGCCCCCACACCATATCTCTTCTTCCATCTTGCTACCATCAGCAGCCACCATGGCCACCCTCTCCACATCACTATTACAATTTCTTCCCTTACTAATCAAAATATTTCCTCTGCAGGACACCAGTAAGTCCACTCTAATCCATACTCTATTCCTCCATCCTGTGAACCCTGGGATGGCTAAGTCCAGTGCACCTCTACATTAACTGAGGACTTAGATTCTACATGGATGATGGATGCAATTCTTCTGCTTGCAGCTGTAGGCACTTTTGGCTCTTCACCTCCCTGTCAGCTGGCCAGGGTAAGTAAATCCAACAAACCAGAGGGTAGGAGTATGCTGAGGTCCAGTGCCTGACCATCACATGGGTAGTCCAGAGATTCAGGTCTCCTGAGTATACACCAACCCAACATCAACCACAGGTCTGGTAAAAGTAACAGAAGAGGCATGTGTAGAAAGGTCATATCTGAGTCCAACTCCATCACACTCAGGAACACTAGCTCCAAAGTAGTGCTAACTGACATGGCCCTGAACTCCAGAGCCATCTGCCATGACCATAGTACCTGTAGGTCTCTGCAGCCCTCAGGAGAACCAGCACCTGGGTTTCCATCTACCTTGGATGTCTCGGGTACCCTGCTGAGGTTTGCATAAGCATCACCCCCTGATGACCTCCTGGCTCTTTTTTGGAGACTCATAGCCATAAAAAGTTACTTGTCCTTTCCATTTATCCCTTTTATCCAAAGTCAAAAAGCAGTTTTTAACACCTGATATTACATGTAGGCTGAGATGTTTAGCCAGTCTGAGCTGATCCCTTTATTCAAGGTCATTTTCTAGTTACATCATCAGTTGGTGCTTGGTAGTAATCCCTCAGCACCAGGAAGGCTCATCTCTTGAAGTCATGTCCCATGCTGGGTGGAAGGCAATGTATCTACATGTTGAGTTTGGCTTAGAGAATGGCCACATTTGAACAACATGGAGGTACTCAGGAGGTAACTCTTAGGCACCTGCAGGTCTAGACCTAGTTCATATTTCAGGCACATAGGCTCAAATCAGAGCCATCAGTATCAAGGGCTCATCGTTTGACCATCCATCTTCGTAGGTCTTTGCCATTGCACTTGGGGGATCATTGCTGTTCCATTGGGGAATATGATAGAGCTCCCTTGGCCAGAACTCAGCACTCTCTCAGCTGCCATTTCCAACTGAAACCACTATGAAAATATCCAAACTTTTCTATGTACCCTGCATACATGACCTGGAGAACACCCTCCCAAACATGTGCCCCCCAACAATAACACCCATATGAGTGCTCCTCCCCCACAATAGTTGAACCTCTCTGTGGTCCAAAGCTTCTTCAAAAAGGAAGCCCAATATATTGCTAGTTTCCACTAAGAGTAAAATGGAATATAGTGATGGTTTAAAGGTTATATATAGAATACATAGTAATTTAGAAAATTTAAATAAAGGAAAAATAAATTGGGGTATCAAAAAATGAAAAAATGAAAAAATGGAAAAGCTTTGTTTTTGACGTTTTGCCTTTCATCACTGCTATATGTGTTGCCCTGTATGTACAGTGGCAAGACAATTTCTTCCATTTCTTCCTCAGTGTCTACATCCTTTTTTTTCTTATTATTAAGTTTGTCTTCACATAAGTTTTAGATCACAGTAACTCACATATACAACATATGGTACTTCCACACATCCAACATAAAACCCTTTGTCACTTTCCTAGCAGTGATCTTTTTATGCATTTATATTGTATTTGCTGCAGCTGATGTACAGATATGAAACAATAGCTTTCAAACATGGTTCCATTTTGGTTTATATTATAGTTTATATTTTAGACTATACAATTTTCTAAACTTTTGGTTATCTTATGTTTAACATTATGGTTTACATTTTAGCCTATAGACTTTTATACATTTTTGGTGTAATTTAACATGTCCTATATCCATCATTGCATGATTTTGTGGAACACTTCCATTGTCCCACATTTACACTGATTCCATGTATTTAACACCTCTTTCCCCCTCCCCTCAGGGCCCACCATGACAATCAATCTTCATTACTTGAAGGACCATATTCAGAGATACTTGCAACAATGGTGAGGGCTTGACATACTTGACTGCCCTAACCCATTGGGAACCACCAATTCTCTCAAGAGAGATATTTCCCTCTCAGAATACCAGTCCTCCCCAGGATGTGAGTATACCTTCACTCTCATTCTATGGGTCTCCACCCAATGATATAACCCAGTATGACAAAATGAGCCCTCACACACTTCCTAGAAGCTTGCCCTGTGTCAGATGACCCCCTTAACCATCTTAAACAGGTACCCTTCCATATCATATTTTCTAAGAGTTTTCTCTACATTATCATTTCAACCACATACCTGACATTCTCCTATGTTCAAATGTTTTCCCCACTCTTCCCCCAGTTTCTTGGGCCATCTGACCCATCCTCTCATCCCTATCCCCCCTAAAGCCCACAAAGCCCCACCCAAAGGTATCCCTATGCCCCCATTTTATCTCTTCCCTCAATCTTATCATAGATTTCACCCAGGTAGGTGTCACCTTGCAACCTTCCTCTACCCCCCCCCCACCAACTTCCTTTTAAGTTTATCATCCAGTCTCAAGCTCTCTGAGCCATCTTGGTTTACTTATTTCATATCAGAGAGGTCATGTAGTATTTGTCCTTCAAAGCCTGGGTTGCTTCACTCAACATAAGGTTCTCAAGATTCATCCATGTTATCACATATGTTTGTATTGTATTTGTTCTTATAACTGAATAGTATTCCATTGTATGTATAGACCACATTATATTTTCATCTACTTTCCTTGTGGTTGCCATGGGCTTAAAATGTAATATCCTAAATATATAACAATGTAGTCAGTTAATTTCAATACTTGTACTTGTTACCACTTATATCACAAAGATATATGTACAATATATCAATGCAATGTACAAAACATTGTATGTCAAAAATTATCAGTTTATAATTACATTTATGCATTTACATTTATCTCCTGTAGGAAATAAGTGGAGTTACATACAGTTAGAGGTTGCTAATGGCTGCCAATGCAATATACCAGAAATGGGCAGTCTTTTACCAGGGGATTCATTATGTTAGAAGCTTACTATGAAATGTCCAAATCAAGGAATCAAATGAAACTCTTTCCCTGAAGTTCGACTTTTAGTCATCCTGGGGCCATGACATAGGGCAGAGCTCAATTGTGGCTCTGCTGGTCTTTGCTTTCTCCATCAAGCTTCAACTCCAGTAGTTCTGTTTGTTTCCTTTTTAAAATTTCTATCTCTTTACTGAGATTCTCATATTTCTCATTCCTTGTTTTC
Source organism: Dasypus novemcinctus (assembly GCF_030445035.2). Taxonomy (NCBI): domain Eukaryota; kingdom Metazoa; phylum Chordata; class Mammalia; order Cingulata; family Dasypodidae; genus Dasypus; species Dasypus novemcinctus. The sequence goes on along the minus strand of NC_080686.1, from coordinate 5,339,840 downwards.
CTGCTATCCTTTGTTTATTTCTCTGTATTTTTCAGCAGTTTTTTTTTAAGTACATTTTTTACAGCTTTTTTGAGTGCGTCCATATTCTGGTCCTTAATTGTTTTTTTCTGGATTTTCATCCTTTTCCTTTTGATGTGCAATCATTTCCTGTTTCTTTGTATTGTTCTTGTTTGTTGTACACTGTACATTTTAATACTTTAAAGTGTTAACTCTGAGATTTATTCCATGAGGTCTATTTATTTTTTAACCAACTGGTGATAAGAGAGATTTTCTTTTTTTTTTTTTATTGATTTTGTAAAAATATTACATTAAAAAAATATGAGGTCCCATTCGACCCCACCACACCCACCACACCCCTCCCCCCCCCAGCAACACTCACTCCCATCATCATGGCACATCCATTGCATTTGGTAAGTACATCTCTGGGTATCTCTGCACCTCATGGTCATTGGTCCACATCATGGCCCACACTCTCCCCCATTCCATCCAGTGAGCCCTGGGAGGATTTACAATGTCCGGTGATTGCCCCTGAAGCACCATCCAGGGCAACTCCAAGTCCCAAAGGTGCCTCCACATCTCATTTCTTCCTGCCATTCCCCATACCCATCAGCCACCATGTCCACTTTTCCCACTCCATTGCCACCTTTTCTCTGAGGTCCTTGGATTGGTTGTGTCCGTTGCACCTCTATGTCAAGAGGAGGCTCAGATTCCACATGGTTACTGGATGCAAACCTCCTGCTTTCAGTTGTAGGCACTCTAGGCTCCATGGTGTGGTGGTTGCCCTTCTTCAACTCCATCTTAGCTGCGTGAGGTGAGTCCAATAGTTCAGATTGTAGGAGCTGGAGTCTGTTAAGGCTCAGGGCCTGGCTATCATATTGTCAGTAAAAACATTCAATCCCCTAAATATATCTTAAACCCCAATACCAACTACATTTCCAGTAAAGTAGCATGATAGTCTTATGAAAAGGGATCCCCTCTGGGTCCAGTTTCATCACGCAGAAACACCAGCTCCATAGAAGGGCCATCTGACATGGCAGTGAACCCTATCTGCCATGACCGTAGAACCCGTGGGTCCCTTTAGCCCTCAAAGGAACCAATACCTGGGGATTGTATCTACTTTATCTGTCTCTTAGACTCTGCTCAGCTGTGCATAAGGGAAATCCTTCTGACAGCCTCCAGACTCTTTTTTTTTTAGAGACTCATAGCCATATAAACTCGTTTCTCCTTTCTATTTCCCCCTTATATTAGCTCAAACAGCATTTTAAAGTCATATTATTCTATGTAGACAGGGATATTCTACTGATCCGCATCGAACCTTCAATTCAAGGTCATTTTCCAGTTGCATTATCAGTTGTTAGTTGATAGTGATCCCTCGGTGCCAGGGAGGCTCATCCCCGGGTGTCATGTCCCACGCTGGGGGGAAGGCATTGCATTTAGATGCTGAGTTAGGCTTCAAGACTGGCCACATTTGAGTAACATGAAGGCTGTCAGGAGGAAATTCCCAGGCACAGTGCTGCTCTAGGCCTTGTTCTTATTTCAGGCATATAGGCTCACAAGCATAGTCATTAGTATCAGGGGCTCACTGTTGGACCCTCATTCCTTCTCGGTCCTTGCTGCTGCATTTGGGGGACTGCCGCTGCTCCCCTAGGGACCACAGCACAGCACCCCTGGCCAGGGACCCAGTACCCCCCCAGCTTTAGTTTTTAATTGTTGCCACTATGAGTATATCCAAACATTACCATGCACCCTGGACATATGCCCTGTATAGCTCCCTGTCAGCCATATATCCCCTGTCAATAGTATCCTATACCAGTATTCCTCCACTGCCATTGTTGGACAACTCTGGGTTCCAGAACTTCCTGAATATTGAAGCCCCAATATCATGTCAGGATCTCTTACTAGCAAAATGGTATATAGTGATGGGTTTAAAGGTTAGATATAGAATACGTGTTGACTTGGAAAAATTCTACATCCTATCTTTTTCTTTTCCTTTTTTTTCCCCCCTAATTATTGAACTTCTCTTCACAAGAGCCCTAGACCACAGCAATTCATGTATGCAATATACAGCACTCCCACACATCCACTACAAAACCTTTTCCCTTCCACAGCGATACTCTTACAACCTATTCACAACATATTTACTTAAAGTGATGTACATAGTCTGAGACAATAGCTTTCAAACCAGGTAACATCTGTGCTTACATTGTGGTGCATACTTTAGGACACGCAGTTTTCTAACATTTTTAGTTATCCTATGTTTTACATTATGGTTTACATTGTCATTCTGTCGTCCCCTATATGTTTATGATGTAATATTACATATTTTATATCCGTCCTTGTGTATTCTCATGAAACTCCTCTCTTACCCCACATTTACGTTGGTTTCACACATTTAACATCCATTTTCCCATCCCCTTGGTGCCCACAGTGACAGCCAACCTCCGTTTCCCGAGGAGCCACGTCCAGAGATACTTGCAACAGTGTTCAGGTCCTAAATTGCTCAGCTGCCCCAATGCCCTGGGAGCCTTAGGCCTCCTAGCAGGAATGACTGCCTAAGGTGAATACAATGTGAAGGACTTTCCCTGTTCTTCTGGGACTTTGTATTTTCCTACCTTTAGCTTGTTAGTTGTTTTGGAGTTCCTCTGTTTACAGCATTCACCCACTTCAGTTCTGATGCTCCCAGGAGACTTGAAAGTGCAGAGGTGAAAGAATCCATATCAGAAAGGTCCTGACAAATTTTGATGTCAATCCAGTGCAGACCAGCAAGCAGGTTGGCCAAAAAGCTCTGTAGGGTAATCTTGTCCTGGGAAGATTTACCTGCAGCCCTGGGGGATGGATGACCCAAACTAGAGCTGAGGTGGAGCAAGGGTCCTTCCCATATCATTCCCAGCTTTTGAGTTCTAGACATCTTTCATTTTTCTCAGTGAAATCTCTTGATACTCTCTGGGGTCTACTGTTGATTGTGTGTATGTTTCAAGGACTCATTTCATTAGCTTTCCTTCCCGTTTCCTGATGTTTCACAATCTTTCAATCATTTTATCATATTTGATCATGAACTGTTGAGAAAAAACATACCTCAGTGCTCTTCTAAACATTTTTGAAAGAGAACAATTCTCACATACCTAGACTTGCTTGGATATGGTGAGCAGCTTTTATTTCTTCTATCTGCCCCTCTCTATCCCACATACTCTCAACAAAGACCATATTGCTTATAAGAATAAAATTGTCACTGAAAAATGACAAAATAGAAACACCATTGATACTCTCAGAGTATGTTCATTTGACTTTCAAAACTTGAAACAACCTAACAGGGAATTGGGGGCCATGGGAAGAGCTGGGGTTTCACAGCCTCTTGAGAGGAGAAAAGTGGCTCAGGGGTGGTAAAAGATCTTCCATCAGAATCTGGGCTTGGCGTAATGTTGGAGGGTCCTGGGGAACTGAGGGGTACACCAACAGAGAGTGAGGAGGTCACCATCCTCAAGAAATCTGGGTGCAACATCAGTCCTCCTTCCTGACTGCACAGAAGAGAATCATCAGTGCCAGTCATGGGAATCTGCATCATGAGAGTCTCCTTGTGGAGGAAGGGCAGCCAATTTGCAAACCCCATTCCATCCCATACCTACATTAGGTGCCTTCCCTCTGGTCCAGGTTGGGCTATTGCTTTCATTCATTAAGTGGGCCATCAGGGAAATGAGTGAGATTGCTAGGGAAAGGCCAGTGTATAATCCTAAAATGATGCAGAAGCAAAATGCCAAGCCCAGAACAAGGCCAGCAATTCTTTCAAAGGTCTGCACACACCATGTCCACCATGTTGTCCAAATGGGTCCCCAAGCAGGCATTGGAGGGAATCTTCCATGGTCATGAAGTAGGAATCCCCTTGCATCAGGGTGGACAGAACCACTTGGAGTGTGGATGGCCACAGTTCTCCTGGTCATCTGGTCCTCTATGTACTCCAACCCCACTGGGGTTTCATGGTTGTCATTAGTGCAACTGAAACACATAGCCTGTGGTGGACAAAAGATGCAGAGAAGCTCTCAAGCCTCCCCAGCTGTCCCCACCTCTCCTCAGGGTCTGAGATTGGACTGTGTCCTGAGCCCACCCTCACTAGTGGTGTTGGGAGCATTTTGTGGCTCAGGGTAAGGCTCTGGAGGAAGAGAAGAATCCCTGGCAGGAGGTTGCCCAGTCAAAGAGGTTTTGATGCTTGAAGAAAAGACTGTCCCCCATGATCTCTGCTGGCACTAGCCTCCTCCATTCATGGAAGTGGAAAGGGTCTATACTCCAACTCTGCACTCCAGTCTCTGGAATCTGGGATCCAAGCATCCAGCTTTAGGCATTAGGCTCTGTGCTCCAGGTTCCAAGATCTGTGCTCCAGAGTTGGAGTTCTGGGATCCAGGCACCAGGCTCTGGGTTTTGGGCTCTGGGCTCATGACCATATGTTCCAGGCTCAGATCTCTGAGTCTTGGACTCTGTGTTCTGGCTTTTTGGCTCTAGGCTTTTGTCTCTGGCATCGAGTCTTTTGTGCTCTGGGCTCCAATCTGGCACTTCATATTATGGTTTGGTTACTAGGATATTTAAACTTTCTCTATCCCAGACTCCTTCTCTGTAACAGGGCCCCAGGTCTCAATTGGGGTGACAATTAGAGTAGGAAAGGAGGCTGGTAGACAAAGCCCTCAGCCATGAGCCCAGTGAAGCATGAACACTCATAATATGCTGTCCTTCTCCCCTGATCCACATAATGGTTTTGTATAAAATCCTCATGGACACAGTGAGGAAAGAAACAATATTGTTGACTTGTAGAGAACTTTCTGAAGGCCCCAGTAAGTATAAGAGAGCTGGAAGGCCTTTTATCCTTAGGTGCAGGGTTCAGGGTCTCCTATAAAATGGGATCTACCTCGAGGCTCAGATCTCCCTGGGATGTAGGGTCTCATCTGAGGTGGTCTACTCTGAGGTGGGGTCTCCTTTGGTCACACTGGGTATCATTCCCTGGGGTGTGGTGTCTCAGGCAAACCCCAGGCAATATGGGAGAGCATGGAATCTGTCTCTACTTGAAGGATAGTGAGAAACAGCATTCTTGTTGCTCTGTGTGTTCTTGGGTTCCACAGGAAGGAACAGGAACTGTTGACCATGGGACATGCAGGGACATGCTGAGGACTAGGTGGGACTAAAAGAAGCTCCTCCTTGACACTCCTTCCTTGGATCCTCCCTGGAATTTCTCCCTGGGACTCTCCCTGGAGCTCCTCTTTGGAGCCTCTCTCCCTCTCCAGGCACTCCCAGGCAAAGTAAGCATCAATAAGCATGTGTAGAATGAAGTCATTAACAGAACAAATGGACATGGAGAGGTCACATGGTGTAAAATCATCTGTGATTCAGAGCAGATTTGAATATACAGCAGCCCATATAACAATCGTGTCCACACTTTATTCAAAATTTGGCTCTCTCTGAAAATTGAAACATGACTATCTCAAGGGATTGGCCCAAAAGCTTCCCTTGGGCAAAGGCATTCCCTGGCATGCTGACCTCTCAGCAGTGACCTTTCACAGCAGCCTGGAGAAGGAAGACATGTTGTCTGGAATCAGACAGGATCAGGACAGCCCTGCCCAGCTGTGGGGCTCAGGGATGTAGGCCACCTCTACCCAGCTCCCATCAACTCTTCTCTCCCAGCAAGAAAAATGCCTCCATCCTCCCAGCATCTACCTACAGACACTTGATTGAGAGCCCACTGTATAATTGACACCATATTGATTAAATCTTGCCCCAAAGCAGTGGTATATTTAAAGGGACCATAGCCTAGCATGCCTGACCCAAATGAGGGGACTAAGGTTGAATGCCATAGAAAAAGTTACACTGAACCTAGAATATGCCTGATGTCATCCTTGTGCCTGCAGTGGTGTAGGCTCCACCCCCCAGAATGGCACTGCCACAGTGCAAACTCTTGGCCCATGCAGCCAGCTAGTTGAGCCAGATTGCCATATTTCCACCCTGAAACCGATGGATACTGGGATGATGGAGAGGGCCAGGCCTCAGCACAGCTGTCTGCTGTCAACAAGGGTGTCCCACAGGTCCCAGCCATAGTCACACAGTGGGTTTCCCACATGCAGCCATGGTGCATCTCCACGCACCATGCATGGTGCCCAGACATGGCTTCCAGCCCTACTCGGAGTCTCCCTGGGAAGAGAGCTAGTCAGGGCAATTACAGGACCTGCTGGCAGGGGAGGTGGGGTGGCCTGATGAAGACAAAGGTCACAATCCCCTGAGCACATGACGCCAGAATCCTGCCAGGGACTTGCAGGCACCTGCAGGGACACTGACAGGTTGCATGTGGTCAGGTGGGTCTCCATGCCCATACAGCACAGATGGCTCAGCCCCATGGGGATTGCCCTATGGCCAGGGAAGAGGAGCATCATAGGGCCTCTCTGCCCATCCAAGCTGGAGCTGCCAATATGCAACATCTGCACCCAGGAGGTCCCAAGCCTTCTCCAAGAAGTATCCTCACACCCCCTGGGAGATTCCCACTTGCCCATCACAGTGGTTCGGTCCATCCCTCAGCAACTGGCCCAACAGTTCACCCAGGAGACCTGGGGAAAGGGATGGAGATGCAAGACAGAAGTCAGGGATGAAGAGGGGACCTCCTTTGCCTTAACCTCTCTTTCATCCATGTGTGAACCCTCCTTTCTCCAACTCTGAATGGCCTTGTTTGGCCTCCCTATAGACCATCCTGAGCCTCCAGTGTCCACCCAAAGCCCTCCCCACTGAGCAGACAGTGGTAGCCATGTTACCTGGGACACAGATAGGGACACCCAGGGTGATCACTGGGCAGCTCCACAAATGGGGCTCTGCCCCCACAGAGTGAAACATCTTGGTTCAATTTGGACCATCACCTCCTCCAAAATGGCTTCTCCTGGGTGTGGGCACCATGTTGCTGCAGCTGAGTTTGTAGCAGAGGATGGTGGCACCGGCTAGGTCCCAGTGGATGGCACAAGGTTGTTCAGGTCCCTGCACATGGAGCTTCATGTGTCCTGCATAGCAACAGCTGTCATTGACTAGCTGGAACTCTGAGGTATAGGAGGGGGCTCAGCATTGCTGCTAGCCCACAAATTCAGCACAGGTCCTTAATGGGATCCCACACTATGATGGAGGTGGTGGTCAGAAAAAGAGTGCAGAGGCAAGACCCCCAGTATGTGGAATGTTCTCCACACATTCTGTCTGTGGGTCCTCATTCTCAGAGGCTCTACCCTGTTGGGCACCGAGAGTTTTTTTCTCATCATTAGACAATCCCCAGCATTTTCTCTACACAACTGCCTGTGTTAAATGCTGACCAACCCAGCAGTACCACCCAGGAGAGCAAGAGTTAGGCCTTTTGCCTTCAGCTCTTAGACACCAGGCACAGACAAGGCCAAAAAGTAGGGAGAAAAAGAAACAGGAAGAAGGGCAGCCCATCTATTCAGTATGCCCCTCTGTGCACCAGGCAGCATGTGGTCAAGGGAGCATTCACCTCCTGGTGCAGGGATGAACAATGATGGCAGTGGACATGAGACACTGTACTCCCTCTGCTTGACTGTCCACCATCCTCATAAAGCAGAGCCATCCTTTGGACCCCTGTGCCTGGAGAACCCACTCTGCACAACCTAAATCCACCCTTACAGTCCCCCAAGCACCTGAGCCTGGCATCTCAGCTGTGCCACATAGCTGGGCCCCCATGGGCTGTTAAAGAGTAGGCACACACTCACATACCAGTAGTCCTCTGTCTACATAAGCTCAGAGGCTCAGCCATAATGAGCACCCCTGGAGAATAGATAGAGTCAAGCTAAGCTTCAGCTACTAGTAGACAACATGAGTCATGGCCAGATTCAGGTCAGCATCACACATGATGCCCCAGGTCAGTTCACATCTCACCTTCAGGTACCCAGAGCAGGAGATCCCCCCCAGAAGCCAGGACCCTGTGTGTTCTGGGACAGAAGTCTGTACTGAGAAGCACCCAGAGTCAAATGCCCAGGACCCCTTTGAGATCAGGGTAGGTACTGTGAAGGTTTCTAGTTAAAGAGCCTGTCCCTAGCTCTGCCCTTGAGTCCTGTAGAGATGCTAGGTGCAGGACAACAAAGTTCCACCTGGCCTGTCACAACCCAGGTGCCCAGAGTCAGGCACTTGAAGGTCTACAGGATGGGGAAGACCTTCCCATTTCTTCAGCATCTCCCTTGGGTCCTGGGTCCCACCAAGTCCCAGATGCCTGAAACTCAACAGAAAACACTTATCTGAGGGCAGTCAGCTCCCACCCCTGGGTCCTTCTCATCTCTGGGTGACATGGGTCTCCTCAACCCGACCATGCAGGGTAGAAGATAGTAGCTCCAGCTTTAGTCCTGTGACACAAGTGACCTGGGCCACACTTTAACCATGTTCCTGGGGGCCACCATCTCCTCCACAGGAAGAGGGACCATGACAATGAGGTCAAAGGTTGGATAGGAGCCCCTGCAGAATGGGGGGGGTTTGGGTGCTACATCACCCTGGACCATGCTCAATGAATATTCATGGAAATCATTTTAACCACCTTTCCATTCAAGCCCATGAGGGCAGCATAGGTGATATTAGCCCCAATTTCATATAAGAAAATCAAGATCTTCCCCACCTGAACTTTGGTGTACAATGGGAGATTACACTGTCACAGGAAGTTCATGTTGAATATACAGTGGAGATGCTGGAATCTGCTTCCAGTAGGACGCAGACTTCTACCCCTTATCCCCAGGGGAAGATACTGTGTATTTGGAAGTATCTGACATGAGAAGGCACTTGACAAAAGTTCATTGTCTACCACTGTCATTTTTTAAAATGATTTTGTTATTTCCCCCCTTCCCCTCCTCCTGCCCTGCTGTTTTCGCTCTCTGTGTTGTCTTCTCTTATTGTCTCTCCTCTAGAATTCACAGGGTTTTGACCCTGGAGACCTCTAATGGGGAAAGAGGTTCCCTGTCAATTGGCCACCTCATTTCCTGGTTTCTGCTGTGCTTCACCTTGACTCTTCCCCTTGTCTCTCTTTTGATGCATCATCTTCTTGATACATGACTCACTTGCATGGAGCACTCACATGAGCACTCACAAGGGCACTCATGCCCATGTGGGCACTAGCTCACCATGTGGGCACTTGTGTGGGCACTGACTTGCCATGCAGGCATGCTTTCTCTTATTCTTTTACACTAGGAGGCCCCAGGATCAAACCCAGATCCTCCCATATGGTAGGCAGAAGCTCTCTCTCTTGAGCCACATCACTTCCCTTTGTCATTTTGTTACTGTTCACCACCGCCCCCCCCCCCATAGCAGTGAAGAATTTTAAACTCCAGTGAACCCCAGGGAATAAAACAAAAGCATCTACATCTTTGGGCTGAAATAATATTGTGTACTTGAAGATCACTTTACAAACTATGAAGGGGAGTGAATATTTGTGTTATTTTAATATGAAATACTTGGGATTTCATTTTCTAGAAAAGAATGTTTAGCACAGAGGTTTAGAGTTCAGGAACCAGACACTCTGTGTTCAAACACTGCTCTGTCATTTAGTAGCTGTGACAATTTATATCATCATTGTCATATATTGTCACTTGTTACCTTGGATGACACTCTACTCCAAACATAGAATGAAAAAAAGCCAGACACAAAAGCATACATGTAGGCTCTCTCTGTCTAGAGGAGCCTGCACCAAATTTTCATGTATAATTCTATATCTCCCATTTCTTTGTTCTTTCCCTTTTTTCCCAATAAATTATTTTTACTGGCATGACTAAACTGACATGTTCTTAAATTCATTTGTGCAACACAGTCAAGAACTTAGAAGAATCCAATGCTTCCCCATCTTCATTTGGCAAGCTATTGTCTGGAGAAAGATAAGTGAGTGGTAGTCCCTGACCCCCTCTGGGACCTGGTGAGTTTTAAGGCCTGTTTGTGCCCTATTGTGGTTCTGCCATTTTGAAGGGGACCAAAGGCTAGGGGGTTCCAGGATAAGCTCCCAAAGGACATAAACTCAGTCTGCCAGACTTTTGGCTCCCTCTCTGGAGGCGGTAGGCGCTAGTCCCCAAACCGTGTAGATCCAAGGAAATTCTGGATGGCATGAGAAATGGTGCTTGAGTTCTGACTGGGCACATGGACAAGGCCAAGCAATTAAACATGATGCATAAAGAATCACATGTGGAATTAATTCAACTGTGAGGAAAGCAGAAAAACTTAAAGTTACTAATAAAATTGTTTTCAATGCTTAATGAATGGGAATGTTAAATTGTTTTTAAGTGAAAACTTACTAGAAACTGTAAGAGTTAAGATCATTGTATAGATGTCTTTATATTATAAAACAGCAGGATAGTAACTGAAATGATTATAACTGAGTGGATATAGCCTAGGCTTCAGCCTTTGTATTATAATCCTAAACTAAACTTATCTTTGATTATGGTTGTTTTGTAACTAGCTTCACCTAACCCTTAAATTGCAGCTGTTGTGATGGTAATTATAACCTGGGTTTGCCTTAGTTTATGGTTACTTAAAAGTCTAACCTCACCCCTTGCCCTTGCTTATGGTTATTTCCTGACAGCTTCTGCCCCCTATGGCTCAGGAGAAAGCAAACTTGAGATACCCCTGTCTCCTGTCCTGCATTGGTATTAGTGACCCTGCTTTCTCTCATGGCTACAAGTGTGGACTAATTTGTTGCTTTATAAACTATAATTCATGCTATATAGCAGTGCTTCAAAATGTATTCATCAAATGCAATGAATGTGCCACAGTGATGAAAGAGGTTGTTGATGTGGGAGGAGTGGAGGATGTAGAGAGTGGGGTATATGGGAACCTCATATTTTTTAATGTAATATTTTGTGTGATCTATGTATTTTTAAGAAAAGACAGTAATTATGAAAAATATAATAAATAACAAATACACAAAAATTGTTGCCTGGTGGAATTCTCAACCCTCAGGGGCTCAACATCCACTCTTCCAGTCCAGTGGCTACAGAAGTCCCATTTTCTCTGAGGACTGGGGAGGTGGGCGTCCCACCTCTGAATATTGGAATTTCTAAAAGCAGCAATTCATCAGAGAAACCAGTTTCCCTGAGGCTTCAGTGACATCAGTGAGCATATACTGGAATTAGTCTTGCTCATCCAAGGTCTGCCAAAGTCAAAATGGTAAATAAGCACTACTCTGAAGGAGAGGAAAATGTAAACTGTATTTTAAAGCACTGGGAACATTTTGGTTATAAACCAATAATTAAAAGGAGTGAAAATCTTATGAAAAACTGCATGGTTATAGTGCAAATTAAAAATGGCCTTCAAAAAAATCTTTTGATTATTATTTTACAGTTAAACTTAATTTGTAAAAGAATGAAAGTTTTAAGTAATTGAATAAGTAGTGTTTTTCTAACTCTGTCTTTGTGTCTGCCTAATTGCTCACTGTATATCATCATACATCAGGATAGTAATATTAAATTAACAAATGAAAATTCTTAAGAGAGCTCTATTCAAAGTATAAAATCAAATATGTGGTTGTATATGTGAATAAGTATTCCCAGAGTCTAAATTAGGCTGAGCAGGATGGGAAGGTCATATAGAAATCTGAATATAGGAGCTATTGGGAAAGGGAAAAAGATTTTCCTAAGCTCTTTGCCCTACCCAGGCCCCAGGGCCTTCTCTTTGCAAGAACTCTGAGGAAGGAGCTAGGCATGACAGATTAACCCTCTCCTAAGGCTGGGGAATTAAGAATCATATTTTGTCCTATAATTTCCAATTTAAACCTTTTAACAGCCTTAAAATAAGGAATGGTTAATAATTTTATTACCACATTTCAGTAAGGAAAAGTCTTTGAAAGCTGTGGAAAAGTCTTTTCTAAATTATAATTAAAACAAATTTAAATATGGAAAAAAACATGTGGCAAGTATGATTAATTTAAGGATGTTGAGATGGAGAGATTATCCTAGATTACTCAGGTAGGCTCATTGTAGTTTCTTTAGAAGGGAAAGGACAAGGCAAGAGGGTCAAAATCAGGGGAGGAGACACAGTGAGAGAATCAGAGAACCAGAGGCAAAGAGAGTTCTGAATTTACCATGCTGTCAGCCTTTAGTTTGGAAGAAGTGGTCACAAACCAGGAATGTAGGTAGCCCATAGAACCTGGAAATGTAAAGAAATGAATTCTCTTGTAGAGTGTCTTATGGGAGTGCAGTCCCATATTGAGTCCAACTCAATTTCAGCCCAGGGAAGCCCATTTCATTAAATTAAAATGGCACATGTATTCACACACACACAAACCCTGAATTTGTAAGGAGAGTTAGTCCCTTCAAAAATTAAGTTTTAGATACACTGGGTAAAGTATGTACAACTTCTGTGCATACTAGCATAAAGCCTAATTTTCCGGGCTCTCTGATTCACTCAGTGTTGTGTTCAGGGACCCAGGGCTTATACTTACTTTTTGAAAAAGAAATGAACACAATTTAGCAAAGATGAATTAGAAACACTCAAAATGATGAGACTCTCCAGTTACAGTGCCATCATTAGCAGCATGGCTTGCCTTTTCACTCACTCTGAAACAGCCTGGGCCCAGGCCTGAAGAGCAGCTTCAATTGGGCCTTTCTCCTGTGAAGTTAAACAGAACCAGCCCAGGACCTTGCAGTTTATAATATAAACATGCAATGTATTCTTTTGATTAATCAAAGAAAATATCTTATTTCACTATGAAAAACCTGAAAGAAAGAAAAAAGTAAAATAAAAAACATTGAAAAATTGTAATATATTATAGAATCTAGCAGTTGGTGCACTTTGAAGATTATCAACAGTTGGGAAACAGATGTGACTCAACCAATTGGACTCCAATCTACCATATAGGAGGTCCAGGGTTCGATGCCTCCTGGTGAGGGCAAACTGGCCCACATGGAATGCTGGCCCATATGGGAATGATAACCAATGCAGGAGTGATGTCCTGCATGGAAAACCTGCCCACACAGGAGTGCCAACCAATGCAGAGAAGTGGCATAGTAAGATGATGCAACAAGAGACACAGAGAGAAAATAAGATGTAACAGAACAGGGAGTTGGGGTGATACAAGAGAGTAACCGCTTCTCTTCCACTCTGGAAGTTCCCAGCATCAGTTGCTGGAGTTGCCTAATGATACAGAAGAACACACAGCAATTGAACAGAGAGAGCAAGACAATGGTGGGAATGGGGATTAAATCTTTGTAAAAAAGATTATTAATTTCAGAATTTTATAAAAGAAAAGAAGTTTTAAGCATCCTGTAAAGGAAGGAAAAAGAAATTTCCTTGCATAAACTATAATGGTTCCAATTTTATTTAGGTATTATCTTCCTGGTTTATAGAATACCAAGTAAATAAATTAACATTATATGTGTTAAGTATTTAATATGATGAAAATTATAAGTTCATATTTAGTGAAATTAACCTAAAGAAGGAAATATAGATCTGCCCTCTCTTAATGGATAAAGTATAGTCATTGGTTACTAAAATAATTGTAATTTTTTTGTTTTATCTTTTTTCTTATTTTTTTAAAAATGTTACATTAAAAAAATATGAGGTCCCCATATACCCCACACACCCCTCACCCCACTCGTCCCATATCAACAACCTCTTTCATCATCATGGGACATTCATTGAATTTGGTGAATATATTCTGGAGCATTGCTGCACCACATGGATAGTGGTTTACATTATAGTTTACACTTTCCCCCAGTCCACCCAGTGGGCCATGGCAGGACATACAATGTCCAGCAACTGCCCCTGCAGTACCACCTGGGACAACTCCAAGTCCTGAAAATGCCCCCACATCATATCTCTTTTTCCCTTCCCCTACCGTCAGGAGCTACTGTGGCCACTTTCTCCACATCAAAGCTACATTTCCTTCCATTACTAATCACACTAGTTCCATAGTAGAATATCAGTAAATCCACTCTAATCCATATTCTATTCCTTGATCCTGTGGACCCTGGGATGGTGATGTCCACTGCACCTCTGTTTTCAGAGGAGGCTTAGATCCCATAGAGTTGATGGATGAGATTATCCTTCTTGCAGTTGTAGGCACTCTTGGTTCCCTGGTGTGGTGGTTGGCCATTTTCACCTCACTGTTAGCTGACTAAATCCAACAAAATGGAGAGTAGGATTTACAACTTCGCTGAGGCTCAAGGCCCAGCTGGCACATGATCAGTCCATATATTCAAGTCTTCTGAGTACACACCAACCCCAGTACCAACCACAGTTTCAGTAAAAATGACAGAACAGTCATGTGTAGAAAGGTCATGTCTGAGTCCAACTCCCACAGTCAGGAAAACAAATTGCAAAGTAGAGCCCACTGACAAGGCACTGAACTCCAGAGCCATCTGCCATGACCATAGAACCTGTATGTCTCCATAGCCCTCTAGAGCACCAATATCTGGGGTTTTATCTACTTTGGCTGTCTCTTGGATCCTGCTGAGGTGTGTGTAAGCATGACCCCTTTGATGACCTCCTGACACTTTTTAAAAGACTCTTAGCCATATAAACTCATTTGTCTTTACCATTTCCCCATTTTATTCAAGATCTTTTTCTAGTTACATCACCAGTTAGTGATTGGTAGTAATCCCTTGCCACCAGGCAGGCCCATCCCCCAGAGTCGTGCCCCATGCAAGGGGGAAAGTAATGCATTTACATTTACATTCTGAGTTTGGCTTAGAGAGTGGCCATATTTGAGCAACAGGGAGGCTCTCAGTAGGTAACCTTATTTCAAAGCCTATCCCATTCATACCCTGGGGAGGACTGGCAGACCCACGTGCCATCCAGCCAGGACTAAGCATTTTCCCACCAGAAAGGAAAAAACAAATGAGGTGGCTAGGACCCATTTCAACTTACCCCTTCAAGATGGTCTATGAGTAACCTTTCCTCACCCAGGTCCTAGAAACCAGTTTCCAATGAAAAACCTGGCAGGCCTTATTTTCAACTAGAGCCAAAATAGAAGGGACCTTACTTTGTGGTTCTGATTACTCCCACAGCTGTTAAAGTTAAAGGAATTGCCAACTGGGTATACTTATCCCAAGTGAAGCAGCTGCCCAAGGAAGTGCCAGCTCACCAGAAGTACCTGATGGGATATATGAGTGCTAGTCAGTGGATGGCCTGAAATACCTTTTCAAGAGACAAAGCTAATTAGCATCTATGTCAAAGCCAGCTCTCCTTCTAACTCTAGCCCAAACACCTATTGCTATGGTGAGGGCAAGCTAGACACCCCTTAAGAAATCTTGTCTGTTTTAATTTCCTCTCCAGAATAACTAAAAGGGACACACCTCTTTCATCCCCCTCTTAATTGTCTTAAACATGACCACCACCATGGAAAACTGGGGTTGGCTATTTATACCAAATCCCATTATCTATTACAATCTCTCCCTAAAGCTAACTAACAGCATAGAAGAAAGTAGGTATGCCTTAGAAGTTCTTAAACAGCAAATGGACTTTCTTGCTGCTATGGTACTGCAAAATCACAGAGTCCTAAACATGCTAACAGCAGCATGGGAGGGGGGAACATGCCTATTTCTCAAGGGAAAAAAATTGCTGTTTTTATATAAATCACTTTAGAATAGTCCTAGACAGCATTCTAAACCTGGCAAGATTAAACCCACTGACTTCAGGACATGTACCCTCTAAAGGCACCTGGACTTTCTTACTCTTGTGGTCTAGTATGTCATAGCTGGCTCCCTTTTTAGGCCAACTTACCACCATCTTCTTTATCCTTTCAGTGAGGCCAAATATCTTCAAAATTCTAAGTTTATTTCTTCCAGAATCAACAATTTCCTATCAAGATACTAGTCTCACTGGGATTTCAGCAAGTTCCAACCACAGTGTTGAACCTGTCTTCTCTCAATCTCTATGCAATAGTCAGAGAGATTTAGGCCCTGTCAGGCAGGGGCAACTGCCTTAACCAACAGGAAGTAACTATAGAAGAATGATCATTGCCCTTCAGCACACCTTTAAGAATAAGGGCGTGAACTCTCTGAGGGGGGGTTGAGGCAGATTAGCCAGTGAAAGGAGGAGAAGATGAACCACAATATGGCCAACAGAGAGCATGGCCAAGAGACAACATGGCTGACAATGTGGCCAACAGACAACATCACTGCAAGACCTTACTGAGAGCGTTAGTTTAACATTAAGGTCTCAGTTTCTCTTTCAAGGACCTTCCCTTGGCCCCAGATATTCCAAACAGGTCTCACCATTGGACCCCACTATTGGTGGGGTAACCAATAACAGCTGGGACCCATACCATTAGCATTAGAAAGGGAGACAAATAATTAACAGTTTAAGAAGCAACCACACAAGGCAGAGCTCACCTAGAGGAGCCTGCACCAAATCTTGGTACTTATTTCCATCTTTCTTTTCCATTTCTCAGAAACCACTGTTCTTTCCCCCACTTCCTAATAAATTCTTTTTACTGGCCTAAAAAAAAATAGTGTACATGCTGTGTGGTTCAATTTACATGAGATAAAAAACAGGTAAAATTCTCTCTGGTATAAAGTGTTGGATATTTTGGTCAGGACCTGGATTTGTGCAGGACTTCTGGGGTTCTTGTGGTGCCTTCTTGAGCAGGGGTGTTTTCAATTCCTGAAAATTCATCAAATTATATATTTAATGATTTGGGCATTTTCCATATGTGTCCTGCTTCAAAAAAGTCCACACAACAAAAAATAACATAATCTCTTTAAAGTCTAGATAGTGGGAGAATGCAGAAATGGCTGAAAATTGACGCATCAAAATTGGGGGTTAACCAGGGCCCACTGGATGGAACGTGGGAGAGTATGGGCTATGATGTGGACCATTGACCACAATGGATGTGTCATGATGATGGGAGGGAGTGTTGCTGTGGGGGGAGTGGGGGGTGGGGGCGGTGGGGTTGAATGGGACTTCATATTTTTTTTAATGTAATTTTTTTTAAAAAATGAATAAAAAATAAAATAAAATAAAGCTCTTACAGAAGCTGAAAAAAAAATTGGGGGTTAAGATCAAAGGCAGAGAAGGTTCAGGCAGCTCTAGAGGAGATTTGAATGTGTTCAGGTGGTAAACTGGGCCTTCTGGGACACAGAGAAGTCTGACATCCTGGCCTCGATTTTGGGCATGTGGATGTTTAATTTCTTAGCAATGTAACAAAAATAAGCAGACTTCCAAGTGTGCTCCGGTGAAGCTGAAGACCTTTAGGTGACTGAGCAAGACAACCAGCTCTTTGAAGGAAAATGCCACAAAGACCAGGTAATAAGGCAACTAGAAAAACTTAAAATGCCTTATCTGCCTCAGCTCTGTCCTTTGAGTTGAATTTTAAAATGAGAAAGCACCAGATCCTGAGACTCACCATTAATACTTTCTCCTTGCCTCTTGCCTCCAGCTACAGACGTCCCAGCCCTCAGGAAACCTAATTGCTTATTGAAATTAATTGACTCCTCCAGCTGAGGCCCTTGGTGAATTTGACTACACTGTTAATTGACTTCAAAAAGTTCTACACTAGACAGGGTTGGGGCCTCAAAGATAGTCCTCCCAGGCCTCTGGACCCATTCTCTGCTCCTTGTATCACTCCTGGCTAATGAGCCAGATTCACCCAACATTTAATGGACCAATAGCTTAACCAGGTGTCCTCCCCATGTTTTGCTGTTCATTCTCCCCAAGGGCCCTCTGCTTTCTTTTTAATGATGCCCTGGGGAAAGCAGCACATTGGTTTCCCAGTGCTAAAAACTTCTCCAAGCAAACAACTAGAATTTTTGTGAAATGTAAATTTGATTGGGTACCAAGAGGTTTACCCAATTGCCTGCAGATCACAAACTTTTTTTCAGAAACAGGGCTTTGAATGAAAGTCCTTCTTCATGCTAGGTGCAGGTCACAGAAGGAGCAAGAGAAGAGGATGCTAGGCATTGCTGCATACGCAGCTGAGATGTGTTGAGTAACAGTGCGGAAGAAGCAGATGTGACTTTGACAATTGCAGGCCATATCTTTCAACTCAGCAACTTCCAGGTGAAAACTCTCCCAATCCCTGTGAAGGCTGCAGGCCACAATCGTCAAGGAAAGCTATGATTCCAAGGCATGAAAACCAATCTCAGGGGAGACCCAGGCATGCCCAGGAATCTCCTTTCCTGTGGAGGAAGCATCTGCCTAAGGGAACTAGAGGGCATAAAACCAGCAGGTGGCCTGCCACTCCATCCCCAATGGAGGCTTGTCATTAACTGAGCCCTCAACATTTCTCACATTTTCCAGGTACTAACAGGCAATGTGGGAAGCAGTTCCCATCAAGAAGGCCTCACAATCGTTCAGTGAGGACGTACTCCATCATTCACTGTTGTGTGAGGTTCATGCCAGTCACTATGATCCCTTTTTCTAGTGCATACCCCTGGTCTCCCACCAGCACCTCCAAGGTTCATGTTCATGGCTGAATGTGCACATCACAAATGCAGGGTCCATGTGATTCTTCTGTGTCTGTGCACCACCATTTTACCCTGAACACATAGCCCAACCAGGAAAACAATTTGGGGATGGCAGAAGCACAAATGATGGAACTGTGAAAGACAAATCCAGAGTTGAGATTGCAGATTACAGCATTTTATTTGGTATATCAATTTTTTGAAAAAATTAATTTTATTTCTTCATTATCTTTTTTTAAAGTTAATGGATCACACAAAATGTTACATTAAAAAACATAAGATGGTCCCATATACCCCACTACCCACCCCCATCCCTATAATTTTTAATTGTATTTTTGAAGATACATAGATCACAAAAAATGTTGCATTAAAAAATATAAAAGGGTTCCATATACCCCACACATCCCCACTCCACTCCCCCCACATCAACAACCTCTTTCATCATTGTGACACATTCATTGCATTTGGTGAATACATTTTGAAGCACTGTTGCACCACATGGATAATAGTTTACATTGAAGTTTACATTCTTCCCCAGTCCATTCAGTGGGTTATGGAAGGATATATACTGTCCAGAATCTGTCCCTACACTATCATTTAGAACAACTCTATCTCCCAAAAATGCCCCCACATCATATCTCTTCTTCCTTCTTCCTACCCTCAGCAGTTAACATGACCACTTTCTCCACATCAACACTACAATTCCTTCCATTACTATTCACAATAGTTCTATAGTAGAATACCAGTAAGTCCACTCTAATCCATATTTTGTTCCTCCATCCTGTGGACCCTGGGATGGTGATGTCCACTCCACCTCTGTATCAAGAGGGGGCTTAGATCCCACATGGATGATGGATGCAATTCTCCTGCTTACAGTTGTAGACACTCTTGGTTGACCATCTTCACCTCCCTGTTAGCTGAACTGGGTAAGTCCAATGAACCATAGAGCATGAGTTGAAACTCTGCTGAGGCTCAGGGCCCAGCTGGCACATAGACAGTCCAGAAGTTCAAGTCTCCTGAGTATACACCAACCCCAGCACCAAGCACAAGTTCAATAAAAGTGACAGAAGAGGCATGTGTAGAAAGGTCACATCTGAGTCCAACTCCATCACACTCAGGAACACAAATTCCAAATTAGAGCCCACTGACACAGCAGTGAACTCCAGAGACATCTGCCATAACCATAGAACCCATGGGTCTCCATAACCCTCAGGAGAACCTGGGGTTGTATCTACTTTCACTGTCTCTGGAGTCCTGCTGAGTCATGCATAAGTATGACCCCTCTGATGACCTACTGACTCTTTTTTGAAGATTCTTAGTGACATAATCTCATTTGTCTTTGCTTTTCCCCCTTTTATTCAAGGTCAAAAGCAGTTTTTAACACATGATCCTACATGTAAGCTGAGATATTCTGCTGGTCTGAATTCTTTTATTCAGCATCTCTTTCTAGTTGCATCATCAAATGAAGCCAGAACAGTACCCCACTCAGCTAACATGGAGCTGAAGAATGTCAACCACCACACCATGGAGCCTAGACTGCCTACAACTGAAAGCAGGAGGATTGCATCCAGTATCCATGTGGAATCTGAGCCTTCTCTTGACATAGAGGTGCAACAGACACAACCAATCCAAGGTCCACAGAGAAAAGGTGGCATTGGTGTGGGAAAAGTGGCCATGGTGGCTGATGGGTATGGGGAATGGCAGGAAGAGATGAGATGTGGAGGCATTTTTGGGACTTGGAGTTGCCCTGGATGGTGCATCAGGGACAATTACCAGACATTGTAAATCCTCCCAGGGCCCACTGGATGGAACGTGGGAGAGTATGGGCTATGATGTGGACCATTGACCATGAGGTGCAGAGATGCCCAGAGATGTACTTACCAAATGCAATGGATGTGTCATGATGATGGGAGTGAGTGTTGTTGGGGGGGGGGGGGAGTGGTGGGGTGGGGGTGGTGGGGTTGAATGGGACCTCATATTTTTTGAATGTAATATTTTTACAAAATGAATAAAATTAAAAAAAAAAAAGAAGTAGCTTAAGGTTTTGTCCTATAGAAGCATGTTTAGGGGCAGGTGGGATTTGTTCATTACTGGTCACAGGTAATGGAGTAGGGGCTTGATTTGCTATCTAGGTTGGCTGTCTTGGTTTCTCAACTGCCATTAATAAGAAACACCAGAAAGAGTTTGCTTTCAGCTGGTGAGGTCAGTAATATATCTTCACTATCCTACTGCAGTGGTATATAACTCTCTAGTCCTATGTCATAATATTGTCTGCAGTTACCTTGATCGCATTTCTCTCACAAAAGACTTTGCATTGGTCAATTACATTAAAGATTTCATGTTGATTGGATCTAGTAAGCAAGAAGTAGGCACTACTCTCCTCTTATTGGTAAGGTATTTGCATGAGAGAGGATAGGAGATAAACTCAACAAAAATACAGGGTTCTTTTACCTTGGTGAAATGTCTAGGTGTTCAGTGGTTTGGGGAATGTTGAGATATTCCTTCTAAAGTGAAGGATAAGCTGTTGTGTTTCACCCTTCCTATGCTCAAAAAAGAGGCACACTCTCTTGTTACTTTTACCAGACCTGTGGTTGGCACTGGGGTTTGGTGTATGCCCAGGCAACCCTGAATCTCTGGACTGTCCATGTGATAGCCAGGCCCAGAGCCTCAACAAACCTGCAACTCCTACCCTCTGGTTTAATGAACTTATTCCAGCCAGCTAACAGGTGAAGAAGGTCACCCACCACACCAGGGAGACAAGAGTGCCTACAACTGCAAGCAGGGGAATTGCATCTACCATCCATGTGAAATCTAAACCCCCTCTTGATATAGAGGTGGAGTGGACATAACCATCCCAGGGTCCACAGGATGAAGGAATAGAGTATAGATTAGAGTGGACTTACTGATATTCTATTCTGTAACTATGGTGATTAGTAATGGAAAAAAAATGTACCATTAATGTGGAGAAAGTGGCCATGGTAGCTGCTGAGGGTAGCAAGAGGGAAGAAGAAATATGATGTGGGGGCATTTTCAGGACTTGTAGTTGTCCTAGGTGGTACTGCAGGGACAGTTGCTGGACATCGTAGGTCCTGCCATGGCCCACTGGATGGACTGGGGGAGAGTGTAAACTACAGTGTAAACCACTACCATGTGGGGCAGCAGTGCTCCAAAATGTATTCACCAAATGCAATGAATGTGCCACGATGATGGAAGAGGTTGTTGATGTGGGAGGAGTGGGGTGAGGGGGTAGGGCTATATGGGGACCTCATATTTTTTAAATGTAACATTAAAAAAGCACAATGTTTAGTTGGCAACTTCAGATTTTGGAGACAATATATATATTATTTGGGTGTGCTACTCTGGCCCATTTATCAAATAACCAGAAAAGCTGCTAGTTTTGAGTGTGGGCTGGAAAGTGTGGGCCATGGTGTGGACCGTTGACCATGGGGTGCGGGGGTGCCCAGAGATGTACTTGCCAAATGCAATGGATGTGTCATGATGATGGGAGGGAGTGTTGCTGGGGGGGGGGGAGAGGTGGGGTGGGGGTGGTAGGGTTCAATGGGACCTCATATATATATATTTTTTAATGTAATATTATTACAAAGTCAATAAAAAAATAAATAAATGAAAAAAAATAAATAAATAAAAAAAATTAAAAAAAAAAAAAAAGAGGAGACTGTGTGACAGGTCCAGGCTTCAGTGAAAGCTGCACTACTACATAAGCCATTTGATTCAGCAGATTCAATGGTAATGGAAGTGTTGGTGGCAAGTAGAGATGCCATCTGGAGCCTTTATCAGGCCCCTATATGAGAATCAAAACACAGATCCCTAGGATTGTGCAGTAAAGACCTGCCATCCTATGCAGATAACTACTCTCCTTTTGAGAAACAGCTTTTTGCCTGCTGCTGAGCCTGAGTAGAGACCGAATGCTTAACCATTGGCCGGGAAGTTACCATGGAGCCTGAGATTCCTATCATGAGTTGGGTATTGTCTGATCCAACAAACCAAAAACTTGGGCAGGCACAGCAGCACTCCGTCATAAAATGGAAGTTGTATATACATGAAAGAGCTCAAGTGGGTCCTGAAGGCATAAGTGAGGTATATAAAGATTTGTTTCAAATACCCGTGGCCACAAGTTTTACCATATTATGTTCTCTTTCCCAACCCAAAACTATGGCTTCTTGAGGAGTTCCATGCAATCAGTTGACTGGGGATGAGAAAACCCAGGCCTGGTTTACAGATGGTTCTGCATAATATACAGGTACCATTAGAAATGGATACAGCAACACTGTCTGTTCTTTCTGGTATATCCTTTAAGGACAGTGCTGAAAGTAAATCTTCCCAGTGAGCAGCACTTGAAGCAGAGAACCTGGTTGCTCATTTTGCTTGCCGCCCCACAGGCATCGTGTGGCGCCATCCGGGAGGAGGGGCGGCCGCGGAAGCATGGCTGCCGAGAAGGGGAGACCCGAGGGCACTCTGCGCCCATGCCGAGCTCCCTTCAGGGGTGGCGGTGAGTCCGACCAGCCACCCTATTATGGGGGCAGTGGCTTGGCCTGCCGCGGCTGCTCCCCCGCCAGGCCAGCAAACCACACTTCAGCCCGAGGGGTTACCGCAGAAGGAGAAGTGGCCAGAGGTGTGTATGTGTACCCTGTTTCATGGGTTGTTGCCAATGATTGACTATATGGTTAGGGTCTTGGAAGAAATGTTTTGAAGATTGGTGACAAAGAGATCTGGTGAAGAGGTGGATAGACCTTTCTGAGTGGGCAAAAAACTTGAAAATATTTATATCCCACATGAATGCTCATGAGAGGGTGACTTCAGCGGAGGAAGATTTTAATAATCAATTGGTAAAGATGAACCATTCTGTGAATAGTAGTAAGCCTCTGTCCCCAGCCTCCTACCTGTTTGGCAGGTTGATTACATTGGAACACTTCCATCATGGAAGGGGTGGTGATTTGTTCCAACTGGATTAGACACATACTTTGGATATGGGTTTGCCTTCCCTGCATGCCATGCTTTTGCTAAAACTACCACCTGTGGATTTGCCAGATGTCTTATCCATTGCAATGATATTCCACAAAGCATTGCTTCTGATAATGGAACCCACTTCACAGCAAATGATGTTCAGGAATGGGCACATACTCATAGAATTCACTGGTCTTAGCATGTTCCCTATCATCCTGAAGCAGCTGGATTGATAGAAAGGTGGAGTGCTCTTTTTGAAGACCCAATTATGATGCCTACTGGGTAGCAATACCTTGCAGGACTGGAGCAGTGTTCTCCAAGAGGTAGTGTATGTTCTAAATCAGCATGAATCTATTCTATGGTGCCATTTCTCCCATAGCCAGAATTCACTGGTACAGGAATCAAGGGATGGAAATGGAAGTGACACCACTTACCCCTAGTGATCCACTAGGAAAAATTTTGCTTCCTATAACTTCAACCTTAAGCTCTGCTGGTCTACAGGTCATAGTTTTAAAAGGAGGAATGCTACCACCAGAGAGAAAAACAATAATTCCATTGAGCTGGAAGTTAAGACTGCCACCTGGCCACTTTGGGTTCCTCATGCCTCTCAATCAACAGGCAATGAAGTGAATTTGTGTCCCAGTTAGGCCAATTGATGCTGAATACCAAGGGTATCAAGAGGAAATAGGACTGCAACTACACACCTGGAGGTAAAGAAGAATTTGTCTGGAATACAGGAGATCCCCAAGGGTGTCTCTTGGTACTCCATGCTCTGTGATTAAAATCAGCAGAAAATTGACATAACCTAATCCAGGCAGGTCTCACAATGTTCAGAAATCTTCAGTAATGAAGGTTAGGTCACCCCAACAGGCAAAGAACCACTTCAGACCCTGCAATGTGAAAGGAGGCCTTCAGTCTCACTAGCAGCTGAAGTATAAGCATGAAGCCTGGAGACTGGGCCTGTAGAGTAGCTGAAGAGGATAAGAGCCATATGCTTGAGTTCAGCTCTCAGCTGAACTGGGGAAGAAAGTGGAGCAGCAGAGACTGAAAGAAGTGGCCCAAGAGGAAACAATTCCCTATGCCTGATTGCCCACAGCTGAGCTCCAGGAGATAGTAGATTATGTAGGGGAAGGCAGAGCTCTTGGACGAGATTGGCAGCCAACTTAATTTGCTACATGTCAGTCCCTGAGAAAGCATCTTTGCCAATGCCTTGATCTGGACATTTTACTCCCTCAGAACTGTAAGCTTTAACCCTACACAGTTTCTATGATCATGGTGGTTGGCTCTGGAGTTCAGTGCCTAGTCAGTGGGCCCGACCTGGGAATTTGTGTTCCTGAGTGTGATGGAATTGGACTTAGATGTGAACTTTCTGCACAAGCCTCTTCTATCACTTTTACTGACCCTGTGGTTGGTGCTGGTGTTAGTGTATACCCAGGAGACTTCAGTCTCTGGACTGACCATGTGCCAGCTGGGGCCTGAGCCTCAGCAGAGTTGTAGCTCCTACTCTCCAGTTTGTTGGACCTGCACAGGTTGGCTAATAGGAAGGTGAAGATGGTCAACCATCACACCAGGGAAAGGAGAGTGCCTAACACTCCAAATAGGAGAATAGCATCCATTAACCACGTGGGATCTAAGCCCCTTTTCGATATAGATGTGGAGCAGATATCACCAACCCAGGGCCCACAGAATGGAGGAATAAAATATGAACTAGAGTAAACTTACTGGTATTCTACTATAGAGCTATTGTGACTAGTAATGGAAGAAACTGTAGCATTGGTGTGCAGAAAGTGGCCAAGGTAGTTGCTGAGGGCAGGGAGAGGGAAGTAAAAATGAGATATGGGGGCATTTTTGGGACTTGGAGTTGTCCTAAATATATCATTTAGGAATGGACAGATGCTGGACATTATATATCCTGCCATAACCCACTGAATGGACTGGGGGAGAGTGTGCAAATTACAATGTAAATTATAATCCATGTGGTGTAGCATTGCTTAAAAATGTATTCACCAAATATAATGAATGGTCCACAAAGATGAAAGAGGTTGTTGATGTGGGAGGAGTGGGAAAGGTGGGAATTGGAGTATGTGGGAAACTTATATTTTTTAATGTAACATTTTTTGTGATTTATGTATTTTTTTTAAAAAAAGACAGTTATTTTTTTTTAATTCCTATTGTAAAATGCCATCAGGCCTATGGCAAACTAAGAAAGGAGGATTGAAATGGTCATGAATATTTCTTCCTTGATTTGTTATGAGTATCTTTGTATATGTACATAAAATGAATATCTTTGATTTTTCCCTTATCCTTTTCTCTTATCGTATGACATAAGTTGTATTAGTTTCATGCCATAGTATTTAAGGATGTCAAGTTTAAGTGTGAATATTATCCAAGAGCTTGCACCCTATTCTGGAGGAAGTTAGTGAATTTCCAGTTGTACATAAGACAATTGGGTATTGTTTAGTGAAAAAAAATGTGTTATTGTTTTTTAGAGATTAAATATGTTTTAGGGATGTATGTATGGCGGCTGAGTTCACAAGGGGTGGACATTGATGGCTAGGCTAATGTGTCAACTTAGCCATATAATGGTCCCCAGTTACTTGGTTAAGCAAGCACTGGCCAAATTATAATACAAGGGAATTTCATGGACTTTAATCAATGAGTTGACAGCATAGATGACTGGTTACCTCTACAGTCAACTGAAGAGATTGCTGTCAGCAATGAGTGATGTCTCATCCAATCAATTGAAGGCCTTAAAAGGAAAAGGGAGTTTAGCATTCAGGGAAAGAATTTCCATCTCTACTTCAGACAGTGTCTGCTGGAGAACTCATTGAGGACCATCAGAGTCTCAGGTTTGTAGCCTGCCCTATGGAATTTGGACTTGTGAACCCCAGTCACATGAGACAATTTTATAAAATCTCATACTATTTGCAGATATCTCCTCTCAGCTCTATCTCCCCAGAGAACTCTAATACTGGCGCTTTCCCCAGAATCCACGTATGTTCAGGTCCTAATCCATAAAACCTGTGTATATGTTCCCTTACATGGTAAAGACACCATGCAGGTATGATGTAGTTAAAGATCTTGAGGTGGAGAAACTATCCTGGGTTATCCTGGAGGGCCCTGTTTAATTACAAGGGTCTTTATAAGAGGGAGACAGAGGGACCTGAGTTAGGATGAAAGCAATGTGATGGCAGAAGCTGAGATTCATGGCATGTGCTTGGAATATGGTGGAAGATTTCACAAGCCACAGGATAGGGAAATTAACCTGGGGAAGCAAAGAAATGGATTCTTCCACTCAGAACATCCAGAGTGAACAAATTCTCCCGACACCTTGACTTTTGCCCCTTAAGACTCATTTTGAACTTCTGACTTCTGAGAGAATAAATGTGTTTTTAAGCCACAAGTATGGTGATAATTTGTTACAGCAGCCCTCAAAAACTAAAAAAGCAATTTCTTTTAACATTAAAGAGTGTACACATACAAGTGGATACTGGCAATGGCAGTGAATTTAAGTATTAAAACTGAATTGTATGCTTCAAAGTGGATAAAAGAAGAAAGTTTGAGTTGTATATATGTTACCATAATAAAAAATTACACACACACAAAAAAGACACCAAAACCCTAAGCCACCTACAAACCCACCAACAAATGGCTGAAACCTCTTTGCACAAGGGGCAGAAGAACCCCTCCAATTAAACTCTGACTGAACAATGAGCCCCTCTTACCCAAAGGTAGTTTCCAGAAAGCCAGGATGAAATATACAGACACACACACACTTGGCAGTGTTGAAGACTTTGTGCACATTCAAATCTAGTCCCTACCAAGAGTGAGCACAGAGGGAAACTCAAGCTATCATACATGTTCATGAGGCAAAATAAATAAACTCCATGAACTGTGATAGCAGTCTCAGAAAAATACCCTTCTTAAATGGACAGCAGTGTATAATATACATGTTTCTCCATCTGTTCGAAATTGATTTAACTTTCCATTCTGAAAATCACTTAGTCACTATTTAACTCTCAAGTTCTAGAGGGGATACAAAATTTTAGAGACACCATAATTATTCTTTATGGACTCACAGGCTTATGAGAGAGATGGAGCACACACCTAAACAAATAGCCCAAGAAATAATAATACATGTAACATTTGTCCATGTGTCTGTACTTCTCAGGGTATTTTCCCAGCAAGAATCTCATCCCAGCCCTGTGTGGTGGACAGATCAGGAATAATTGTTTCCTTCTTAAAGGTGGGAGACAACAAGTCTCCTGCAACTCCAAACAGGCACTTGTGGAAAAGATGGAGCTAGAATCAGGTTCCTCGTTTCACAAAAAGGGCTTCTTCTGTGACCTGTGAATCTAGGCCAATGCCTAGCAGGTGTCCAGGAAAGAGAGTTGGAGGGAAGAGAGACATAATTTTCAATTCAAAGAAAAACTTTAATGTGAATAGTCTACTGATGCTGGTCAAACCTGGTCTCCTGCACATGTATGCAGGAAAGAGTAAGATGGAGCTGAAATCTGTCCTGATGATGTATTAGATAGACAGCAAGGAAAAACCCAATGTAAACCTACTTAGACAACAGGGTATTTATTCCTGTAACAAAAACATGAGGAAGTGCATTTTAATCAAGGTTTGTTTTTAACACTTCACTTATATCAGCTTTTATGGGATGTCTTCCCTCAGGGTGACAAAAGTGCTGCCAGAACTCACATCTGCATATCACATCCTAGAGCAGGAGAGTGGAGTTTTCTTTTCTGTTTGCAGTAAAATTCTGGCTTCATTCTGATTGGGCCAACTTATGACAAGTACCTGTCCTTGCATCAGTCACTTAGCCCATCCAGGGCTCTAAACTAGAGCTAGGCATGTAGGCAGGTCATAAACTAGAGCTGGACATTCTTGTCAGGCTTATTCTAGACCTGACCATGGAGGCAAGTCTGAAACTTGATCTGAGCATGCAGTTAGTGCTTACTGTAGATCCAAGGGCACAGGTGAGATGTAAACTAGAGCTGAGCATTCAAGCAAGGCTTAAACTAAAATTGACCATTTAGTGTAGTGTGTAAAATAGATCTAAGTTTACAGGGAGGACTTAAACTAGACCTAATCTTGCAGGTGAAGCTTAAACTTGATCTGCACATGGAGGCAAACCTTCTAGAGATGGCCCTGCATGCAAACTTATCTAGAGTTTATTGTGTAGGTAGGGCTTAATCTAGAACTGCCCATGTAAATGGGGCTGAAATGCAAAAAATGTTCATTGAAATAAGTAAGCATCCACAGAGTTATTATAGGACCCAACGAGTTGTGGAATTTGGTAAATGGACATTTATTTTGTGTTTTTTATATATAGATTTATTTCTTGAATTCAAAAGAATAACTATCACTGAGACAGAAGTCATCTTCCTCTGTGGTTTCTTTCTCTCCTTTTCTTGTCAGGAAAGTGAAAAGACCTCCTCTCAGGAAGGCTTATGAAATGACAGTGTCTCTGGGTCCTGTGGTCTGCTCCATCTCACCAATGAGGAGACCGAGGTCTAAGGGACAATATAGTTCACCTGGAGACACAGTTATTTGGGGCAGTGGAACTCACTCTGGCTCTGGCCCCTCTGAGGACTAAGTCAGGGCACCTTCCCTTTGGCCCAGGCATCCAAACCCTGGCCTCTGCAGAACCTACTAGGGACAGAGGAGCCGAAGGCAGGACCACAAGCATAGACAGGCTCTGGAGGAGACAGCCCTTTACACTAACATGGCTTAAACATAAGGAGACTTCAGAAAGGGGGTGATTCTAATTCTACCTCTGCATAAATACTGCTGCCAGCTTGATTTCCCTCCACCTGTCCTCAAGCCCTTTGTTTGTCCTGCTGGGTGACAGGTTAAGTTCTTGGGTAGGAGCTCTATCATAGCTCTGCAGTATCCAATCAGTGAGCACAGGATGGGGTCTCACAGAGGCCTCCAAAGACAGTGAGTGGCTCTGGCCAACAATCCCACCAGGCAGAGGCCTGTGGGTGTGGAAGTGCCCCAAGGACATTAGGTTGTCCCTGGACAGCATATTGATATTCCTGCCAACAAAAGCTGACCTTAAGATAAAAGAATTTGAGTGCACCGGTTTATACAGGAGGTGAGAAGAGAAAATGCATGGGCCAGGTTGAGGAGGGGAGACACAGGAAGAGAGTGACGGTGATAATAAGCAGATTGTGGAGTCAGTCACACTCTTGCACCTGGGCTCAGGGCTTCTGAGGAGACTGAGGTCACCCCTGAGGGAGGTAGAGCAGTCTTCCCAGGCAACTTTCCAGGCAACTGACCCCCTTCTTCAATGAGGGGTGACCCCAAAATGGCTTGCAGTCTGTGGAACAGAGCCCTAAATCCAGGCCCTTCCTGACTGGTCTGGTGGCAGGTGAGCTTGTACCTTCAACACTGAGAAGAGACTGACAGGTGTGAAACTGGGAGATACAGGTGCTTAGTCATGAAGCTCTGCCAACTCTGGCTGCAGGTGAACTCATAGGTCAGCACAGGCAACCAGGGAGGGGTAGACACAGGTCTTCACAGCCGTAGGGCACTGAATCCACTTCAGAGCAGTAGAGGCCCAGCCTAGCATGGCCAGGGACATGTTGTAGGAAGCTGGACCTGTGCTTCCAGGAGCCCTACAGTGAGATGGGCCCTGCCTGGCTTGGAGAGCTTGCTGGGGCTGCTAAAGGGCGAAGAGGGACCTGCTGGCCAGCCCTGAGACATGTTACTTTCTGAAGCTTCCTGGCTTGCAGAGGCCCCAGGCTCAGGGCTCCAAGGAGCAACAGGACGGGCTGCAGAATGGTGGGGCCTTGTGCAAAGTAAAGTGTGAGCCCCATGTTTAAAAAGCAGGCAGAGTGTCATTAGAGCTTCTAAAATATAAAGTTTCTTTCTTTTCTATGCAGTCTCTCTCAACTTGCCACAGTGGTCTTTACTTGCTATTTAATCTTGTGCTCCTTTTGGCACAGGGAAACACACAGAGTGAGTGCAGAACCTCACAGGCACTGGGATCCCACCCCTGCCTCTGAGCACATATGCATGAGTCCCCCTCCTGACAGCCACCAGACCTACAAGCTATGCTCTGGCTGGCCAGGGGGCAGGCAGGCAGCCACAGCCCACACCTTAGCTGTCACCAACTGTACAACTCCATTGTACTGGTGACCTGTACCTCTGATACCTGCAGCAGATCCAGGCCTGGAGGCACCACCCCACCCAGGCTGCTGGGGCTCACAGAGGTGCAGTGGGCTGCAAGTGGACCTGGGTACCAGGGCAGTGGCAGCAGGACAGTGAGAGCAGACCAAACAGCCCCAGGACTGGGTGAAATGAGTGAACAGGACACAGGTGGATGCAGATGGTGGCAGAGTGGGACCTGGGAAGCCAGATACCTGAGTCCATGCCTGAAAGCCCCAAGAGAGCACTAGTTAGCAGGTGCTGACCCCTGCTTCCAAAGGCTCTGGAAATGACCACCACAGGGAAGGACCAGGAATCTGGGAGTCTCCCTGTGGTGTCCTGACTCCCTGTCTACTTCAGGTTTTGGCAATCTTATGCATCTACTGTGACCCTCGGCAGACCTTGGCCAAATTCACAGTGAAGGCTCCTGGGGACATATGGGCCCTGGAGTCCCCTCCCCATGCTCTTCTTGACTCCAACTGGCAAAAGCACTCCAAGATACAAATCTCCCTGTGCAGTCCTCCACCCTGGTGACCCTGCTCCCCTATCCTGCCTCCTTTCTCTCCTTGAGAATCATGTCATATCCTGACCATTATGGAGAAATCAACATGGGTTGCCCAAGGCAATTCTTCCTTCTGGATCATTTGGTTTCTAGGGCCATAGGCCCTGGATTAGCCTGAGTCCAGAAGTGAAGCAGAAGGGGAGCTTGGAATCACCTGCAGGGTGGAAGGTTCTGCTTGCTGGTCACCTGAGCTGTATCCCACCCCTGCTGGAGTTCCACACAGGCTTGACCCAGGGGTTCCCATAGTAACCACAGCAAACCTAAGCATGGCCCCAGTCTTGCCAGTGTCTGCTTCCCCCCAAAATTGAAGATGTCCAGAATGAGGGTATAGATACTCAGACATCAGGAACTGGAACATCAAGACACTGAGCCTAGGTGGGTTCAGGGCCATGGGAAGGACCACTTGTGTTAAAGAGCTCCCAGACCTTTGTTCTCCTGTGAGGTACTTCATGCCTCCTGAGCAGGCAATAGTATCCTGGAAAGGTGCAGGCACAGTGGTAATCCTGATATCTATGAGGTTGCCAGACCCCAAAGTGGGAGAAAGGGCCAGGAGATTTAGGGCCTCATTCCAAACTAAACCTTCTGGAAATATCCTATAAAGGGGCAGGTGTCTTCAGGGAAGGGCTGTCCCAGAAAGGGGAAGGAGCATGACCTGTCTCTCTGTGCTCCAGGCAGGAAGAGGTTCTGGTGACCCAGCCATTACAGAATTTTGGAAAGAGCTGCGGACTTGCTTAACATTTACCTTTCAACCAAATAAAATATGCACATGATTTAAAGCACAAGATCAGTTCAGAATTTTTAGCTAAGAAAAAGCAAGCTTTCCAACCTTCATCTCTTTTGCTTTCCTCACACACAATCCTGTGGTCAATCCTGTATCACCTTGTGCTTTTCCTTGGTGCTGTTACTGACATTTCTCTTCTTTCGTAGCCTTGCCTTGTTTTGTCTGAGTCCTGGGATCTCTGTATTGGGGTCACCTTTGTAGAGGTGATGACTTCCTTTGTCCTATAATTTGGTGTCTTATTTTGATCATAGTTTTTCTCCTGATGTATTGTTTCCCTGCAAGTGTCCTTAGGTAAATTCTGTTCTTTTTCCTTTCCTTTTACCCCTAGTTTCACTGTTTAGTCATATTGCTGCTTCTATTTCATATCCTTTCTTTCTATTATGTGAGTTATCTTTCATCAGCTTCCAGCCTAGAGATGGTTCCATACTTTCCCATTAAAATAATAGATGATATACCTGACACCTGAAAACTTACATGTCAATCCATTAGTCACTCTTTACGGTGTAACTGTCTGATATAAAATTCATTTTAAAAAAATGAAGTTCATTTTCTCTACCCACCATTCAAGGGAAAATACTTATACCTCTTATATAAGAATTCAAGAAATGCATAACATTTACCCACTCCTTTTAGCAGATAGAACCATATCAGTATCTGGATTATTTGAGTGACTCCCCCACACTCATTACATGCCTTTTTATCACCCCAAGGCACATGGTATTTTGTTTATTTCTTCAATGTTTATCCCATTTAAAAATTACCAAGCAGTATATTGAATTGTTTTCTATACCTTCATCATGATACATAATTACTACCATGCTTTATGCATTTTTATTTTTTCTGGACCTCCAAAAAGCTCTTAAAAAAAGAAACATAACTACATTGAAAATGGAAAATTTACAGAAAGCCAAAGATAAAACTTCAAAAATTAGATTTTAAAAAGTAAAATACTTTCAAGGGAACAATGATTACATCCAGACACACCAAGATACACAAATGAAGCAGCTCCTCTGGCTCTGTCTAAAGGGTGAAAGCAGCAGAAACCATCCACAGTCACCCTCTCAGAGTCACCACTCAGAATCCTAGAAGGATACTCACATCCTCACAGAGGCCCTGGCTGGGATATCCCAGCCAGATCAAGGCTCCCACTTCTGCTTCATCAGCCTGCTCAAACCCAAATCATGTCTTGGAGACCCTGGCTCCTGTTAACCCTAAGAAGGTGCCAGGCCAGAGGTGAACATAGGAGCAACCTATTCAGCCTGTACCAGGCCTAGCTGTCCTGGTCTTGGACCACTCAAGCACTGGGGATGCTGAACATGGCTTTCTGGTGGTCATCATGATGTCCAAACCTGGCTTGGTCCCCACATACAAGGTGTGTGACAGGGCTGGCCTCTGCTCCTTGATGCTGTCAAAGTTGGTATGTGTGCTTTCTTGATGGCCTTGTTGACCAGACTTCTCAGTTACTTCCCTTATCCTCCTGATTCCTTGGTTTCAGGCAATGACATATGTCCACATCAAAACTGGGGTGGGAGGCCATAGGATCAGACAAGGGCATGAAGTGTGGTCAATGGGGTCATGTGTGGCAGGGTTGGGGGGAGAAGGTGTAGAGGGGGTCTGGGCAGACAAAGATCCCCAAGTCCAGTACTGATAGTCTAGGAGTTATGCTTTCAAATGAAAATTAATTGATACAGTCTCAGACCTGAGTGAGCAAGGTAGGCTCTGGTTTGAACAAGCCTCAGTGGCTCTGCCTCTCCCAGGGCCTTCTGGAAGTTATTTAAAGGCCCCTGGTGTTCCTGGGGCTGGCCTCAGATGGCAGAGACTTCTGAGTTGAATGCACTGGTTGGATGGAAACTTTCTCCCTTGACAGAGGTCAAGGGCACTTTCTAGGAGCCATCTCAACTGGTGCTTTTTCCCAAGTAGGTGAATCCTGAAGGAGTCTAGCCCCAGGTGGCAACAACCCTGACCTTCTGTGTACAACCAGGAAAGGCAGATGGTGCTTCTGCCCCTCAGAACTTCATCTTTGTTTTGTGTGTGTGTGTGTGTGTGTGTGTTTTTAATTTTATTCATTTTGTAAAAATATTACATTCAAAAAATATGAGGTCCCATTCAACCCCACCACCCCACCCCACCACTCCCCCACCAGCAACACTCACTCCCTTCATCATGACACATCCATTGCATTTGGTAAGTACATCTCTGGGCATCTCTGCACCTCATGGTCAATGGTCCACATCATAGCCCATACTCTCCCACGTTCCATCCAGTGGGCCCTGGGAGGATTTACAATGTCCGGAAATTGCCCCTGACGCACCATCCAGGGCAACTCCAAGTCCCAAAAACACCTCCACATCTCATCTCTTCCTGCCCTTCCCCATACCCATCAGCCACCATGGCCACTTTTCCCACTCCAATGCCACCTTTTCTCTGTGGACCTTGGATTGGTTGTGTCCGTTGCACCTCTATGTCAAGAGGAGGCTTAGATTCCACATGGATACTGGATGCAATCCTCCTGCTTTCAGTTGTAGGCACTCTAGGCTCCATGGTGTGATGGTTGCCCTTCTTCAACTCCATCTTAGCTGAGTGGGGTAAGTCCAATAAATCGGAGTGTAGGAGCTGAAGTCTGTTGAGGCTCAGGGCCTGGCTATCATATTGTCAGTCCAGAGATTCAAATCCCCTAAATATATCTTAAACCCCAACACCAACTACAATTCCAGTAATGTAGCATGAAAGTCTTGTGAAAAGAGATCCCATCTGAGTCCAGTTTCATCACGCAGAAACACCAGCACCAAAGAAGGGCCATCTGACATGGCAGTGAACCCCATCTGTCATGACCATAGAACCCGTGGGTCTCTTTAGCCCTCAAAAGAACCAATACCTGGGGTTGTATCTACTTTATCTGTCTCTTAGACTCTGCTCAGGTGTGCATAAGGGCAACCCTTCTGACAAACTCCAGACTCTTTTTTAGAGACTCATAGCCACATAAACTAATTTCTCCTTTCCATTTCCCCCTTACATTAGGTCAAACAGCATTTTAAAGTCATGTTATTGTATGTAGACAGGGATATTCTACTGATCTGCATTGAACCTTTAATTCAAGGTCATTTTCTAGTTATATCATCAGTTGGTACTTGGTAGTGAGCCCTTGGTGCCAGGGAGGCTCATCCCCGGGTGTCATGTCCCATGCTGGGGGGAAGTCATTGCATTTACATGCTGACTTTGGTTTCGAGAACTTCATCTTTGAATCCAGGAGATGGCCACAGGAAGAACTGGTAGTGGCTGGTTCTCAGTGAGGCCTCTAGTTAGTCACCTGGGCTAGACTTGCTCCACCCCCTTTATTGTTTTCCAAGGGCTTTCATGGTTTCATTCCTCACACGTGTTTTCCTTCTCTATGTGTGGATGGTCTGAATGGTGGTCTTCTTAGGCCTTTCCTGCCACTGAATGGTCAGAGCAGGGGTTTGGCTGGTGAAGGATGACCATGCCTGGGGCCTCTTTCCCTCCTCCCTAGTGCACACATATGCATCTACTAAGCACCTCCACTTACTGTGTGGATGAACATTGGCCTCCTATAGAGAGAATTACTAATGCCTTTATTTTGACAGAATTTTGTGGAGCAAATGAGACCTACATGAAATATAATATATTTGATCTCCTCCAAATAGAGTTCTAAAATAAAACAAGCTCTGTGCTGTTTGTTTCATTCAGTGTCTAGAACATGGCATCAAGTGAATGTCACACATGGCAATTGGCTGTGTTTGCAGACAGAGAGGTCTGGGCAAAGACTGGCAGCTTAGAGAGCTAAGAGTGAAATATGGGAGGAAGAAGAAAGCCTGCTTTGAGGTGTGAGCTCATGAATTTGTATCAAAAGAAATCCTTATGTGGCTTATGAGAGTCAATCTAGGTTGGTGATTAAGAGCCTGAACTCTGGGATTGGAGTCTACCTGTGTCTAACTCCTAGTTCAGGGATTTACCACCTATGAACTCTTGATCTTTGACTGAAATTTTTTGTGCCATATTTTTGTCATCTTTCAAATGGTAATAATAACAAAATTTAAAGAGTTATCAAGTAAGTGATCATGAGAAGGAGGAAGCAATTATATCAAGGCTTTTCTTGCTTTCACTAACAACTTTCCACAAGTTTTTCTAGCTGATGCACACACCCATGCTTAAGGATTTTAATCAGGGCAGCATCCCACTTCCATGTACCATGTGCAAACTCACAAATCATCATACTCTAATCAGTGCATTTTATGTAATGTAAATCATACCACAAAGGGAAATGTATTTAAAAGTTACTCAAAATTATGGGAAGATGGTGTCAGAGTAGACAGGCAGGGTTCAACTACTTTCACAAAGACAATGGATAAAGAGCCAAAAACTGTCTGAAGGGCATGCTTTGAGAGTCAACAGATGAGGACAGTGCTGCAGAACTCCCAGGAGGTCAAGGGACAGAGAGATGAAGAATCTGAAGCAAGGAACATGAGTTACCAAACCCCCGTGGTGATCAAGAAGGGTTCCACTCCCCCACCCCCAAGATATTGAGTTGGTGTAAAACCACTGGCTCACTGCAGCCAGCTAGGAGGGGAACAGAAATCTCCCTCCGTGTCAGCTGTTAGAAAGGAAAAGGGAGAAGGAGTCAGGGACTTCTCTTCAATGAATTAATCCAAAGGAGTTCACTCCTGGGCTCTGGCCAGACCAAAATACAGGAAAGCTGAGGTTGATAGAATACTTCTGTGGAAAAGTATGCAAATGAGCACCATCTGCTGGTCAGTCTGGAAGCCAAATGGAGAAAAACTGTTTAGGATTCTCTTCACCCAACTACTGGGAGAAAATCTGTCCCTCAATAGTGAGTCCATGGCCCAATTTGGATAACTTAAACTGGGCAATCTTAAAGACTAAGAATAAGCTGAACCAAATATCAAAGAACAGCTGTGAAAAAAAATAGGCAAGAGAGGAAATTAGCCATCAGAGTAAATTCACCAACATATTCAGATGCCTAGACATCAGTAAAAAATTACAAGCCATACTAAGAAGCAGAAAGAGATGGCCCAACCAAAGGAACAAATGAAATATCTTCAAAAGATACAAGATTTAAGACATTTAGTCAATGATAATCACATAACTCTCCTAAATCAATTCAAGGAAACAAAAGAAAATATGAATAAAGAGATAAAGGATATTAAGCAAACACTGGGTGAGCATAAAGAATAATTTGAAATCCAGCAACAAAAGTAAAAGAGTTTAGGGCAATGAAAGACATAATGGATCAGGTTAAAAATACATTAGAGTCATATAAAAACTCAATAGAAGTAGTGGCAGAGTTAGTGACTTTGAAGGCAGAACTTCTGAACTGTAAGAGACAGGAGAACAGAAGGAGTAGAGAATGGAAAAAATGGAACTGAGTATCAAGGAATCAAATGACAAGGTGAAACACACAAACATACACATTATCAGTGTCCCAGGGAAGAGAATGAAAGGGGTAGAAAGAATATTTGAGGAAATAATGGTAGAAAAGTTTCCAACCCTTACGAAAGTCATAAATATCAACATCCAAGAAGAACAAAGCCCATCAAACAGAATAAATCTGAATATACCTATCCTAAGATACCTACTATAATTAACTACAAATATCAGAGATAAAAGAATGGGTTCTGAAGTGGGGTGAGGGAGGTGGGGCATATATGGAGACCTCATATTTTTTTAATGTAACATTAAAAAATAAATAAAGACAAAAAGTAAAGAAAAGGAAAAGAATGGGTTCTGAAAGCGGCAAGAGGAAAACAAGGCATCAAACGCAAGGAAACCTCAATTAGATTAAGTGCCAACCTGTCATCAGAAACAATGGAGATGTGAAGAGAGTGGTATCATATACTAATGATATTGAAAGAGAAAAACTGCCAGCCAAGAATTCTGTATCCGACAAAACTCTTCTTCAAAAATGAGTGTGAGTTCAAAGTCTTCACAGAGGAACAAAAACTGATAGAATATGTTACCAAAAGACCAGAATTACTGTAAGAAGTACTGCAGCCTGAAAGGATAAAACAAGGGCAAGAGACTTGGAGACGAGTGTAGAAATGAAGATTATTAAGAAGGGTAAATGAAAGGGAAAAAATAGTAAGATATGACAACAGAAAGCCCATGGTCAAAATGCATGAAGTAAGTAATGTCTTTACAGTAATAACATGGAATGTTAATAGATTGAACTCTTCAATAAAAACACATAGACTGATGGAGTGGATTAAAATAGGAGCCAT
This sequence comes from Dasypus novemcinctus, assembly GCF_030445035.2. Lineage (NCBI taxonomy): Eukaryota > Metazoa > Chordata > Mammalia > Cingulata > Dasypodidae > Dasypus > Dasypus novemcinctus. Next base: position 5,301,737 of record NC_080686.1, on the reverse strand, counting down.
CTGTGCTGTCTACAAAAGACTTACCTCAGATATAAGGGCACAACCAGATTAAAAGTGAAAGGTTGGAAATAGATAGTCCATGTAAACAGTATCCCAAAAAGAGCTGGAGTAGTAATACTAATATCAGAAAAAAATAGATTTTAAATGCAAAAGTCTTGTAAGGGATGAAGAAGTCAAAAATATTAATAAAAGCAGTAATTCACCAAGACAAAATAGCTATGCTAAATATTTATGCACCTACCCTGGGTGCCCCAAGATTCATGAAGCACACAAAGCTGAAGGGAGAAGTAAGTACCTCTATAGTAATAGTTGGAGACTTTAATATACCACTCTCAGTATTGGATAGAATATCTGAACAAGGGAGGAAGGGAGGAAGGGAGGAAGGGAGGAAGGGAGGAAGGGAGGAAGGGAGGAAGGGAGGAAGGGAGGGCTTGAATAATATAATTGAACTAGACCTAATAGACATCTCTATGGCATTGCACCCCAAAACAGCAGGATATACATTCTTTTGAAGTGTTCATGGATCCTTCTCTAGGATAGACAATAATTTGGGTCACAAAACAAGACTCAATAAATTTAAAAAGATTGAAATTGTACAAAACCTTGATCTTAATAGAATGAAATGGAAATCAATAATGGATGGAAAAAGGGAAAATTCACCAACATTTGGAGATTAAAGAATACAATTTTGAATAGCCAATGGGTCAAAGAAAAAATTGCAAGAGAATTCAGCAATGAGAACATTCAGTAAGGGAAGAAATTGTAGCATGATGTGGAGAGGGTGTCTACGGTGGCTGCTGATGGTAGGGAGATGGAAGAAGAGATATGGTGTGGGAGCATTTTCAGAATTTGGAGTTGTCCTAGGTGGTGCTGCAGGGATGGGTGTTGGACATTGTGTGTCCTGTTGTGGCCCACTGGGTGGACTGGGGGAGAGTGTGGACTACAATGTGGACCACTGTCTAAGTGGTGCAGCAATGCTCCAGAATGTATTCACTAAGTGCAGTGGATGTGTTGCAATGATGGAGGAGGTTGTTGGTGTGGGAGGGGTGGGGGATATATGGAGACCACATATTTAAAAGAAAATAAAGAAGAAATAAAATGAGTGGAAAAAAATGAGAATACAACATATCCAACCTTTAGGACATACCTAAGGTAGGGCTGAGAGGGAAATTTATAACCACCAATGATTTACATTAACGAGAAGAAAGAGCTAAAACTGAAAGCTAACTGCACATCTGGAGGAACTAGAAAAAAAAAAACACAACAGCAAACTTGTCACAAACCATGCCAAAGGAAAAAATAATAATAAAGATAAGGGCAGAAATAAATGAATAAAGAACAAAACTGAAATAGAGAAAATGAAAAAAAAAAGTTGGTTTTTTAAGAATATCAACAAAAATATTCTTAGCTACACTAATAAAGAAAAAAGATGAAAATAAAATCAGAAATAAGGTGGGGCACATTACCATTGACACTGCAGAAATAAGAGACATCACAAAGGGATACTATGAAAAACTGTATTCCAAAAACTAGACAATATAGACAAGATGTACAATACCAAGAAACACATGAACAACCTACACTGGCCCTAGAAGAAATAGAAGACATCAACAAACCAATCACAAGTGAAAAGATTAAAAGTCATCAATAACCTCCCAATGATGTAAAATCTGGGACCACATGGCTTCACAGGTGAATTTTTCCAACATTCAAAGATAATCTAATACAAATCTTGCTCAAACTCTTCAAAAAAATTGAACAGGAAAGAATACTACTGAACCCATTCTATGAAACTATCACCACTCTAATACCAAAACTAGATAAAGATACTATGAAAAAAAGAAAATTACAAATCATTATCCTTAATGAATACAGAGGCAAAAATCCTCAACAAAATTCTTGCAAACAGAATCTAAAAGCACATTAAAGGAATTATACATCATGATTAAGTGATTTTTATCCCAGGTTTTCAAGGATGGTTCTACACAAGAAAATCAATTAGTATAATAAATCAAATTTATAAATGGAAGAAGAAAATTCACGATTCTCTCTTGACTGTTATAGAAAGGACATTTGACAAAATACAGCACCTGTTATTAATTAAAAAAAAAAAAGAACATTCCAAAAGATAGGAATAGAAGGAAACTTTCTCAATAGCATGTGGTGCATGTATGAAAAACCTACAATTAGCATTGTACTCAATAATGAAAGACTGAAAACTTTCCTGCTGAGATCAGTAATAAGACAGAGATGTCCACTGTAACCACTGTTAGTCAATAACGTACTAGAAATTCCAGCTAGATCAATTAGGCTAGATAAAGAAATAAAAGTCATTCAAATAGAAGTAAAAAATTTTCAATTTTGACTGATGATATGATCTTATATCTAGAAAATCCTGAAAAATCCACAACAAAGCTACTAGAGGTAAAAACAATTTCAGCAAAGTGGCAATAATCCAGATTAATATGCAAAATCAATAGTGTTTCTATACAATACTGATGAATAACCTCAAGATGAAATCAGAGAAAAAAATCCATTTATAACAGTGACTAAAACATTGAATTAATTAGGAATAAACTTAACTAAGGACATAAAGGGTCTATATGCAGAAAACTCTAAAGCATTACTAAAAGAAACTGAAGAAGACATAAATAAATAGGACATTCCGTGTTCATGGATTGGAAGGCTAAATATCATTAAGGTTTCAATTCCACCCAACCTGATTTACAGATTCAATACAATCCCAATAAAAATAGCAACAGCCTTTTATTATGGAAATCAAAGTCAATTATCAAATTTATTTGGAAGTATAAGGGGCCATGAATAGTCAAAAATGTCTTAGAAAAGAACAAAGTTGGAAGAATCTCACTTCCTAACCTTAAAGCATATTACTTAGATACAGTGGTAAGAACAGCATGATATTGGCCTAAAGAGAGGAAGATTGACCAATGGAACTGTGTCTACAACTCAGAAATAGGCTCTCACTTCTACAGTTAAGTTATTTTCAACAAGGCTCTCAAAACCTCCCAGTTGGGCCAGCAAAGTCTAACAAATGGTGCTAGGAGAACTGGATGGTCACACCCAAAAGAAAGAGGACACTTATCTCACATCTCATACAAAAATTAGCACAAAAAGAATCAAGGACCCAACATAAAGTGACAACCATAAAACTCCTAGAAGAAAATATAAGAAAACATCTTCAATATCTTTTACTAGTCAGTTATCTCTTAAACCTTATACCCAAAACATGAGAAACAAAAGAAAAAATATACAAATGGGACCTCCTCAAATTAAACACTTTTCAAACTCCAAGGACTTTGTCAAAAGTGTGAAAAAGCAGTCTAGTCAATGGGAGCAAATCTTTGGAAATAACATACATGATAAGGGTTTAATATTCATGACATAAAAAGAGAGCATACAACTTGATAATAAATAGACAAAATCCCTAATTTTAAAATGGGCAAAAGATGAAAAGACAATTGTCCAAAGAATAAATAGAAATGACAAAGAAACACATGAAAAAAATATTCAACATCTGAGCGATTAGAGAAATGCAAATCAAGAGTGAGATACCACTTGAAATCTATTAGACTGGCCACTATTAAAAAGTCAGAAAACTGTGTGGAGCTGGCCCACACACAGTGCTAATGAGCACAAGGAGTGCTGTGCCACACGGGCGTGTCCCCGCATGGGGGAGTCCCACGCTCAAGGAGTGCACCCTGTAAGGAGAGCTGCCCAGTGTGAAAGAAAGTGCAGCCTGCCCAGGAATAGTGCCGCACTCACGGAGAGCTGACACAACAAGATGAAGCAACAAAAAGAAACACAAGATTCCCATGCTGCTGACAACAAAAGAATTGGACAAAGAACACGCAGCAAATAGACACAGAGAACAGACAACTGGGGCGGTGGGGAGAAGGGGAGAGAAATAAATAAAATTTTTAAAAATCTTTAAAAAAAGGTCAGAAAACTTTGAGCATTGAAGCTCAGCAAAGTTGCAACACCTACTCTCCAATTCACTGGACTCACCAAGGACAATTAACAAGGAGGTGATGATGGACAATGTAATCCCAAGAAACAGAGAGTATCTGTAACTGTAAGCAAGATAGTTTCATCCATCTGCCCATGGGATCTAAGCTCCCTCTCAAGTAGAAGCAGAGTGGTCATCACCATCCCCAGATCCTCAAGACTGGGGAATGAACAATGGACTAAAGTAGACTTATTATTATTCTACTATAGACTTATTATTCTAGGGATGTAAGAACTCATCATTGATATAAAGGCAGTATCCACTAGAGGTTCTGGGGGATGGGAGAGGGAAGGATAGGTATAATATGGGGGCATCTTTGGGACACTGGATTTGTCCTGCATGACATTACAGTCACAGATACAGGTCATTGTATATTTTGCCATAAGTTATGGAGTTGTGTGGGATAGAGTATGAACAATGGTGTGGATTGTAGTCCATGATTAGTAGCAATGCTTCAATGTGTTCATCAATTGAAACAAATGTATCAGACTAATGAAGAGTGTTGTTAATGTGGGAAAGTATGGGAGGCAGAGGGGGCGAGGCATATGGGAACCCTTTTTTTATGTACAATTTATGTAATCTAAAACTTCTTTAAAAATAAAAATATATATTTTTAAAAGCCAGAAATTGTAAATGTTGGAGAGAATGTGGAGAGATAGGAAGGCTTAGTCACTGTTGCTTGGAATGTAGCATAGCACAGCCACTGTGGAGAACTGTTTGGCATTTCCTAAGGAAGTTGAATATAGACTTACCATGTGACCCAGCAATACCATCACTAGTGATATACCCAGAAGAAGTGAGAGCACAAATATAAACATACATCTGCACACTAATGTTCACAGCCATATTATTCCTGATTGCTAAAAGTTGGAAACAACCCAGGAATCTATCAACTGATGAATGGATAACAAATTGTGGTGTATATATAAGATGGAATATTATAAAGCAGCAAGAAGAAATTAAGTTTTAAAGCATATGAAAACACAGAAGAACCTGGAGGACATTATGTTGAGTGAAGCAAGTCAGACACAGAAGGACAAATACTGTATGATTGTGCTATTATGAACCAAATACATTATATAAATTCATAGAATTAATAATTAGAATATAGGTCACCAGAAATTATAATGAGGGTAGAGAATGGAAAGTTAATGGTTATTCTGTGCAGAATTTGTAAAAAGGTTGTTTGTAAATCTTTGGAAATGAATAGAAATGGTGAAAACATATCCTAGAGTTTGTAACTAGCAGAGCTATCATATGGGTATGACAGTATTTGAAACAGAAAGTCTAATGCCATGTATATTACTAGAAGGAAAGCTAAAAAATAGCATAGTGAAACCTCATGTAAAGCATGAATATGGGTGATATTAAATACATGAGTATGTTTACAAAATATAAATAAAAATATGCTAGAGAGAAGGAAACAGAATAGCAGCTATGTAGGGCAGGGGAAGGATAGAGTGATAGGTGAATTTTGTCTATTTTTATTACTATATTGGAATAATGAAAATGCTCTAAAAATGATGGATGTCATGAATGTACAAGTATGTTATACAGAACACCATGGATTATACAGTTTGGATGGACTTATGCTTTATTAATATGTATCAATAAAATTGATTTGTTAAAAAAATTAAAAAGTCAGTCTATGACTTACGGTCAACAAAGATGTTGTAGTAAGATACTCCACGGCAATGTTCCTTCATAGAGTCATTGACAACTAGCAAAACTTAGAAAAGAGTTATAGATTAAAATAAATTGGGCAATGACTGAATCAAGAACACACAGGTTTAAATATTGTAGGCAAAGATCATCATGTCCTTGTTACACTCTCTCCTAACTCTTCCCCATGTGGCAAAGAGCCATCTCTCCTCCCTTTATAGGTTCTTGGTCTAATTCTGGAAGAAGCATAGTAATCCTTTCATAAAAAATGAGGTCTTTGTATGTAGGTGCAACCTAAAAGAATGAACCAGGAAATTAATCTCAGGCTTAATCTCCCAGAACTTGTCCTGCAGGGAGAAGCAGTTTACAAGTAATTCAAAGCAGCCTGGGGCAAAGTATTGCCTGCATTAACTCATAAAATAGAGCACTAAAAGGGTCTATTTCTGAGGGTGTAGAGAAAGTATTCCAATTCCAGTAAGCAATGAAATTCCTAAGGCCATGATGTAGCACAGACACAGGACTGGAAACTGGCTTCACACAGACTCAGATATCACAAAGAGAATCCTGTGCTTTACATTCACCTCTGGCAGATCTTCTTGATATAAGGGTTAAACTCTGAAGGAGACTGCCACAGAGTAATTTGCCAAGAATGTGAAATGTGTGTGGGTTTTGTTTTTGCATTGGTTCAATTTTCTTATCTCTAGACGCTTATGGAAATCTTTGCTATATTACTCCTTAGAAACAAACTTAAGGAGCAGATAGATTGGAGACTAAATACAGAGTTAACACTTTAACATATTAAAATGTACATTGTGCAACAAAAGAATAAAAGACAAGACAGACAAGCAAACAGGACATGAGGGCCCATCCAAAGAAACAACAAAAAATTAAGAAACTATCAAAGAAGACCACAAGACTTGGATAAAGTCTGGTCTAAAAAAGTCTGAAGTCAAAGTTTAAAGCCTACAAAGACTTTTAAAAATTTATCCTCAATATGCTCAAGGGTATTGAAGAAACAAGGGGGAGGATAGGAGGTGTAAGGGTAAGGCCACGTTGGGAAAATAGGAATAGAACTACATTGGGAGGTGGGAATTGCAAGTGCCTTCAAATAGATAAGTGACTTAAGACGGTCTGTAAAGAGAGTGCCAATAAATAAAACGGTCTGTAAACAGAGTGCCAATAAATAACAGGATGGTCTGTAAGGAGAGTGCCAATAAATAATATGGGACTGTTTACAAGAAGACACCTTTCAAAAAGAAAAAAAACATAGATACGTTATCTTCAGCTAACCGCAGTGTTCCGCTTCTGTGCCTGCTTGCTTGCTCGCTTATTAGTAGACGCCCCCCTTCCTAAAAAGCTATAAAACCACCCCTTCCCTGAGACTTGGGGCTGCTCTCTCCTCTGCAGAGGAATGAGACAGTCGCTGCGCAGCTAATAAAGCTCTCAATTGGAACTATATTCAAAGTCTGAGTCTGGTCAATATCGCTGGTCTATAACAGAGGGAGCTGGTGAACACAGGAGATTGTTAGGTATGTGGTTGAAACTATAATGTTGAGAAAACTCATTAGAAAATATAATAAAGAAGGGTTACTGGTTTAAGGTATTTGACAGGAAGGATCCAGCACAGGATGCACATGGGGCAGACTTCTATGGAGTTTGTGAGCGCTTGTCATGTCAGAGTGTATTAAATCTGTGGGTGGAAACCAATACAATGAGCAGGATGGTGTTATACACCCATCCATGGAGTCCTGATATTCCCAAACAGAGGTAAGGGTGTACCTCAAGAGCATGGGTGGCTCAAAATCAGGAAGAACAGACTAGTGTATTAAGCCCTCAACATTGTTGCAAGTATCTAGCAATCTTGTCCTTCAGGCAATGAAGCATGGTGATCACTGTGGGCCCTGAGGATGGGGGCAGCGGAAAGACAGGAGATGCAGACTGACAGGTGGGAATTCTGGGACAGGTGGATGTGCTTATTGCCTTAGTCTTGGCTTCATAAGTGCATACATATGCCAATATATCAAACCATAACAATTGTATCATGTAAAACTGCAGGTTACAGTGGGCCAATTATGTCCCAATGAAGCTGTTTTTAAACAGAAGGAAAACAGTTCATCAGATCAGAGTGAGGATGGGACAGGAAGTTTTGTAGCCTAAGGATCAAGAGAAGGAATGGATGGGTAACATTGCCCAAAAGTGGGGGGAGGGAGGGGTGGCATACGAACACAGGAGAGGGTCAGGTGTTGGTGGAGAGTAAAATGCCGAGAAAATCATATCAAAATATAATATAGAGGGTTACCTGTTTAGAACGCACGGAGGGGAGGGTCTGATGCAGGACGGGCTCCTGGGCAATGTCTAAATGCTCATTCTGCCAGAGTGGGTGACACCATGGGGTAGAAACCCAAGTAGTGAGAGTGGGGGTGGACCCACATCCTGGGGAGGACTAATGCCATCAAATAGAGGGAACTGTATCTCTCGAGAGAAAGGGTGGCTCCCAGGGCATTGGGGCAGCTGAGCAAGTTAGGCCCTGAACACTATTCCATCTATCTCTGGAAGTGGCTCCTTGGGAAACGGAGGTTGGCTGTCACTGTGGGCACCAAGGTGGAAGGGAAAATGGACGTTAAATGTGTGGAACCAAGGTAAATGGGGGGTAAGAGAGGAGTTTCGTGAGAGTACACAAGGATGGATATAAAACATGTAATATTACACCATAACATATAGGAGATGACAGACTGATAATGTAAACCATAATGTAAAACATAGGATAACTAAGAATGTAAAAAAATGTGTATCCTAAAGTAATGTACACCACAATGTAAGCACAGATGTCACCTTGTTAGAAAGCTATTGTCTTAGACACTGTATATCACGTTAAGTAAATATGATGTGAATAGGGTAAGGGTATCACTGTGGAAGGGAAAAGGTTTTGTGGTGGATGTGTGGGAGTGCTGTATATTGCATACATGAATTACTGTGGTCTAGGGCTCCTGTGAGGAGAAGCTCAATAATTAGGGGAAAAAAAAAAAAAAAGATAGAATGTAGAATTTTTTCCAAGTCAACACGTATTCTTTATCTAACCTTTAAACCCATCGCTATATGCCATTCCCTAGTAAGGGACCCTGACATTATATAGGGCTTCAAATTTTGGGGAGTTCTGGATCACAGAGTGGTTCAACAATGGCAATGGAGGGATACTGGTATAGGATACCATTGACAGGTGATATATGGCTGACAGGGAGCTGTACAGAACATATGTCCAGGGTGCATGGTAATGTTTGGATATACTCATAGTGGAAACAATTAAAAACCACAGCAGGGGGGGTACTGGGTTCCTGGCCAGTGGTGCTCTGTTGTGGTCCCTAGGGGAGCAGCGACAGTCTCCCAGGTGCAGTGGCGGGGACCGGGAGGGCGTGAGGGTTCAACAGTGAGCCCCTGACGCTAATGACTATGCTTGTGAGCTGATAAGCCTAAAATACGAACAAGGCCTAGAGCAGCATTGTGCCTGGGAATTTCCTCTTGTCAGCCTTCATGTTACTCAAATGTGGCCAGTCTCGAAGCCAAACTCAGCATATAGGTGCAGTGCCTTCCCCCCAGCGTGGGACATGACACCCGGGGATGAGCCTCCCTGGCACCGAGGGACCACTATCAACTACCAACTGATGATGCAACTGGAAAATGACCTTATATGGAAGGTTCAATGCGGATCAGCAGAATATCCCTGTCTACATAAAATAACATGACTTTAAAATGCTGTTTGACCTAAAGTAAGGGGAAATGGAAAGGAGAAATGAGTTTATATGGCTACGAGTTTCTAAAAAAGAGTCTGGAGGCTGGCAGAAGGATTGCCCTTATGCACAACTGAGCAGAGTCAGAGAGACAGATAAAGCAGATACAACCCCCAGATATTGGTTCCTTTGAGGGCTAAAGAGACCCATGGGAGTTATGGTCATGGCCGATGGGGTTAACTACCAGGTCAGATGGCCCCTCTTTGGAAATGGTGTTTATGTGTGATGAATCTGGACTCAGATGGGATCTCTCTTCATAAGACTTTCATGCTAATGTGCTGGAGGTGCAGTTAGTGTTGGGGTTTAAGATATATTTAGGGGATTTGAATCTCTGGACTGACAATGTGATAGCCAGGTCCTGAGCCTCAACAGACTCCAGCACCTACAATCTGATTTATTGGACTTACCACACTCAGCTAAGATGGAGTTGAAGAAGGACAACCACCACACCATGGAGCCTAGAGTGATTACAACTGAAAGTGGGAGGATTGCATCCAGCATCCATGTGGAATCTGAGCCTCCTCTTGACATAGAGGTGCAATGGACACAACCAATCCAATATCCACATAGAAGAGGTGGCATTGGATTGGGAAAAGTGGACATGGTGGCTGATGGGTATGGGGAAAGGCAGGAAGAGATGAGAGGTGGAGGCGTCTTTGGGACATGGAGCTGCCCTGGATGGTGCTTCAGAGGTAATCACCGGACATTGTAAATCCTCACAGGGCCCACTGGATGGAATGGAGGAGAGTATGGGCCATGATGTGGACCATTGACCATGAGGTGCAGAGGTGCCCAAAGATGTACTTACCAAATGCAATGGATGTGTCATGATGATGGGAACGAGTGTTGCTGGGGGGGGGGGGGGGGGAGCGGTAGGGTGGGGGGATGGGGTTGAATGGGACCTCATATATATATTTTTAATGTAATATTATTACAAAGTCAATAAAAATTAAAAAAATAAAAAAAAAAAAGAGAAGGAATGAAACAGCCTTGTGTGGAGTTACAGAGCAAGAGCACTGGTAGGTCATTGCTCAGGTCAAAGAAAATACCAGAAACAGGCTTCATGAGCCCAAGGTGATTCCAGGTAAGAGGAGACCCTTGAGGCATTGAAGGGATGCCCCTGTCTACTCTGAATTTGCAGGTGTTATTTGAAGGCAAAATTCCCTCCTTTTGTATGTAGAAGCAGGGAGTAATTTATTATTTGTGGAAATCTACAAAGAAAGAGACAACCTGCCTGATCTGTGGATTGGACACTCAGCTCTCAGGCCCTCACTCCCCAACTCTGCATGCTGTAGAGTCATTGCAGGCCTAGGGGAAGGATAACTTCCAGATGCTGCAGTTGAGCCTGTGTTGCCAGGTATTCTCTACCTGCACATCTGCTGGTCCACTGCTGGCCTGGACCCTCCTCCATATATGTGCTTCATATATATGTGCTTCAGGGAAGGTCAGCAAATCTCACATGCAAAGAAATTACACAACCTACTGCCGGAAGGAAGGAGCACAGCCCACTGTGGGCATGACCAGGACTTCCAAGCAGAGAGGCAGGCAGCTGTGTATATGTGGGTGGGTGCCTGACCAGGAAAACCAACCACAACCCCTACTGGTGCCTCCCCATCTCTGAGAAAGATAAAACCACACTTGAAATCTTGCCTTTCTTTCTCTGTTGGTCTTTGCTTCCAGAGAACAAAACAAAGCCAGATTTTGCTGTCTTCAAATTTTGCTCTGTCACAGGTGTGATTAGGGAAAATCCCAAACCTCAGGCTAGCTCCTGGTCCCAGTCACTAAACATCACATTCTGCACCCTCATCCCACCCCCACCAACCATGAAGAATATGTAGCTCAGGACATCATGCGCCCTATTGAAGCTGGTTCCTGACATGGCTGCATTGCCCCCTCTGTGGCCTTCTCATTTTATCTGTGGCTTTACTCTTTGCCTTTTATACTTACACATTAGGGTTTACCTAGTTCTAGCTTAGGTGTAGAGTGTCACTATCTTAACCTGCCCTCTTGACTTTCTGATTAAAAGGTTTTGTAGAGTATCTTTCATTCCTAAAGACAAGTCATGGATTTGAACAGTTCTGGGTGGACAGAAACTTACCAGAGAAGCTGGCTGAGGTTCTGAATTCATTTCTGCCCTGAGTCTACAAGGTTATAAGAAAAAAAATGTTCCCTGATCTCAGACAAAAAATGATGGCTGTGTGGGCAGGCACACAACCACTTCCCCCTCTCTGACTGGTGTTCACATTCACAAAGCAACACCTAACCCCAATGTCCAGCTGTGCAGGACACTTTGATCATATGAAACTTTGTAGTCATTTGGCATATGATTCTAATTTGTCTTTCCTCTTCATTCTTTCCCCCAGAAAACTTTGATACCCTCTCCCATAAAAGAAGTGCAGCTTAAGTTCTAATTTGATCATTTCCAGTTCAAGCATAGTAGAAAAATATCTTATATTTCTCTATACAAGAGAAAGAAAAGTAAATAGCCATGAGCACAGAACAGCGAGAGTGTGTAAGATTGGGGTAACTTAATAACAAGATGAATTTTAAAAGACCCAAACCCTGGACCATTATTGTGAAATTTCAGAACACCAAGGCTAAAAATAAAATGAACCTAAAATCTCTCTGAAAGAAAAAAAATAGATTATCTGCAAAGGAATTAACACCAGAATGATATCTCAGTCATAAAAAACACTGCAAGCTAAAAAATAAAATTAAAATACCTTCAAGTTGCTGAGGGAGAAAAGTATTTTCAACTCTGAATTTCATTCTTGCCAAATTGTCGACCAACAGTGAGGACAGATAAGAACCCAGAATTTTATCTCCCAAGAACATTATCATGCAAAGTTCACTGTAGACATTCTCTAACAAGACATGGAATTCCTTGAGGGTCCAACAGTGAGCCCCTGATACTAATGACTATGCTTGTGAGCCTATATGCCTGAAATAAGAACAAGGCCTAGAGCAGCACTGTGCCTAGGAGTTTCCTCCTGACAGCCTCTGTGTTACTCAAATGTGGCCAGTCTCAAAGCCAACCTCAGCATATAAATGCAATGCCTTCCCCCCAGCATGGGACCTGACACCTGGGGATGAGCCTCCCTGGCACCGAGGGATCACTACCAAGTACCAGCTGATGATGCAACTAGAAAATGACCTTGAATTAAAGGTTCAACGTGGGCCAGCAGAATATCCCTGTCTACATATAACAACAGGAGTTTAAAATGCTGTTTGACCTAAATTAAGGGGGAAATGGAAAGGACAAATGAGTTTATATGGCTATGAGTCTCTAAAAAAGAGTCTGGAGGTTGTCAGAAGGATTGCCCTTATGCACAGCTGAGCAGAGTCTCAGAGACAGATAAAGTAGATACATCCCCAGGTATTGGTCCTTTTGAGGGCTAAAGAGACCCACAGGTTCTATGGTCATGGCAGATGGGGTTCACTGCCATGCCAGTTGACCCTTCTTTGGAGCTGGTGTTTCTGCGTGATGGAGCTGGACTCAGATGGGATCCCTTTTCACAAGCCTTTCATGCTACTTTACTGGAATTGTAGTTGGTGCTGGGGTTTAAGATATATCTAGGGGATTTGAATATCTGGACTGACAATATGATAGCCAGACCCTGACCTCAACAGACTTCAGCTCCTACACTCTGATTTATTGGACTTACTCCACTCAGCTAATGTGGAGTTGAAGAATGTCAACCACCACACCATGGAGCCTAGAGTGCCTACAACTGAAAGCAGGAGGATTGCATCCAATATCCATGTGGAATCTAAACCCCCTCTTGACATAGATGTGGAATGGACACAACCAAGCCAAGGTCCACAGGAAGGAGGAATACAGTAAGGATCAGAGTGGACTTAATGATATTCTATTCATGAACTATTGTGGTTAATAATCGAGAAAATGTGGCATTGATGTGGAAAAAGTGGTCATGGTAGCTGCTGGGTGAGGGGAAGGAGAGGAAGAGAAGAGATGTGGAGGCATTCTCGGGACTTGGAGTTGTCCTGGGTGGTGCCCCAGGGACAATTGCCGGATGTTGTATGTCCTCCATGGCCCACTGGATGGAATGTGGGAAAGTGTGGGCTATGGTGTGGAACACGGGACATGGGGTGCAGCGATGCCCGGAGGTGTACTCACCAGACACAATGGATGTGACATGATGATGGGGGAGAGTCTTATTGCCGGGGGAGTGGTGGGGTGGGGTCGGTGGGGGCGAATGGGGACCTCATATTTTTTTAATGTAATATCTTTTGAAAAAATGAATAAATAAGTTCTAGGGGAAAAAAAAAAGACATGGGATTCCTGAGAGAAAGAACAAGAGGCAACTTATAATGCAGTGGAGCAAATGCAGAGAAGCAATTTAGGAACTCTCAGTGAGGAATCTCCACCTCAGGCCTAGGAAGACTTCAGATAGAAAGAAAGACAGTACCTAGCATCAAGGTCTTCAGATGGAAAGCTCAAAATTCTGGAAGAAATTTAAGGATGTGACAAAAGTCAATAATGTAAAAGAAAAGAAAGGCAATTAGGAACTCCGAGAAAACAAAAGGTTGAAGAGAAAATATATATAACTGGAAAATACTAGGTAATTTAGGTGAAAGCTTGAATTGTGCCAGTGTCTATCTCACAAGGTGGGAAGCCACAAGATTTCGCTGTATTTTTATGTATTCAGTGTTACAATGATAAGTAGGAAAGAAACTACAATAATGCTATTTCTACCATGGGATGAGGTGGAGGAGAACTAAATAGTCTAAGAAGCTCTCTCTTCCTCTGCCCAGCAGGAGGCAACAGGTAAGGGTAGGTGGCACTGGAAGGTGGCAAAGAGAGTCAGCAGCTCTTTCCTTTTATTTTAACTCTTTCTATGCTGTCTTACTCTTTAGCCATGTGCATATTATATCAGTCAGAGTAAACTAGCAGTAATCAGAAATAATTGTGGGAGTGCCTCTTTTCCAGTGACACAGGTTCTAGGTCTAATCAGACACACAGGTGGAAAGTGAGCATTCTGACCCTCCCAGCCTTCTGCCCACTTAAACAACATGCAATGGGGCCATGGCATCTGGTGCTGAAACCAGTCAATTCAGCAGAACCACCTGTGGGGCTGCAGTCTTCCCCGAGAGTAAGGGTCACAGTTACAGTGATGTCTGGATGGGGCACTATGATGTCTAGCTCTTAAATGTGGGCCAGCTGCAAAGTCTGGGAATAAACTTCCATGGAGGAAACCAGTGACAAGGATATCAGCCAGGATCCCGAAGTGGCATATGCAGGGATCCTTCTGGCCACAACCAATAACCAGTGTGGAGTGGCCAGGCCCAAGGAAGACAGGGGGCCAGAAGGCAGCATGGTGGTCTGGACCCTCTGCCAACATCTTGGTGGCCAGCAGAGACCTGCAGGAGAAGCAAACCCCGTCCATGATGCACAAAGGCTCCCACAGGCTGGTACCTGGGAAAAGATTCCAGTCATGTTTGGGAATCTGAGTTCCCATCTGAGCTCAGCCCTGAGCAGCTGTGGGGCCCACACATTAGGCATCACACTGTGCTCCTCTGTCCTCCTGCAACATGTGAAAAGCAATGAGTAGAGGCTGGGCCTGAGGGGCTGGCTCCAGGGACACTTAATAGGATTGCTGGAAACCTGAAACTCATTAGCAGTTTACAATGACTGTCAATAGAGAAGTACTACAGAACCAAAAACTGAAAAGGATTAGCAAGAGCCTAAAAGTGGAATGAATAAAGGATGATGGATTAAAGGAACACAAGGCAGTAAGTAACTATAAATTTACAGAATTAATACTCATTGAATATTCTTTGTCTCTCAGGCTGGGCTCCAAGTCTTTGGCTAACCCCAGATAATCTCTGCAACAACTCCTCACAGCAGGTCCTGTCACTAGACCCATTTCACAGGTGGGAAAACAGAGGCACGGGACGTCAGGTGAACCTGTCCAAGGTCACATGGTGTGGTGCAACCAGGCCTGGAAGTGAACCAGCTGTGAAGCCAGGAGAGATGTTGATGTCAGAACATTTAAAGGAAAAGGAGGAACAGGCAAAAAACAGGGTCACAGGTAGGTGGTACAGGAGTTTCAGCCCTGGCTTGGGTCGCAGCCCTGCTGCAGTCAGCTGTGTGGGCTGCCAACACCTTATTTTCCACTGGCTTTGTGTTCATCAAAGGAGGAGCAAAGAGTACAGAGGTGAGGCTTAAAACAGCAGCTGGGGCAGAGGAGGAACTTAGAAAATACTGATTGTAACTAACTCAATGATATTTTAAAAGACAAAATACTTTAAATAAATGATAATGACCACTCCACAGTATTCTTCTTGCTAAGTCTGTTTCACTCATTGTTGGAAGGATGCCATCTCCACATACAGTTACATGGGCTCCTTCCACCCCAGGGTACAGCCATCTCTCCTCTCAGCTGCCATGGACTGCTCTCTCACTGCAATTCTGTCCCACCCTTGGAGCAGAGAAGGGTCTAAACAGATGAGGTGGTCCAGCAGGCTAAGGAACCTGTGGTTTTGAGAGGGTCTTGTCCCCAGAAAGTTCCAGGGCCAGGCCTAGAGCCAGGGTCAGTGGCTCCCACAGTCCTAGGGTGGCCTCCAGGAAACATGGAGTGTCATTTTCCTCACTTCCTACAGAATGCAAGGCAGAATCAAAGGGAGGGGAGGTTTGGTCATTCTCTAATGTCCATCTTCCTTTTCCAGCCATAGCAAGTGCTTCTGAGTGGTTAAGAGCATCAACTGTTTGAGAGAGGGTGTCACCATTGATTCAATCCACAATTCTTTAACAGTTGATCTGTCCTAAGTCTGAACCAACAATCCAGAATTATGAATTCAAGATAACCCCAAACTGTGGCACTTGGTTCACCTCCCCCATTTTATTTACCAACACCCTTCCTCTTGCTACACAATGAACAGGTTTCCTACCCAACACCTGGTACTGGCTACAAATTTACCTCTAAACACAGAGTGGCTGCCACAGTCCCAAGCAGCCAATACTTGTCCACAGAGGAGCCTCTAAGCCCAATTTGATGCCAGCCTCAGCTGCAGCACACTCACCCCCTATGACAAATTGACCCAAAATAATTTGATATTGGACTCTAACCACTGGGAAAACCCCTAAACCTGCTCATGGGGCAATGCCCCTGCCTAAGCAGATTGACATAGGGTGAGTGTGAAGAATGTCAGATACCAGAATCTGCCCCAAAGCCATGAGAAACCTGGGCTCTCAGGCCACTCACCTGATAGCACAGCCCTGTCCCCAAACTGGGCATCAATGTGGGTTCACCTGACCACTCGAAAGGACTTGCTCAGGATTCAGGTGGAGAGATCTTTGTCAGTACTAGTAGCTGGCAAACCAGCTGCAGACTTGCTTGACTGTCAAGCACATGTCCAATGCCAGGTCTTCCTGCTCAGGACAACAAGATGTCCAGTCAGTTTGAGTCCACTCTCATCTGCAAGGACAGTTGAGGAGGCAGTACCAGAAAAGCTTGAGGTCTGCTCCTATGCTCACATGTTTGCAACTGAGCATCCCTCTGGATAAGGCACAGATGGGGTCAGCAGTGAATGAGACACAGCCATGCAGGGTGGAGTGATACCTGTGGGGATGTTGGAGCAGCCCCTACTGCCCAGGTGCCCACCCCCAGAGAGCATAGAGATGTTGCCCAAGGGGATGTCAGGGACAAGGCAATCCTGGCAGTCTCTCACATCCCATGTGGAAGGAAGATCAAGGTAGTGTAGGTCTCTGCTTATGAAGTCTCAGACCTCACTCCTTCCATACCTATGACCTGCTGTTTGAACTGGGGGCACCACCAGACCCACTGAGAGCAACTTCTGCTTCACAGACCCAAGGATGGGCCTTAGTGTGGCAAGGCTTCAGGAGGATGGTTCTCAGACAGAGGTTTAGATGCCACTTAAAAAATACCAGTGTCATGGGGCTGGCAGAGCCTCTCACTTGTGACCATTACAAGCCATCCCCAGGGGTATTGCATCCAACCACAGGTCTCCCCAGGTCAGGCCAAGACCACAGAACACTGCATATGTCTTGGTGCTTTTTCTCTCTGCAGGAAGAGGACCACAGCTCAGAGAAGAACTGGGTCAGAGTAGAGCAAACAGGCATTGAAACTCGTGCCTCCCAGCCAAGGGGCCTCCTCCTCCTCTAGTTCAGGCTGTCTGCTCACACCTACCCGCTGCATGATAGCCACTCACTGGTTCCTGATATGGTGGATCCCTTGCATCTCCATGCAGGCTTCTCTGCATGGTGAACTCTTGCTTCTTTCTGATTCCCCACACTTTAAGTACTCAGGGCCTGCACACAGGGGATGTTTAAGGCACATTAGTTGAAGCCACCTGTATTAGTCAGCCAAAGGAGTGCTAATGCAAAATATCAGATACATATATTGACCAATTGAATCAAATTGAGAGATCAGAAATAGGCTCTGACATCTATGTCCAGTTGACCTTGGACAACGCTTCCAAGTCTACTCAGCTGGGACAGGATAGTCTCTTTCAAAAATCGTACTGGGAGAAATGGATATCCACATTCAAAGGAATGAAAGAGGACCCCTATCTCACAGTTTATACAAAAAATGAGTCAAAACTCACCAAAGACCTTAATATAAAAGCTAGGACTGTAAAATTCCTAGAATAAAATGCAGGAAAGAATCTGAAGGATATTGTGTTAGGCAATGGTTTCTTAGGCAACAACAAAAGAAAAAAAAAAACAAATAAATAGGACCTCCTCAAAATTAAAACCTTTTGGGCACCTGTAGAAATTGTCAGGAAAGTGAAGACACAACCTAGTCACTATGAGAAAATATTTAGAAACCACATAACCTATAAGGGTTTAATATCCAGAATATGGAAAGAAATCCTACAACTCAACAGTAAAAACCCAATTAAATGGGCAAAAGACATGAGTAGACATTTCTTCAAGAAGGATAGACAAAAGGCTAAAAACTACATAAAAAGATGCTCCATATCACTACCTATTAGAGAAATGCAATGAAAACCACAATGATATATCATTTCACACCTGCTGGAATGGCTACAATTGTTTTAAAGCAGTTACAAGTGCTGCAGAGGATGTGAGAAATAAGAACATTCACTCACTACTGTTTGTAAAATGGTTCATCCACTGTGAAAGACAGTTTGGCAATTCCTCAGGTAGCTAAGTATAGAAACACCATATGATCTTGCAATCTCACTGCTAAATACATGCCAAGAAGAGTCAAAAGCAGAGACTTTAACAGATATTTTCCCCCAGATATTCATAGTGACATTATTTACAATGACCAGAAGATGGAAGCAACCTGAGTGTCCCACCAACCAAAGAACAGATAAACAAAATGTGATATATACATATGATGGAATATTTTTCAGGTGTAAAAATGAATGACGTAATGATTTCTTGGTCCATATGACAACATAGATGTACATTGAGGAATTTATGCAACTACATAAAAAGTAATGATAAATCTAGGTTTTTGGACATATAATGTACAAAGATAGTGGTAACAAGTACCTAAATGAATGGTGGGAGGATGAAGGGTAGAGAAGAATTATATGTACATGTTATTGAAGTGGATAAAAGCAAAACATATTGGCTATTATATAGGATGTTATAACTCCATGGTAACCACAAGGAAAATCATGGAAAAATGTATCCAGATAGAAAAGAGAAGTCAGTCAATATGGTTCAAGACAAAAAGGCCAATAAATATGAAAGTAGTTTTTAATAGAATTAGAGACAAAAAATAGGCATAAGACTTATAATGGCTCAATTAGAAAACTGGCAGTAGTGGAGGTCCTAACTCCACCATCTTCTCCAGAAGTCTCTCACCCTCATTTTTGCAAGGTAACTTTGTTGTTTACAGAATCTAATGGTGAGAAGTTTATTTTTTCTTTTAGTACACAAAGATTCTTGGTCTCCTTGCTCAGAATGGTTCTAACAAAGAATGTAATGTTATCCCTGTCTCTATTTCTCTAGAGAACATATCACATGAATTTGAATGATTATTTGGTTAATATTTCTTTTGCAGTAGACTTCAGGTCTCTAAAAGTGGAGACCAGGTTTTGTTGCTTTTCATCATTGCTTCTGCAATAAATAACACAAACTCTGGTACATTATAGATACTCAATATATATTATTGAATAGATGAATGAATTAGCTATAACTAATAACCTATATAATCTATTCAGGCTGGTTAGGCAGCGGGAAAGAGGAATTCAAGAGGCAAACAGCACTCTATGGAAAATGGTCTTGTGGATTTTTTTCATTCTGAACACTCTAAGAAATATGAAGGGAATCATTTTCACCATGCTTTTCAGTTTGAAATCCAGTGCTTAGCTTGGATGATGATGCTTATGTTCCTGTGTGTGAAACACTGAGCAGAAGTGTCCAAAGATAGCCATACTTGATGCAGACTTCTTCAGATCTTCTTCAGATCTTCAGAACCCCTCCTCATAGCTCTTTTGTGACTCCTGGAATCAGCTCTAAAAGCCTTGATGTCTTTTCTCTAACACCTTAGCACTGTCATGCAATGAAATGACAATGCCTAAATTGACTTTCTTGCAACAGAAAGAATGGAGACCATCCAATAAAAGGAGGTTGCCATCAAAAACTTTAGAAAAATGCTGAGTTCACTGTCTGCCTTTTGGAGAGGCATTATCAGAACTAGATTTTTAAATATCCTTCAGCAGTGGCACAATAGTCTACATATTTGACAAATGTTACCAGACATTATAGACCAGGTATCCATTGCCACATCCATTGTCAGTCAGCAGGGATTGAGTAAATTTCAGGAATTCTGTGGCCAAAGATTAAACTAACCCTGCTCTGGGGATTTAACAGAGATTCTTGAGGCTGATGCTGTTTCTCCAGGGACTGCTGAAACTAAATAAAAGTATTCCATAATCAGCGGATCAGATCATCACTGTGAATCTGGCTACAAGTAGACCCATGCAAAAGGAATTCAGGCCAAGACATAACCACACTTTGATTAGACTGCTCAGTGACACATAGAGGGAACTGGAATGGTCCAGGGTAGAAATGTGACCCAGCCATATCCAGCCCAATAGTGCAAGATGGGGAATAGGGTATAAACACCTACAGAGTTAAAGAGTTTGAAGATCAGCAAATTGCTGCTTGGTGGCCTCTTTCCTTTTCCTTAGATCTTTATCCAAAATACAGATTGTACATTTTTTCCCAACACACTCCTTACAAGGTCCCAAGATCCTGTGTGATCCAGCTCTGCCTCCTCTAATCTCTCTTCCCGTTCTTCCCTCACCCCTGTTCTAGTCCCACCATTTGGCTCCCTGACTGTCTACCTGCCTACATGTCAACCTTGTTTGACTTGTTACTTCACCTGGCTCAAGTATTTACATCATGTGGGTCTCAGATGAAATGCCATCTCAGAGAATTCTTTTTGTCACTTTATCTAAAAATTTTCCTCCAATTAATCACACTATATTATTCTGTTTATTCTGTTAAAGCCTTAATCACTACGTGAAATTATCTTGTTTACTCTTTAGTCATTCACATTTTACTGGACTATAATCTCCATGAAGGAGAAAGGTTTCTCTATTTGGGAAACTGCTGTATTCCTTGCATCAAGAAGAGTTACTTGCAAGTAGCCATCATCTAATAAGTCCCGAATGAATAATGAATGTACCCCCACAGTAAAGTGTAAGTCATATGTGTGTGAGGACTTTTTCTACCTAATTCAAGCTGAGCACAAAGCAGAGCGCATGACACATAGCAGGTGATTAATAAACATTTGTTGAATGAATGGCATGCCCATTTCTTCCAAAGAACCTTGATGGTGAACTACAGACTGTAAATGTAATCTTTGCAGTAGCCTTAAAATTGAATAACACATCTGTGTGATGTTTTAGGACCACAGAAGCCAACTTTTGCAATGGTTAAGAAATTAAAGAATCAAAGTAGCAGGGGTGACTAAAATCTGAACTGCATTAACAAGCATCCCCCCACCCAGCCCTCCAGAAGGAGGCATGTTCCCAAGAGACTGGAGTGGACTGAAGAGGTGAAATGATGACATGGGAAAGGTGGAGATAGGGCTCTCCTTTAAAAGGACTGAAAAAGTACCTACACCCATTTAAATGGAATTCCCAAAAGAGGTGAAATTGTGAAGATCAAACAGACTTGTGTGAAAATGCCTGGGAAGGCTGAGCTAGTGCTGTTCTCCCTGCAGTGGGGATGGGTAGCCCCTCTTCCAAAAGCAACTCATTCCAGGGAACATGTGCTCCCTATTGGCATTCCCATTTATCTGAATCATAAGATGCTTCTCAACATGAAGACATCATTCAGCCATTACAGCTGGTGGTAGACTGCTGTGTTTGGAGTTTCCTGAAAGGCAACCCTGAGATGACCGTTTTGCATCACTGATTTATTATGCAGATGCTCCAGGGAAGCCAAGGAAGGAAGGGGGAAAAGCCAAGCAAGTGTAATTCCAGGTGAGGTCTCAGCCTGATGCTGCAGGGATCTCTGGAGCATAAAACTGCCACAGGTTTGACCATCTCGAGACAGCAGAGCTTTACTCTTTAACCCCAGCCAAACACTTCTTCAGCCCCTGGTAGGAACAGTAACATGAAGCACTCCCTGCTTTCTGTCAGGAGTTCATAATACCTCTGCATGCAGGTGCAGTTGTAAGCTGTCAGTGGGACATATGCAGAATCTGAGGGCACCTAAGGTGAGGCTGAGCCCCTGCCACATCCAGAACTGCAATCTTTGATAATTGCACATGCCGTGCAATAGATCAGTTCAGTGAGTCAGGAAGGAACAGACTTCCTCACCCCCACATTCCCAATATGGCAAGGGCTTAGAACAGTTCTGTGAATTACAAACTTCTAAAGAATGCACTGATCAATGGCATTTTCAGGACTTGGAGTTGTCCTGGGTGGTACTGCAGGGAAGGATTCTTGACATTGTATGTCCTGCCATGGCCCACTGGGTAGACTGGGGGAGAGTGTAAACTACAATGTAAACATTTTTCATGTGGCGTAGCAGTGCTCCAAAATATATTCACCAAATGCAATGGATGTCCCATGATGATGGAAGAGGTTGTTGATGTGGGATGAGTGGGGTCAGGGGGTGGGGGGTATATGGAGGCTTCATATAAAAAAAGAGAGAAAAAAAGAGGAAAAAAAGAATGCACTGATGATTGTGTTTTGTGCTGGAATAAATGTGAAAGGCTCAAGGGGATTGTCCTGGACACATGTGTGCATCTGAGGTAAGATAATACTGAGCAAACATTGAGAAGTAGGACTTCAAGGACTGCTGGCTTTCTACTGAGAGGAAGAGGATAACCCAACAAACCTGTCTGTCCACCATCTCTTTAAGTTCAAATGAGACGCTAACCCTGCCCTGAAATCAAGAAGCCAAGTATCAAGTGATGAAACCTCTTTTTCTAGTTGGGATGTGTGGATGTCAAGACAAGATCCAACCTGGAAGTGACCAGGAACTAAGGTTGTCCAGCAAAGGTTAGCAGTTTGGTGAGTCTGAGAAGAGCACATGCCCTACTAGCCACTGTTTCCTGCACCAGTTGGCCTAGAATCCCAACAAGCCACCAGCTATAAGAACACTTTCCATCAGATAGTACAGCAAGGAAGAGTCTCAAATGATCATAAACCCTGAAAGTAGGACTCTCTAACTTCCTGGAGATCAGGCAGGAAAGGAAGCATGAGACCCTAGAGCAGGGGTTTTTAACCATTTTTGTTCCACAGATCCCTTTACCAGTTAGGTGAAAACCATGGACCCCTTACTAAGTCCACACTATACTGTGTATTATTTATCACACCTGCACCAAGACAGCCCCACAAGAATGCTTTCCTTTATTTTAATTCAATCTCATGGGCCCCTTGTTAAGATCCCCTGCTCTAGACCATCCTGGGGTGGTATGGAAAGTCTTCAGCATCAGCTTTGGGCAATAGGATAGAGGGAGGGATGGCATGCACTTTTTGTTTGGGTCAAGAGACTTTGTGTGGCATGTGGTCCCTGGACTATTCAAGCCTGATGCTACAGTAATGAAGTAGTCAAAGACAACATGAAAAATAATGAGCAATAGTATGCTATAACAACAATTCACTTATTGACACAGAAAGGTGAGTTACATATAACTTTCACATAACCTGAAATATCGCTCTTTTCATTTTTTCAACTGTTTAAAAACAAACATTTTTAACTTGTGGATCCTACAAAAACAGGCACAGGCCAGATTTGTTCATGGGCTGCAGTTTTACTAAAATGGTCTAAGCCATCAGAGGTGTGCTGTTGCATTCAATCAATGAAGCCTGGACTAGCTTGTTGTGTGTAGAAAGCAATTATGAAAGCAAAATGCTGAGGTGATGCAAAATGGGACTGTCAAACCCTCTGAGAAGCTGGAGCCAGGTGAAGCCTAATGACCAGCCGAGGAGGGCTGCCCCATGTGAATCTCCATCTGAGCATGAGGGCTGCCTGCCCTAGGGAAAGCATGGGAGACAGTTTACCAGTTAGTTCACTGATGCATGCAGTGAAAATCTCACTGTCTGACCTGCCATTCAGTCCATGGATCCTCCTGTCCTTGATGCTGCTGCAGGGCATCTGGTAGCTGGACACTGATAACTTAAATCGCTAGCCCTCCAGCTAGATATAATCTATCTATAGATAGAAACATGGTCACTTTTCTCCCATTCTGCCTAATTAGAGTGCACAGATTCTGGTAATTGCTCCCTCAGGCCCACAGCTGACTGTGAGCTCAGAACTATGGGGCCATTTCAGGTGATAAAGGGACTATCTAGCCCTTAGCATAAAGCTTCTGCACACTACAGACCCTACACATATCAACCTACAGCCATCACCCCCTTTACTTTTCATCAATTTTATTTTCTCTAGCAACCTAAAAACTCTATTGTTTCCCCTAGGGAGCAAGAAGTATCTGGAGAAGTATCTGGAGAAGACAGCAGGATTTCAAGGAAGATTTTCTTCAGTCTTTTGTAAGCCCTTGCTATAAATGAATGTTGATTTCATGTGTTATATATATTTTGAATAGCAAAAACATTGATTTAATCATAGTAGATCATTTTATATTACTTTATGGCTAAGTTCCCATCTTAAAAAAATAAGTTGTAAGCTTTGAGGATGAAATTTCTCTAGTTAAATGAAGAAAGGAAAATGAATAACTTGGACACAATACAGTCAAAAGTCAGTCTGTCTTCCTCTGTGTCTCTCCTAATGTAGCAGATTCTGGTTAAAATGTCTCAGCATACTCCATGCAGTGAGCACATTCCTGTAGGTAACATGGTCTGACACTCTCAGCACTCCTTACCAGTGGTACATCCTTATTATAGTCAGTGAAGGCCACATACCTCCCAGACATTGTCCCTGGAGCAAATGGGCACATAGACACTCAACCTACAGCCCCTACTTTAGGGAAGACAGACAAAATTGCCATGACCTAACTTAGTGAAGTGTTTTCAAGATGGATAATTTTCAGGAAGCACTAGTACCCCCAATTAAAACAATAATTGACATAGAAAACCAAGAAAGCTGCTCTCATCAAGGATTAGCCTGAGTTTGCATCACTAATGTGGCGGATTTCTGATTCAGCTGAAGAGTTATGCCTGAGAAACTCATGTGTTTCTAATTTCATGGGGATCATGGTTAGAGGTGAGGATCATGGTTGGAGGTGGGGTCATGCAGGACAATGGCAGGTGCAGTCTGTGGAACCAGATGAAGTTTTGTTCCCAGCTCTTACTCCAGACTGGTCTCACCCATTGGGCTGCAGTGACCTTCCTGGTGATGTTGGGTGGTGATGACTGATGGATGGTCCTGAAGTCACATGGACAAGGGCATTCACAGTCCTTAGTGTGTGCTTGGTTGGAGGTTATTCAGGAAGGAGAAAATGGGATTTTGGAAAAAGGTTGTGTTTAATTATTTTTTCTCTTCTTCCCGCTCCTTGTTACCAATTACTGTCTGAGTTTATGAGCAGTCATAAATGGAACTTACACAGTGTTCAAAATGGAAACACTCAGTGCCCCTATGATTTTCTTATTAGTCCCCCTCATTCAGTGCTTAAGGTTGATGGGTGGCTGAGCATGAGTAAGCCAAAAGAGGCCAGGGTCCAAGTCCACAAGCTCTGTGACAATGATTTTATGAATGCCATCTCAGTCAGCTGGGGAGTGAGGAGAGGGTGGTGGAGCTTCTCTGCTCTTCAGAGGAGTTCAGTGCTCTGGACACAGTGCATTGAATCTCAACAGGTATTTATGGCACAAAGCAAGGATTTTGTTGAAATTCTTTTTCTAAATGGGTTACACATGTTTGAAAGATGGGCTATCCAGAACAACTTAAAACAGTGGGTATGTCTTCCCTGTACAGGTGGTATCAGAAACACTGAAGGCAGAGCAGCCTCTGGCCAGAGCCCTCCCCATCACACCCCACAGCTGTGATGAACCAGACTCTTGTAACAGAGTTCTTCATTCAGGGGTTCTCAGAAATGCCACAGTTGCTCTTCACCATCTTCCTCCTTCTCTATGTGGTGGCCCTCTCAGGAAATCTGCTTATTGTGGCGGCTGCCAGCTCCAGCCCAACCCTGCATACACCCATGTACTTCTTCTTGGTCAATCTGGCCATGGTTGACATTCTCTGCACCTCCACAATCCTGCCCAAGCTTCTGGGCACCTTGACAGCCAGGAAATTCATTTCCTATGGGGGCTGCATGGCCCAGCTCTTCTTCTTCACATGGTCTATGGGGGCTGAATTGCTCCTATTCTCTGCCATGGCCTATGACCGCTATGTGGCCATCTGCTGGCCACTGCATTATGGTGTCCTGATGGGGCCCAGGGTGTGCGCACTGCTGGCCATAGTTGTGTGGGCAGCCAGCCTGGTCAACACCTGTGTGCACACTGGCCTCATGCTGCGTCTGCCCTTTTGCCACTCCAACAGGATCGACCACTTCTTCTGCGAGATCCCCCCACTGCTGAAGCTCTCCTGTGCCCCCACACACCTGAACGAGGCCATGGCCTTCACAGCAGATGTTTTCCTGGCTGTAGGGAACTTCTCTGTGACCATGACATCCTACAGCTGCATCATCATCAGCATCCTGCGCATCCGTTCAGCTGCAGGCAAACGCCGGGCCTTCTCCACCTGCTCCTCCCACCTCCTGGTGGTCTCCATGTACTACTCCACCATCATCTATACCTATATCCGCCCTGCATCCAGCTACTCACTGGACAAGGACAAAGTGGTGTCCATTATCTATACCTCATTGGCTCCTGCACTGAACCCTCTCATTTACACGCTGAGGAACACGGAGGTCAAAGTGGCTCTCCAGAGACTGTTCTCCTGTGGCTGAAATCTTTATCCTGGACCTAGAGCTCCCACATCCCCTGCATGTGTCTGTTCACACAGCAGTTGGTGTGGCAGTAGTTGCTGAGCAGGGCTTTCCCTCATGGAGAGCACATTAGGTGTCTGGGAGACAGGGTCCTGCTTCTTAAAAAGCACACACCCCACATGGCACCAGCAGTGAAGAGCAACCTGGGATCTGATGCTGCACCATGTTTGGACATAGAGGAGCCCCTTCCTGTCTTGGCCACTTGCTTTCCTGTCTTGGGAGGATGCAGGGGGATGGAGAGTGTGCCTCTGCTTTTTGAAATGTGAAGCAATAAACGCATTTCAGAAATCATCACCAGCCTCCTCTTTGCTCTAAATGGTGACTCAGAACTCTACAGCCTCCCAGACTTTTCTTCTCCTAACAGGTCAGGGGCTTGCTTGTTTGGGTGGAGACTTCCCTCCCAGCTTTCTTCCCAGTTCACTAACCTTTACCTTCCTTATCCCAGGCAATTTGTATGGCTTGAACTCCCATGACCCAGGCCCTGCTCTGGAATATGGATAGGTATGTGTGGGCACTTAAAGAAGTTTGAGGATTGCAGGAGAATGGGCTATTCCTCCAAGGAAATTACAAATATAGTTGTACTGTTTTTGAAACTTTTTAAGGTAATATTTTGACAAGGCTATTATCAGGTCTACCAAGTAAAGATATTATAAGTACTATGAAAAGTGGTCAAGAGATGCTTCTTTCTTCTCCTTCTCCCTCCACCACAAATACAGGTGAACTCTTCCTGTCAGACCCTGGTTATTGGGGAGGATTTGAGCATGTGACATGGTCCTTGTGGTAGCAGTTCATTATCCATATTACTTTCTGGTTCCACTGAGGGTCGATTATACTAGGTGGGGTCAGGGGTTGGGTGAGTGGTCTGGTTTGAGAGGAATCTGGCACAAAGGGGCTCTCTTTGAGGGACTGGGTTTTTGATCCTTCAGAGGCAACTGTCTTCTCCAAGCAAGCCACCTTATGATCCAGAGACACTGTCTGTTCCCAGGTAATTCCCTTCCTTACCCCCTCATCATGCAGCAATGCCTCCTGGATTCTCATTCAGCATCCTGGTTTTGCCCAAACTGTACTTGGTGACCTGTAGGCCATCTGCCTCCCTCCCCTTCAGAACAAAAGTTCTCTGAGGGCAAGGACAATGCCCCTGCTCCAAATGGAAGGCACCCAAGGGACACCAGTTGATGGAATGAAGAAAAGATACAGACATAATTTCCACCATTTATATCTTTACACCTAGTTTTGGAAAGTCACCAGGGACATGTTTCTGACAAGGTAAGCTGGGCAAGAGTGATAATTCTCTTTATTTTTCATTAATCAGTTACAAACCTCATGTCTCTGTAGAGGAAAATGAAGGTGGAATTTGAATAATGGCCAGTGGCAGACTTGAAGTACAGTCTAAGAATCTCTGGGTTTTTCATAGGAGTACACAAGTTGTTAGTTGGTCAGGGGAACCTCCTTGGCTCTGGTGGCCTCAAGCCAGACTCAGAACTGCAGACAATTCAGTCCCACCTGTCTTTGTACTCTGACCCCTGGGAACAAATGTTGCAGGGAGAGGTTTCAGAGATGAAATCTGATGCCAGAATTGAAGTTAGGGGAGGTACTCTGTACATAGGTGAGTGTCATAACAACCATGGAGGATCAACCCCCAGCCCAGGTAGTCTCAAGGTAGTCAACTCTTCTATGGAACCACAACTAAGGGAAGGCAGCTTTGTAAGTTTCTGTTGCTATTGTAGGAAAGGCCTAAGAACCATAAGATTTCTTTTCATTATAAAACAAATTTGTGTTTTATAGCAATTAAGCTAGAATATATAGATATGTAGAAAAGAGAAAAAATTTAAAAAGCACTTTTAATTCCATCCAAATGGAACTATAGTTGATATTCTGATATACTCATTGTTTGCTCTCTACATATGTATTTTCACACAGGTTTAACAATGTAGGGTTGCATTGCATTTATTATTTTGTAATCTGCTTCCTTCCCTTTAAAAATACTATGCAAATCTTTACATATCATTACAGACTTTCCTATACTGTTCCATAATTGAAACATTGCATTTCATTGTTGGCATGCCCAACACAAAGTCATCACCTGCCCTTCAGACTCAATATGCTTTTGCACCATCCTGCTTTTGTCAGTGGGCCCTCCATATCATCAGAACTACAGTTAACTACTTCCTCTCTTCATTCTCTGTTTCCAAACTCTCAGCAAGCTCTGTTATTTCTTATTTTAAAATAAAATGTATGCATATTGAAGGATTTTTACAAAAAGGAGTATAAGAAGCAAAGAGTGGGCTATTTCTAGTTCCATAGTGGTGGAATAGATTTTGTCAAACTAACCCTCAAACAGATAGAAATTATAGCTCTAGAAAATATATGTTTTTTTGTCTTTATTTTTTTTAATGTTACATTCAAAAAATATGAGGTCCCCATATACCCCCCATCCCCCTCACCCCTCTCCTCCCCCCATAACAACAAACTCCTCCATCATGAGACATTCACTGCATTTGGTGAATACATCTCTGAGCACTGCTGCACCTCATGGTCAATACATGTTTTTAAGCCACAACTATTCTAAACAGTGGACAGTGACCAAAACCAGGCAGAAACTGGAGGGTATTAAACTTAGAAAGAATGGATTCACACTTCTAAAGTCCAAAAAGATCCTTGGTGCTCATCTGTAGGTAGTTCCCTTTCCTTCCTGCTACTCAAGGTATCCCCTAATCTGCTTTCTGACTCTGTAGATTTGCTTTTTCTGAACATTTAATATAAATTCAGTAAGATAACATGCATTTTTGTGTTGTTTTTTGCATCTAACATTTTTACTTAGCCTAATGTTTTTCAGGTCTATACATGTTTTAACATGTGTCAGTAGGGTGTTCCCTTTCATTGCTGCATAGTTTTCTGTTGCATGGGTAGACTACATAATGTTTATGCACTAGGAGAAAACATTTTAAAATTATGACAAAGACCAGTTTTATCCAACTGTATTTTTTCATTGGTAACCTTTATTTTACCCAATAAATCTTTATCTATCCAAAATTATCAAGACATTCTTAAATATTTTTTCCCTGAGGTTATATACCTTTAGTTATCACATTTATCTCTATTAGCAATCTCAACTAATTTTTGTTTATCTTATGAATTTGAGATGATTGATTTTTTAAAATTTATTGAGAAATAATTCACATACTATCAATCACCCATTTAAAATGTACAAGTCAATGACCTTTAGTATATTTACAAATATGTACAACTATCACCACATTCAATTGTAGAACAATTTCATCACCTAAAAAAGAAACCCCTTAGCTATCACTGTCCTTCCCTATGGTCTGCTTGAGCCCTGAGCAGCAACTAATCTTTCAATCTCTGTAGATTT
This sequence comes from Dasypus novemcinctus, assembly GCF_030445035.2. Lineage (NCBI taxonomy): Eukaryota > Metazoa > Chordata > Mammalia > Cingulata > Dasypodidae > Dasypus > Dasypus novemcinctus. The sequence continues at coordinate 5,271,518 of NC_080686.1, read as the reverse complement.
TCCTGTTCTGGACTTTAATTTGAATGGAATCATACTAATATATAATAAAATATAATATAGTAATATAATAAATTTCACTGAGCATAAAGATTTCAGGTTTCATCCGTATTGTAGCATACATCAATACATCAATCCATTTTATGGCCAAATAATATAGATATAGATATCTATATCTATATAGATATAACACATTTTGTTTATCCTTTCCTTATTGGAGGTTTATTTAGGTTGATTCCAAATTTTGGCTGCTATAAATTTGGAGTGTACCTTGCTTTGGTTAACTTAGCTTTATTGTCCTTTGAAGATGTAATGTTTTTTACAAATTGAATGTTTGTAGCAACCCTGTGTCAAGCAAGTCTATCTGCATCATTTTTTAAAGCAATTTTATTGACATATATATTCACATACCATACAATCCATTCAAAGTATACAATCAAAGATTTTTAGTGTATTCAGTGCTGTGAATTCATCACCACAATAAATTTTAGAAAATTTTCATTACTCCAAAAATGGACAACCCCATTCCCCTGAGATATCATCTCTCAATCTCTCTATCCTTCCCCAGCCCTATATAACCACTATATATTACTATCTGTATATATTTATCTATATTTAAATTTTATATAAATGAAATCATGCAATACGTAGAGTTTTGTGTCTGGTTTCTTTCACTTAGCATAATGTTTTTTAGTTATTATTTTTATAATTAGAGAAGAGGTAGGTTTACATAATAATCATATAAAAATGCTGTACTGCATATACCCCCCTATTGTTGATACTTTGTATTAGTATGGTACCTTTGTTACATTTGATAAAAGAATATTGAAATAATACAAGTAACAATAGTCCATAGTTTACATTAGATGTATTTTTCCATATGCCACCCTCTTATTAAAACCTTGTAATAGTATTGTACATTTGTTATGATTCATCAAATAGCATTATTATTTTGTACTATAACCCCAGTCCATTGTCCACAACAAGGTTCACAGTGTTATACAGTCCCATGTTTTATCTTCATACATTTGAGTAACATTCATGACCAAAAACTTGCATTCACATACACAGTTCAGTGCTGTTGGTTACATTTAAAATAATGTACTACCATCACTACCATCCATTTCCCAGCCATTACAAAATCAACCTAAATAGAAATTCTGCACTACCTAAGTATCAACTTGCTGTTCTCTACCCCAATCTATCTCTTGGTAACCTACATTTTAGAGTCTATCTCTATGAGTTTGTTATAGTTATTTCATGTCAGTGAGATCATATAATATTTGTCCTTCTGTGCCTGGCTTATTTGACTCAGCATAAAATACTCAAAGTATGTGCATGCTGTTACATGGATCAAGACTTCTTCATGTCACTCCTTTATATAGTTGATTAATATTCCATCATATGTATATACCACATTTTGTTTATCCATTCATTGATTGAAGGACACATGGTTTGTTTCCATCTTCTGGAAACTGTAAATAATGCCACTATGAACATTAATGGGTAAAACTGTTTTAGTCTCAGTTCTTCTGGGTATATATTTAGTAGTTGGATTGCGAGGTCACATGGTACTTCTATACTTAGCTTCCTGAGCAACTGTCAAATTGTCTTCCACAATTTTGCACCATTTTACAGCTAGCAATGAATGAGCATTCCTATTTCTCCACATCCTCTTCAACACATAATTTTTTTTTTTAAATCGTAGCCATTCTAGTTGGTGTGAAATGATATTTCATTGTAGTATGGATTGCATTTCCCTAATAGCTCCTGATGTGGTACATCCTTTTATGAGGTTTAACCATTTGCAAATCCTCTTTGGGGAAATGTCTATTCACCATTTGCCCATTTTTTAATTGGGTTGTCTTTTTTTTTAATGAACTTTATTTATTCATTTTTCTTCCCCTTCTCCTCCCCCACCCTGCTGTTTTTGCTGTCTGTGTCCATTTGCTGTGTGATTTTCTGTATCTATTTCTCTTTTTGTCTTCTCATCTTTCTCCTCTATGATTCACCAGGATTAGATCCTGGGGACCTCTGATGTGGACAGAGGTTCCCTGTCAATTGTGCCACCTTAGTTTCTGGTCTCTGCTGTGCTTCACCTTGACTCTCCCTTTGTCTCTTCTGTTGCATAATCATCCTGCTCTGTGACTCACTTTCCCAGGCACTGGCTCACTACACGGGCATTCACACAGGCACTTGGCTCCACACATGGGTACTCAGCTCACCACACAGGCTCTTGTGTGGACACTCAACTCACCACATGGACACGGGCTCACTGCAAGGACACTCACACAGGCACTCCACTCACCGCACAGGCACTTGGCTTGCCATGTGGGCACTTGTGTGGGCACTTGGCTCAATATGTGGGCACTTGGCTCACCACATGGGTACCAACATGGGCACTTGGCTCGCCATGCAGGCACTCAACTCACTGCATGGGCGTTTGGCTCACCATGCAAGGCACTTGGCTCACCACAAGGGCACTGGTTCACCATGCAGGCATGCTTTCTCTTCTTTTACACCAGGAGGCCCCAGGGATCAACCCCGTGTCCTCCCATAAGGTAGGTGAAGGCCTTATCACTTGAGCCACATCCACTTCCCTGGTTGCTTTTCTTTTTACTGTTGAGTTGTAGGATTTTTAAATATATAAATATATATAAAGAACCACATTTTGTTGTATCTATCTATATATATATGTAAATATATATATAAAGAACCACATTTTGTTATATCAATTTTCTCTACTTTTTCTGTTCTCTTTCTCATTTCTTTCTGTTCTTTTATTATTCACTCCCTTCTGCTTCTTTTGTGTTGTTTGCTCATATTTTTCTAGTTTCTTAAGCTACTTAGGGTATCAATATGAGATCACTATTTTAATATGTGTGTGTGTGTGTTTGTGTGTGTATGTTTGCAGCTGTAAATTTCCACCTAGGGAATACTTTAGCTGCATTCCATAATTTTTAGTATGTTGTATTTTCCTTTTAATGCATTTAAAAGTATTTCCTACAATACCTTGTGATTTTATGCCCACTGATTCTCGGAACTGTTTTGTTTAATTTCAATTTTTTATGATTTTTAAAAATTTCTTTTGTTATTGATTTATGATTTCATTCAATTGCATTGGAGAACATATTCTATTGCTTCAATCCTTTTAAGTTAATGTTTATTTGATAACCTAACAGATTATCTATCCTGAAAAGTGTCCCATGATTCCCTGAAAAGACTATGTATTCTGTTGTTGGGTGGAATGTTTATAGTTGTCTGTTAGATCTATTGGATTTATAGTGTTGTTCAAAATCATCTATTTCCTTGTGTATCATCCTACTAGTTTTTATCTTGAAAGTGGGGTATTGATGTTGTCTCTAAATATTATTGAATAAATTTTCTATTTCTCTCTCCAGCTCTGCAAAATTTTACTTTTTTGTATTTGGCACTCTGCTGAGTGCATGTACACTTTAAATGTTCATAGTTTCCTGATGTTGCAAAACTTGTAACTTTATAAAGTGAATGTATTTACTTTAGTAACAAAGTTGCTGTTTGTTTGGTTACTTTCCTGGGCTAATTCCATAAAGTTTGTATATCTCGATATGTGCAGCCACTGAAGTCTCTTCTTAGGTAGCTTAATGAATGGCCAATGATTAGAACAGAGGCTTCCTGAAATGTTCTTGAATTAAAACTCAGATATTCTATTCATGAACTATTGTGATTAGTAATCAAAGAAAATGTGGCCTTGGTGTGGAGAAAGTGGCCATGGTGGCTGCTGGGGGTAGGGAATGGGAGGAAGAGATGAGATGTGGGGGCATTTTCGGGACTTGGAGTTGTCCTGGGTGGTGCTGCAGGGACAGTTACCAGACATTGTATGTCCTCCCATGGCCCACTGGGTGGACTGTGGGAGAGTGTGGGCTATGATGTGGACCATTGACCATCAGGTGCAGTGGTGCTCATAGACATATTCACCAAATGCAATGAATGTCTCATGATGATGGAGAAGATTGTTGTTATGGGGTGAGAAGTGGGGTGAGGGGGGTGGGGGGTATGTGGGGACCTCATATTTTTTGAATGTAATATTTTTAAAAAATAAAGACCAAAAAAGAAGATAAATAAATAAATAAATGAAGACCAAAAAAGAAATAAAGAAACATACTGAAATTAAAAAAAAAAAAGACTCAGATGTGATCTTTCTACACATGCCTTTTCTGTTACTTTTACTGGACCTGTGTTTGGTGTTGGGTTTGGTGTATACTAAGGGGCCTTGAATCTCTGGACTGTCCATGTGACAGCCAGGTCCTGAGCCTCAACAGACTTGCAACTCCTACCCTCTGGTTTATTGGACTTACCCCGGCCAGCTAACAGGAAGGCGAAGGTCAACCACCACACCAGGGAGACAAGAGTACCTACAACTGTGAGCAGGAGAATTGCATCCATCATCCATATGGAATCTAAGCGCCTTCTCAATAGAGAGGTGGAGTGAACATAACCATCCCAGGGTCCACAGGATGGAGGAATAGAGTATGAATTAGAGTGGACTTACTGATAATCTACTATGAAACTATTGTGATTAGTAATGGAAGGAAATGTAGAATTGATGTGGAGAAAGTGGCCACAGTAGCTGCTGAGGGTAGGGAGACGCAAGAAGAGATATGATGTGGGAGCATTTTCAGGACTTGGAGTTGTCCTGGGTGGCACTTCGGGGACAGATGCTGGACATTGTATGTCCTGCCATGGCCCACTGGGTGGACTGGGGGAAAGTGTAAACTACAATGTAAACCATTATCTATGTGTGGAGCAGTGCTCCAAAATGTATTTGCCAAATGCAATGAATGTCCCACGATGATGAAAGAGGTTGTTGATGTGGGAGGAGTGGGGTCAAGGGGGTGGGGGTATATGGGGATCTCATATTTTTTAATGTAACATTTAAATAAGGAAAGAAAAAAAGTAAGTATTCCATGCTTTGCCAAGAGAGTCTGCATGTGTTGGGGCATGTGTACTAGTCCCTGTTCTCTAGGGAAACAGAAGAGAGAGGAGGAATCTGTAAATACTATGAGATATTTTTATTGGATCTTTAAGATGATGAAAAATTATAAATGTGTTTAATGAATTTAAGTTAAAGAAGAGAAGGTAAATCTGTCCTAAAGTGAAATGACTAGTTTTTAACAGAACAGAAAGAGGGATATAAGATGAGACTTAAATGGATTAAAGAAGAGAAGGTAAATCTGTCCTAAAGTGAAATGACTAGTTTTTAACAGAATAGAAAGAGGGATATAAGATGAGACTTAAATGGATATAGAAATAAGTAAAAGGTTTGTTAATGTGAATTATATTTGTCACAGTTAATGCTAACTTTAATTTCATAAGCTTATTTAAGTAAATGTTTTTGTGCTAGAATCAATGTGGGAATATGTAGAACAAGACATGAAGTGATATGAAAAGTTGCAGAGGACTTGTGAAAAAAATTGTTTGTTGCTGACTGTAATTTAATAAGTTTATTTAAAGGTGAAAGTTGCCTTAAGATGAATTAACTAATCTATATGGTTATAATTGGTTATAAGAGGTTATAGGAAGTTATAGGTTGTAGGAAGTTTGTAAAAGCATTTTCCTAACTGAAGGATTTCAGTGTAAATAGCTGGTTCCAGGAAGCCATTAGTAAGTAGAAATCTATGAGTTGATATTCATCACAAAAAGTAACTTCATAACAGAGGAACCTGTCAGATACCACCTCAAGCTGTTATAAAATAATATGAAATATGGTATTAACTGCCTATTTCAGACACTAAAAACATGCACAGTTTCATGTTGCATTTACCAATGTGAAGTTGTTTTTTTTAACATCAATCACCATCAATGTTGAAAGTAAATGTACTCTTATGGCTAAAATTTTTGTGTTCAAATAGACACGTGACAATATTAAGGTGGTGGTAATGGAAATATAATTTTGATTTCATTGGGAATCTTAGATTTTCAGAAAATAATTGGGAAAATAGTTTTTCCCTGTACCTCTGATATTTATTCATGAATACTGTGTATCTTACACCGAACAGTGTGGAAGGTGTTTATTTTAATATAAATTAAAATTCTTTCAAGAACCTTAAATATATAATTTTCTTGATTCTCACTATTGTTTTCTTTTCCTCTAATTCTGTTTCTTCTAATTCTGCTCTTATCTTTATTATTTCTTTCCTTCAGTTTGGTTTGGGATTAGTTTGCTGTTCTTTTTCTGACTTATCCACATGTACAGTTAGGTATTCTATTTTAGCTCTTTCTTTTTTAATGTAAGCATTGAGGGCTATAAATTTCCTTCTCAGCATTGCCTTTGTAATTTTCCATAAGTTTTGTGTTTTTCCCTTCATTTTTAAAACAATTTGTTGAAGTATATCATTTCTACATGAACATACATAAACACTAAGTGAGAGTAAAAGTTGTGAACATACTCAACAAACACATCACACAGAGCTCACATATATCATTCCACCATAAAAAAAGTGCACTGTTGTGAAACATTTGTAACAAATTATGAAAGACTATCAAAGTGATACTATAGATACTGTACTCTGTATCTTACATTTGATGTATATTTCCCCCAACCCGCCCTATTAATTTTTGTCCAAAACCATGTGATTTATCTAAAGTGTACAATCGATGGCAATTGGTATAGTCACTGAGTTGTGCATTCATCATGTCAGTCAACAGTAGAGCATTTTCATTTCTCCAAGTAAAAGAAACGCAAGAAAAAAGAAACCACTATCATACCTTTATGTTAGTTCTAATAATTACAAATCCTATGATGTTATTCATTTCCAAATTTTACAAACAACATTTAACCAATTCTGCACAGATTAAACTTCAGTTTTCCATTCTCTAAACACATGTTTTTCTCTGGTGACTTATAGTCAGGTATTAACTCCATGAGTTTGCTCATTATATTTACTTCATAATAGTGAAATCAAACAATATTTGTCTTTTTGTGTCTGGCTTGCTTCACTCAACATAACGTCCAGGTTCATCCATATTGCCATTTACTTCACAACTGACAGCTGGATCTTCCATCATATTTATATAACAGTTTGTTTTTCTATTCATTGGTTGACAGACACCTGATTTGTTTCCATTTTTTGTCAATTATGAATAATAGTGGTATGAATATTGGTGTGGAGATGTTTGTTCATATCAGTGATTTCAGATCTTCTGGGTATATATCTAGAAGCTGTTTTGCTGGTTCACAGGGTTGATCTAAATCTAAGTTCCTTAAAAACCACCAAAAAGATTTCTACAGTGGCTGTATCATTCTATATTCCCACCAGGAGTAATAAGTACTACCATCATTCCATATATTCTCCAAAACTTGTAGTTTTCTGTTTTAGTAATATTGGCCATTTTAGTAGGTGTAAAGTGGTATCTCATTGTAGTTTTGATTTGTATTTCCCTAATAGCCAGATATGTTGAAAATTTTTTAATAAATCTTTTTTTACTGCCATTTGTATATTCTCTTTAGAAAAATGTCAATTCAGGTGTATCACCCATTTTTAAAACAGATCATTTGTCTTTTTATTGTTTAGTTGTAAGATCTGTTTATATATCAAGGATATTATATTCTTGGCAGATGTATGATATCCAAATATTTTCCCCTATTGAGTAGGCTGCTATTTTACTCTCTTCACAAAGTTATTCGAGGTACAGAAGTGTTTATTTTTAGGAGGTCCCTTTTATCTATTTTTTCTTTTGTTGCTCATAGCTTTGGGTGTAAGGTTTATGAGACCCCACCCCACTACAAGGTTTCATAGATGTTTTCTAATGTTATCTTCTAGGAGTTTTATGGTCCTAACTTTTATATTTAGGTCTTTGATCCATTTTGAGTTGATTCTTGTATAGAGAGTGATATAGGGTCTTCATTTTTGGTTGTGGATATCCAGTTCTCCAGTTTAAATTTTAAAAATTTAATTTTTAAAAATATTTTATTGTCTTTTTTTAAAGATACACAGATCACACAAAATGTTACACCAAAAATATGAGGTTCCCATATACTCCACTCCCCACCACCCCCACTCCTCCTACACCAACAACCTCCCTCATCAGTGTGGCACATTCACTATGTTGGATGAACATACCTTGGAGCACTGCCCCATCACATGGACCACAGTTTACATTGTAATCTGCCTTCTCTCCCAGTCCATTCAGCCAGCACCATTTATTGAAGAGACTCTTCTGTCCTAGAAAACTGTACTTTGTAAGCTTGAAAATAAATTGACCATAGAGGTTGTGTCTATTTCTGGAATCTCAATTTAATTTCATTGATCAATGTGTTTATCTTTATATCAATACCATGCTGTTTTGACCACTGTACCTTTATAATATACTTTTAAATATTTATAGTTATATAATATAATAGGTTAGGAAGTGTAAGTCATCTGACTTTGGTCTTTTTTAGGATGTTTTTGGTTGGTTGGAACACCTTTCCCTTCCAAATAATTTGGTAATTGACTTTTCTATTTCTGTAAAGAATGTTGTTGAACTTTTGATTGTATTGCATTGAATATGTAAATAAATCTGGGTAAACTTGTCATCTTCATGATATTTAGTCTTCCAATCCATGAGCATGGACCATCCTTCTATTTAGATCTTCTTTGACACCTTTTACCAATGTTTTGTAATTTTCTGAATACAGATCCTGTATATTCCAGGTTAAATAGATTCCTAGATATTTGAGTCTTTTTTTTTTTGCTGTTGCAAATTGAATTTTTTTTCTTGATTTCTTCCTCAGCTTGCTCATTACTAGTCTCTAGAAATGCTACTGATTTTTGCATGTTGATCTTGTATACTTCCACTTTGCTGAACTCATTTATTAGTTCAATAACTTTGTTGTAGATATTTGGGGATTTTCTAAATATAGAATCATGTCATTGGTGAATAGTGAGTTTTATTTCTCTTTTCCAATAAGTATGTCTTTTATTTTTCTTGCCTAATTCTTCTAGCTAGAACTTCTATCCAAATGTTGCTGTTGACAGTGGGCATCCTTGTCTTGTTCGAGATCTTGGAGGAAAAGCTTTCAACCTCTCCCCAGTGACTACTATGTTGGTTGCTGGATTTTCATATACATCCTTTATCATATTGAGGAGCTTTCCACCAATACTTATATTTTGAACTGTTTTTATCAAGAAAAGATGCTGGATTTTGTCAAATTCCTTTTCTGCATCAGTCAGATGATCGTGTGTTTTTTCCCTTCAATTTTATTAATGTGATGTATTACGTTGATCCACTCTTGCATAGCAGGAATAAAATCCACTTGATTGTGATGTATAATCATTGTTATTTGCTGTTGGATTTGATTTTCAGGTATTTTATTATTGAAAATTGTTGCATCTATGTTCATTAGGGAGATTGGTCTCTAATTTTCTTTTCTTGTAGAAACTTTATCTGGATTTGGTATTAGGGTGATGTTGATTTCAGAAAGTTTGTGAGGTAATTTTCCCTCCTTTTCAATTTTGGAAGACTTTAATCATGATTGTATTAATTCTTCTTAAAAGGTTTAGTAGAATTCACTTGTGAATCCATGTGGTCCTGTACTTTTCTTTGTTGGAAAATTTTTTATGACTAATTCAATCTCTTTGCTTGTGATTGGTTTGCTGAATTCCTGTATGTCTTATAAAGTCAATGTCGGTTGTTCGTGCATTTCTAGGTATTTGTCTATTTCATCTAGGTTGTCTAATTTGTTGACATTTCTCATACTATCCTCTTATAATCTTATTTGTTTCTGTAGGGTCAGACATAATGACCCCCTTTCATTCCTGATTTTATTTGCATTTGTTCTCTTTTTTTATTGTTAGCCTTGCTAAGAGTTTGTCAATTTCATTGACTTTCTCAAAGAACCAGCTTTCAGTTTCGCTGATTTTCTCTATGTTTTTGTGTTCAATTTCATTTATTTCTGCTCTAATCTTTGTTCTTTATTTCTTTATGCTTGCTTTGTGAAAGGTTTGCTGTTCTTTTTCTAATTTATTCAGTGGTTCAGTTAGTTCTTTGATTTTAGCTCTTTCTTATTTTGTAACATAGGAATTTATGACTATAAATTTCTCTCTCAGCACTGCCTTCATTGTATCCCATAAGTTTTGGTATATTTTGTTCTCATTTTCATTCATCTTGAGATATCTACTAATTTCTCTTGTAATTTCTTCTTTGGTCCATGGGTTGTTTAGTTGTGTTTTGGTTAGCATCCATATATTTGCAAAATTTCCACTTCCACCTGCTTTTTTTCCCTTCATATTAAAAAATATAGTTGTTATTTAAATACAGCCATACATTGTTTTTTTTTAATTAATCATGAAAGATGGCAACATGAGTAGGACTAAAAAGTAAGGACTGAAAATCTGCCCTTGTATTTCCTCAAGGTACCACATTCTTTTTACTTTTGAAAACTTTGATTGAAGTATATCACTCATACATAAACATACATAAACAATAAGTGTAGAATAATAGTTGTGAACTTACAGAACAAATATACATAACATCATACAGGACTCTCATACCTCACTCTACCATCAATACCTTGCATTGCTGTGAAACATTTTTAAAGTACAGATTAAAGGGCATCCTCAAAATATTACTACTGGAGGTGGAGCAAGATGGCATCTGAGTGAGTGCACCTCATAATCTCTCCTGCAAAGAAGCGGCTGAGTAGGGTCAGAGTCCTGCCTGAGCAGGTTGTTTTGGGGGCTTGCAGGGGCAGGAGGTGTCTGGACATTGATTTGGTGAGACAGGGACAGAAGAGGTTCTTGAGGTAGAATTTTGGATTTCTGACACGGAGATCAGAAGTTGTAGGTGGGACCCTTCCCCCTAGGGCTGGGAGCCACTTCAATCCCTGAAAACTGTTTGTTACTGCCTCCCTCCACCCCTTCTCCCAGCCGTTGTTATCTTCCCCCTCCAGCTGTTGCGGTCCTTCCCGCCAGTCCCGCCCACATTGCTAGCATATAATTTGCCTCCTTCCTTAGACACTGCTTACCTCATAGCCCTCCGCCCACTTCCACCTATCCTCTACCACCCTGTAGCTAGCCCGCCCTAGCTCCAACCCCTCCCTCCACCCAACCCTATATAACCAAGTGTACTTCCGCAATAAAGCAGACCTGTTCCTGCGCTCAGGCGGTCTCCGTGGTTCCTTTTTAACTGTGCGTCCCCCAAGCCTGGAAGAACTGGTGCTCCTTTCAGGAGTACCTCCCGCCGGTGGTTAGGCAGGAGCGAGCCCCCCCTGACTCTTGGGCATAAGCGAGGCCGAGCCCTCGCTCCAGACAACATTACAACATTTGGCGCCCAGCGTGGAAGCTCCTCCCCCGGCCCCTCTCTGCTGCTGCTGCTGCTGTGAATCGGACGGCCCATCCTCGTTCTCCAGGTAGGGACCCCTCGCCGTCGTCCTGTCTCTATTTCAACATGGGCGCCTCTCTATCTACGTGTCAGGCGCCGCAAGTCAGGGCCCTCGCCGCCCTGCTCGACACCAATGGAGTCCGCGTTTCCCTGCGGCAACTCCAAAAATACTGGGACCTTCTGATCCCCTTTAATCCGTGGCTCGCCACTTGCCAACTCTGGAGCCCAGACACATACTCTCGACTCATAGATCGAGTCGCCTCTGCAATGGAGCATGAAAAATGCTCCTTCCCGCCAGGCCTCTTACCCGTTCTAGTCGCCATCCGCGCCTGTCTCCTCGGTGCCCCATCCGAGACTATTCATGAGGCTTCTCTCAAGCAGCCTCTAGACTGTAATCCCAATGAGTCTGCCGACACTGACTCTCTGTCTGACCAACTTGCGGCCACCCTCGAGCGTGAGCCCCCCCATCCGAGCTCCCCGCGGCACACAGAGACCGCTCCTGCGGCTCCCCAAAATGGCGAACTTCCACCTTCTTCCTCCACCTCTGCCCAAAATGACGCACTTCTGGCTTCTTCTTCACCGGGACCGGAGCCCGCCGGCGGGAACAAAGGCGCTTCTTCCCGCCTTTACCCGCCTCTTCCTGCCCTGTCAGCATCGGGCTCCGCCCCGGAAACTGTACGGTCGCCATCTTCCGCTAAACCAGAAACTTCCCCCGCGCCATTTTGTTCACAACCGGATGCAGTTACTCCGCCATCTTGGCCGGCGCCCGGAAGTGATGCAGTTACTCCGCCATCTCGGCCGGCACCCGGAAGTGACGCAGTTACTCCGCCATCTCGGCCGGCGCCCGGAAGTGACGCAGTTACTCCGCCATCTCGGCCGGCGCCCGGAAGTGACGCAGTTACTCCGCCATCTTGGCCGACGCCCAGAAGTGACGCGGCCACCCCGCCATCTTGGCCCGGAAGTGCCCCGCCGCCATTTTGTTGTCGTCAAAATGCTGCCCGGCCGCCATTTTCTCACTTATTTTCCGCTTATCCCTCGCCACCACCGTATGGCAGTAGCCCTCCACCTACTCCTAGCGAGGCACCCTCTCATACCCCCCAGCTTTATCCACTAAATCTACAACCTATGCCGCAACAACCTCAAACTTGGCTGCCCTTCACAGCGGAAGAAGTTAAAACCCTCCGCAAAGCTGTTAAAGAAGATGGAGTCGGCAGCCCTTATGTAACGCAGCTCCTTGAAGAGCTGGCAACTCAACTCGTTCTCTCATACGACTGGATTTCCCTAGCCCACACCATCTTAACGCCAGGCCAGTTTCTTGAATGGTGAGCTCACTACCAAGCAGCCGTTGACCGGCAAGTAGTAGAAAATGCCCAAGCTGGTGTCTTAGATCCACCTGATGCATATACGGGGATCAACAACTACGCGGACCCTCGTCCATATCTACACATTGACCCAGGATTTTGGCACCGGGTAAAATTCCTCGTCCACCGGTCCTTTTCTCTAGTCTCCACCAAGCAGCCCACCAAGCTCGCACAACTGCTTCAAGACTCCAATGAAACTTTCCCAGCATTCGTCGCCCGCGTCCTGGAAGCTTGCCAGTGGAAAATTTCTAGTGAAGACGCTCAGTTCGCACTCGCCAAAGAGCTCATCATAGAAGGATGCCTTGCGCCCTTCCGGGCTGTGGTCCTCCCCATACGTGATAAAGATATCCACGAAAGGGTTCTCGCCTGTCGCGACGTTGACCCGCAAGTCAAAACGCTCACTGCTGCCTTTGCTTCTGCCATGGCCGTTTCATCTACTCCCACCTCCGTCTGCTTTCGGTGCGGTCAGTCCGGCCATTTCGTCCGCGAGTGCCCTCGGCCAGGCCCAGCACCCCGCTCTGCCCTACCACCGCGAAGACCAAGAGGCCCTTCTACGCCGTGTCCACGCTGTGGAAAAGGATATCACTGGGCTCGTGACTGCCGTGCCATCCAAAACTACCAGCAGCCTTTAAACTCCCAGCGGGGCAGGCCTCAGCCCCACCCACAAGAGGTCCTCGAGAAGGCTCCCAAGCCATAATGTGGACAATGCCTATCTCGCGTCATCAAAAACCCTCATTAGAGCTTAAGATAAATGGGCAATGGCTCGATGGACTCTTAGATTCTGGCGCTGAAGTCTCCTGTATTCCCTTCGAAGTCGCTGCGTTCAATCACTGGCCCCTCGAGACTGGCCCTCAAGTCATCGGCACCACGGGAGCCGCTACCTCCTGGAAAACATCCCAACCTCTGCATTGGAGCGACCGAGAAGGCCACGAAGGCCAAATTCGCCCACTCGTCCTCTCTTCAGTCCAAACCATCCTGTGGGGGAGAGATGTCCTCAGCCAGCTAAAAGCTCGAATCACCACAGAAGCCTTCTTAGCTGCGCTGCCCCCCCCCTTATAGGGGCCACTGCTCCCATCTCAAGACCTGACCCTATCCCTCTGGAATGGGACACAGAGGAGCCCATCTGGGTCGAGCAGTGGCCCTTGCCAGCTCACAAGCTACAAGCTCTCTCTGCCCTCGTCGAAGAGCAATTACAAGCAGGGCATATTGAGCCATCCACCAGTCCCTACAATTCGCCAATCTTCGTCATTAACAAGAAAAACACAGGCAAGTTCCGCCTTCTCCACGACCTCTGAGAAATCAACAAGCATATTAAGCCAATGGGATCACCTCAGCCAGGATGCCCGCATCCCGCCGCAGTCCCCCAGCATTTTCACGCGGCGACCATCGACATCAAGGACTGTTTTTTCTCTATTCCTCTTCACCCACGAGACTGTCCACGATTTGCATTTACAGTCCCATGCACCAACAACCAGGGCACAGCGCTTCGATTCCAATGGCGAGTGCTACCGCAAGGTATGCGGAACAGCCCAACCATATGTCAGCTCTATGTCAACCATGCCATTGAGCCGCTGCGCTCAAGGTTTCATCCAGAGCAAACATACATTCTCCACTATATGGATGACCTTCTCTTAGCAGCGAGCTCCAGCGCGCTCCTCAATGACCTACTCTCTGCAGTGATGACAAACCTTTCAAGCCTCGGACTTACCGTGCAATCAGACAAAATAAACCTCCAACCTCCTTTTCAATTTTTGGGCTTTCATTTTCATCACTTCATTCAGCCCACAAGCCCACAAATTCATGTCTCTCACAAGATGACGCTGACTGAACTCCAACGACTTTGTGGACAAATCAATTGGCTTCGCTCGGCGCTGCCCATCACAACAGCGCAGATGCAACCCCTCTTTGAGCTCTTGCAGACCAAAGACAGCCCACCAACTGCAGCCACCCGTAGCATCACCATCACTCCTGCTGCTAGAGAAGTCGTCCAGCAAGTTAGCGCCGCGCTGCAGCAGTGCCGCCTAGAGCGGTTCTCCCCTAACCTTCCAATTTTAGCCTTAGTTCTGCCAACGCCAATCACTCCCACAGGTCTCTTATGGCAAGATGGCCCTCTCCTTTTTCTGCATACGTCAAAGAGCAAACTCCCGAAAATCTGCCCTTTTACAAGGGCCTGGATCGCGCTGGCCACTGACTTAGTACTTCTCTCCATACAAACGTACGGCATCCCGCCACACACCATTGTTTGGCCTTTAGATGCAAAGGAAGTTACCTCCCTCATCATGAACAATGCCCAAATGCAAAGCCTGGTAGAGCTCTTTCGTGGCTCCTTTGACAACCACTATCCTCATCACCGATTGCTGCAGGGAATGTCTCAATTGGCGTTTTCCAACCCGTTCCGTCCATTGCCCGCACGGAACCCAATCCCTTCAGCCATCACTGCCTTCACAGATGCCTCAAAAACGGCATTTGCAGCCATCATATACATTCCTAAAAATCCTGAGCCACGGCAACTGCTGTTCGCAAATGACTTTTCTGTTCAAGTAGGCGAACTTCTAGCTGTCGCTGCAGTCCTCAATCTCCACCCAGACCGGCCTCTCAACATCTTTACTGACAGTCTATACACTCTTCAAGTGTGTCGTAGCCTTCCACTTGCCACTTTCTTGCCAAGTGAATCAAACACCGATCGGGCACTCGCCTTTGTGCAGCGACTGCTTGAAGAGCGGCAACAGCCCTGGTTCATCGCTCACATTAGAAGCCATTCTGGCCTACCAGGGCCTCTGACTCAGGGAAATAACCTCGCTGACGCTTCCGTGTCCGCCCATCAGATAAACCCAGTCACTTTTCGAGAAGACTCCACCTATGAACCGCGGCTTGGAGACTTTGTCAACCAAGCCAAGCTTTTACACTCCCAGTTTCACTTCTCTGCACGGTCCATCCAGAAACTCTTTCCAAATATACCTATTGAAACCTGCAAGCACCTCGTGCGTGCGTGCCGGACTTGTGCGCCTTTGCTGCCACTTGGACCTTTGCAGCCTCAGGGCGTCAACCCCCGCGGTCTCCGCCCAAACTCGAGATGGCAATTAGATGTCACTCATGTCAGCGCCTTCGGCCGCCTCAAATATCTTCATGTAGCAATTGACACCTTTTCGCATCTGTGCTATGCAGTCCCCCTCGCAGGGGAAAGCGCCAAGCATTGCATCAAGGCGCTCCGCCAAGCTATTCTGTTCATGGGGGTCCCATGGGATCTCAAAACAGATAACGGGCCAGCATATCGTAGTGCTGCCTTTGCCAGCTTCGTGCAAATGTATCACATCACACATCACTTCGGCATTCCGTATAATCCACAAGGACAAGGGATCGTCGAACGTACTCATCAACAGCTCAAACTGCTCATTCAGAAGGAGAGAGCCTCCTCCCCCCACAAGGCCCCAACAGATGTTGTGACTGTCTGCCTCATTCACCACAATCTTCTAACCTTTGACAATCTAGGACTTTCTCCCACCCACAAGCACTGGGGGCCAATGTGGCAGCCTTCGCAAGTCCCCCTAGTCCATTGGAAAGACCCTGCCACCAATCGTTGGCAAAATCCCGCTCCCCTCCTAGCACAGGGGAGAGGCTTTGCTTGTGTCTTTCCAGATTCTGAGCCGCAACCTCTCTGGATTCCTGGGTGCTGCATCCGGCCTGCCACTGACCCATTGGTCCCAACAAGCGATCAGCACCCTATGCCCTCAGTGAGAGATAACACTGACAGTGGATGTGGCCCAGATGTCGCCCCATTCGCCCAGATCCAGCACCAGCCATCATCTAGAGATGCCTCCTCATAAAATGCGTCTAACCCTTACCTCACCCCCTTTATCCCCCTCATGTCACCCGCTCGCCATGAGTGGAGAGCAAGGAGTTTTCTTTTCTTTTATCTCCACAGATGCTGCCTCGTCAAAAGATGCCTCTCTACAGCTTCATAGCCATTCCCTGCACCCTGGCCTTCTTCACCCTCTCAGCCACCGCCAGTCAGAATCACCGACCTTTCAACTGGACTCTCACTCAGTTTGACAAACTCATCTCCTTCAACGTAACTGCAGGTGCCCCCTCCTTTACCCTGCCCTTTTGTCAACTCGCCGGCTTCCGGCCCAAGTATCAAACAGCAAACCGGCGCTCCTTTGTCAACTGCGAAAAACCTGGCCCCACTCGCGAAGAGACTATAGTCTCATCCGCCACTGGTTTTTATATCTGCCCAGCTTCCGCCATTGGCTGCCAAGACCCAACAAAATTCTTCTGCCCCTCCTGGGGCTGTGAAACTATAGCCTACGGCTGGCGAAATCCTCCTAACCGAGACTCCCATCTCTCTCTCTTAAGCACCACCCCCCTGTGAACCAACCTGGCCGCCAGCATCACGTTTTCAATCAAAAATCCCAATGATGACCAATGGTTGACTGGCCGCACGTGGGGAGCTCGCCTATATGCACACGGCCACCACCACGGCAGCCTCTTCACCATACAAAAGCGCCATGCAACCACTGCAACACGTCCCTCTGCAATAGGCCCAAATCGAGTTCTCAACCTTCCTAAGGCACCGCCTCCTCCTCCTTCTCCACCCCCGCTCCGCTCCACCTCGCCCACTCCCTCATCTGGTACCCCCCTTACCACTGCCTCCCTCAGCTCCCATGCTCCTAAGCCTCGCTTGCCCCCTACTCAGTACTCCAGTCCCCTCATCAAACTAATCAATGCCTCATACACCTCCCTAAACACATCTTACCCCAACCTCACTCGGAACTGTTGGCTCTGCCTCTCCCCCTCCCTTCCTCTCTATGAGCCTGTCGCCACCAACCTCTCCTTCAGCAAATCCTCCGAACAGAATCCCGCCAAATGCAATTGGAACGCCTCTTCTGTCCCCCTAACCTTTCAGTCTGTTTCCTCCACAGGACACTGTGCTCATTCTCGTCGGGGCCCTCACCCCTCCCTTAGTGTTTGCTCTGATTACTCCTCTCCCGACACTACTACCAGATTCTTAATTCCTCATAACACCTCTCAATGGCTTTGTACCTCCACTGGACTAACCCCCTGCCTCAACGTCGCCACCCTCGATGCTAATAATGAAACTTGTGTGCTTATCTTTCTCGCCCCTCGAGTCCTCTACCACTCTGACACTGACTTTTTCCGCCGTTTGCTGCGCAAACAAACCTCTCTCCACCTACTAAAAAGAGAACCAATCACTGCAGCCCTAACTGTTGCTTCCCTTCTGGGTCTCGCAGGGGCAGGCACCAGCATCGCTGCCCTCGCCACACAGTCTTCTGCCCTCTCCTCTCTCAGACAGGCCGTAGATGAAGACATAACCTATCTTCGTGAAGCTGTCAAATATCTAAAAGACTCTCTTAACTCTCTCTCCGAAGTAGTCCTGCAAAACCGTCGTGGCCTCGACCTCCTCCTTCTCAAAGAAGGAGGTCTTTGCGCCGCTCTTGGAGAAGAATGCTGCATATACGCCAACTCCACCGGCCTAGTCGAGGACAATCTGAAAAAAGTCGAAGAGGGACTAGAAAAGCGCCGCAAAGAGCGAGAAAACGCGAACTATTCTTCTAATCTTTTTCATGCCCTCCTCCCCTACCTCCTTCCATTTCTAGGCCCGCTCATTGTCGTCATTTTGATTCTCACTGTGGGCCCCTGGGGCATCAAGAGAGTGCTCAGCATTGCCAAAGATCAAGCCAAAGCTGTATCCAATGCAGTATTCAGCTCTTTCGTGCAGGTCCATTACCAACACCTCTCCACCAATGAGCCCCCTCCCCACCATCCTCTTCGCCCTCTCCGCCCGCGAGACCTACTCTAGCCACTCCCTGTCATTTCCTTCCCCTCTAATAGGGGTTCTAGGGCATTGCAAGGCCGCTTCGCTGGCAAGGCTCGGTGTGCGTCTAGCGCCAGCATGCACCGACCCTGAGGGCTAATGCATGCATCCTGGCCAGATGCTATGTCATTCGTCCATAGCCAGCCGGTTTTGCCCCCTTACCCCTCGCCTTCCCCCACCTATTCCCCTTTCCCCTCATTATTTCCTTCTTAAAAACAAAAGGAGAGCAATTGTTACTGCCTCCCTCCACCCCTTCTCCCAGCCATTGTTATCTTCCCCCTCCAGCCGTTGCGGTCCTTCCCACCAGTCCCGCCCACATTGCTAGCATATAATCTGCCTCCTTCCTTAGACACTGCTTACCTCATAGCCCTCCGCCCACTTCCACCTATCCTCTACCACCCTGTAGCTAGCCCGCCCTAGCTCCAACCCCTCCCTCCACCCAACCCTATATAACCAAGTGTACTTCCGCAATAAAGCAGACCTGTTCCTGCGCTCAGGCGGTCTCCGTGGTTCCTTTTTAACTGCGTGTCCCCCAAGCCTGGAAGAACTGGTGCTCCTTTCAGGAGTACCTCCCGCTGGTGGTTAGGCAGGAGCGAGCCCCCCCTGACTCTTGGGCATAAGCGAGGCCGAGCCCTCGCTCCAGACAACATTACAACAACTGTTTGTTGTGCTGCGGCATTCCCAAACCCCATGTTCACTGGATGTGTGGTTTCCAGGTCCGTATCCCCTAAGCTCCCATAGCCCACACTCACATACCTTGAGTCTGCAATATCCCAGACTTCCCATTCCCTAATCCAGCATGCCCTGATATCTATCTGAGGTCCCCAATTACACTAGCATATTCTTGGTTGGACATTTTTTTTCTTTTATTACCTTGACTATATCACACAACTGCCTTCTTGCCTCCATGGTTTCAGATGAGAAATCAGCACTTAATCTTATGTAGCTTCCTTTGTATGTGATAGTTTTCTTTTCTCTTGCTGCTTTTAAATTTTTCTCTTTGTCTTGAGGATTGGATAATTTGACAAGTATATGTCTTTGGGTAGGCCTGGTTTAATTTATGCTGTTTGGGGTGCGTTGTGCTTCCTCACATGTACATCTACCTCCCTCAATAGGTTTGGGAAGTTTTCAGCCATTATTTCCTCCAACACCCCTTCTGTTCCCTTTCCTTTCTCTTCTCTTTCTGGGATGCCTGTAATGCATATGTTTGTGCATTTTGCATAGTCATTCATGTCCCTAAGTCCCAGTTGGATTTTTTCTGTCTTTTTACCAATCAGTTCTACTATCTGTTTGATTTCAGATATACTGTCTTCCATGTTACTGATCATTCCTCTGCCTTTTCAAGTCTGCTGTTATTTGCTGAAAGAGTATTTTTTGATTTCTTAAATTGTACTGTTCATCACAATCATATCCATTATCTTTTTTAGTATGATTGCTATTCTTCTGTATTCTCTCCAAGTGTTTTCTTCATATTCTTAATCTCTTCCTTCACTTCATCAAATTTGTCCCTAATATATGTTTTGAGAGCTTTAATTACTTGTTCAATATTCTGCTATTATTCCTGGTTTTTTGTTTGTTCACTGGATTGGGGCATGTTTTCCTGATTATTGGGTTGGTTTGTAGTTTTTTGTTGCTGTCTGGTCATTGTTTTATCTTGATGGGTTTAATCAGTTGCTTAGCTTCTTTGTCTAGTTTAGGGTTTAATTAGTTTTCATGTGTGTGTGCATGTTAAGTCTTCTCTTTGTCACTTTGTTCTTCTTTTTCTATTTCCTTATTGTTGTCTGAGTTTCCTTGAAGGAAAATATTAGGGCCAGAGAAAGCAAAAGGAGTAAGAAAAGAACATGAATAATAGTAGTATTGATAGTAAATATTAACAGAGGAACCATGTGAGATCTAGAAGAATGGATATTACACTCATGTAAGTTATGTAGTGTTATAACAGTAAGAAAAGTAGAGTACATTTAATGGGACAGTAAACTGAAAATGAAGAGGAATATGGTATGAATTAAAAGGTCTGTGTGTTCAGGAGAGAGGGAAAAAGAAAAGAAAGCACAATAACATAAAGAGTGAATGTAAGACAGAAAACAGAACAAAGGTATTAGAAATAAAAAGTCAGAAAAATAGAGGGGCGAACAAAGTGAGGTGTAATGTAAGAGAAACAATAAATAATGGAGAATTGAAAGATGTAGAGGAAAGGGGATAGTGTTGGTGGCCAAAAACATTACACACAGAAAAGAGGAAATGGAGGATGAGGAAATACAATAAATGTGAAGTGCTCCCTGCATCACCTAATGTAAAAAGAATAAAAAAGAAGAGAAAGAAAGAAAAAAAGGGGGTGACAAAAGAGAGAGGGGAAGCAAGCAAGAAAACGAAGAAGAAAAAAGAAAGAAAAAAGGACCTTGTGGGGATAAAGAGGAAGGAAAAACATGAAGATAAGCCAACAAAATAATAGACAAAGTTTCATGCAAGGAATCCTCTTTGTAGGTAAATAAAACACTCAGGGATCTGACATTCTCCCTTTCTCCCTTCCTCACTTCCCACTCTCCCAGGCAGCAGGAAAGCTGCCTGAGAGTTCTGGTAGGAGATTCAAGTGGGTCCTTGTTGAACGAGCTCTGCCCAGAAAACGACTCTTAATCTCCAGAGAGAGAGCACCCACACCTCACTGGAACCCCAAGCATGCTGTTGGAAGCTTGGAAAGCACCTCCTACAGTACCTCTCCTTTAGGTGTGCTACAAGAGGGCTAGTTGATTTTCTGATTCCACCTTCTCCCAGACCAAATTTCCTATCCCAGGATATTTAGGTGAATTGGACTTTCTCAGCAGATTTGCCACTCCTCTCTTCCCAGGCTTTCCCCAAGCCAGCCAGTATGTTCTTCCAAGTACAAAAAAAAAAAGGTGGGGTGGGGGGTGAGACCAGAAAATTGAACCTGTACTTGCCTGGCCCTACTGCTGCACCTCCCACCAAATCCCTCCCACTCATGGAGTCAGTCCAAAACTGGAGGGCTAGGGCAATCCCGGACCTCTGAGAGCACTGGACTTGGGAAAGGAAAGTCCGGGACACTGCAGACTCAGGGTCTGTGGAATGTGGGCTATGGGGGCTTAGGGGACATGGACCTGGGAATCATGCATCTGGGGAACACAGGGCCCAGGAATGCTGCCACACCCCTGACAATTCTCGGGGAACACCGTGGCAGCTAGCCCTAAGGGGAAGGGTCCCACCTTCCCACAGCCTCTAACCTCCATACTTGCAACCCACAATTCTACCTTTAGCAAGCACTACCTCTGTCACTGTCTATTCAAACTGACATCCACACACCTCCTGACTTGCAAGCCCCCAAAACAGTGGGCTCCAGCAAGACTCCAACCCCACTCAGTCGCCTCTTTGCAGGAGAAACTATGAGGTGCACTCACTCAGATGCCATCTTGCCTTGGCTCTCATATCCCTTCAATTTCAGTTGTTCTTTCCTCTATGTCACTGACTTTTTTCCCCATGTTTTCAAATCCGCTGTTGTGTGCCTCTATTGTATTTTTAAAAATTATTGAAATATATCACTCATACATAAAACATACAGAAACAATAAATGCATAATAGTTGTGAACTTACAAAACAAACACATACAACATCAAAAAACATATATAACATCTTACCCTACCACCAATAACTTGCATTGTTTTTAAACTTTTTAAACTAATGATTAAAGAGCATTGTCAAAATAGTACTACTAAACAAAGTAGTTTTCCCCTAACCAATCCGATTGTTATTACCTTTATATCATTTATAAACATACATACATAAACAATTAAGTGTATAGAAAAGGTTGTGAACTTAAAAGTAAACATGCATAACATCATACAGGGGTCCCATACATCAACCCTCCACCAACACCTTGCATTATCAACCCTCCACCAACACCTTGCATTGTTGTGAGTGGTTTGTTACAAACTATGAAAGAACACTATCAAAATTTTACTACTAATCACAGTCCTTATCTTACATACAGTGTGTTTTCCCCCAACCCACCCTATTATTTCTTAAATATATTTTTTTATGACAGAAGTTGTAAACTTACAAAACAATCATGCACATGTGCAGAACTCCCAAACAACATCCCTCCATCAACACACCACAATATGCTGTGTCATTTTGCTACACATAAAATAATATCATCTGATTGTTACCATATCCATAGTGTATATTTGGCTCACATTTTCCATACCACCTCAGTATCAACAGTGCATCTTTTGCATAGATGTGAGATGTCCACAGGTCACTCCAGCTGTATTTTTCCCATGCTTCTCCATATTCTCAACACCCTGAAGTAGTGATATACATTTGTTCTAGCTAACAAAGGACACTCTTGCATCTGTACCATTAACCACAATTCTCATTGTGTTGGTTTACTGTGCTATCCAGTTGCTGGATTATTCTCAAGCATTCTGTCAATTGGCATTTACAAACCTAGACTAACTTTTTCAGTCACATCCCCATTTATAAACAAGCTGTTACTCACTGTGTGTTACCATCCACTCTATACATTTCCACAATTTTACAGTAAAGCTAATTAAAACTTCTACATACATTAAATATCAGTAGTCCATTCAGCCCTTCTCTTATCTCCTTTAAGAATCCACCACTGACCACCAGGTCTTGAAGATATTTTCCAATAATTTCTTCTAGAAATTTTATGGTTCCTGCTTTTATTTTTAGTTTTTTGATCCATTTTGAGCTAACTTTTGGATAAGGTGTGAGGTCGAGGTCCTCTTTCCTTCTTTCAGCTATGGATATCCAATTTTTTCAGCACCCTTTGTTGAATGGATTGTTCTCCCCAAGCTGTGTGAGTTTGACAGGCTTGTCAAAAATCACTTGACCATATCTGTGAGGGTCTGTTTCTGAGCCATCAATTTGGTTCCATTGTTCTGTTGTGTCTGTGTTTAGGCCAATACCATGCTGTTTTTACCACTATAGGTAGGTATTATGATCTGGAGATGAGGGTTCACTTTTCATTTTTATGATGTTTCCAGCTATTCAGGACTCCTTACCCTTCCAAATAAATTTAATGATCATGTTTTCAATTTTTTCTTTAATGCTGGTGGAATTTTTATCAGCATTGCATTAATTCTGTATATTAATTTGAAAAGAATTGACATCTTAATGATATTTAGTCTCCCAATCCATGAGCATGGAAAGTTCTTCCAGTTATTTAGGGCTTTTTAAAATTTGTTTTAACATTGAATTGCAGTTTTCTAAATACAAGTGCTTTACATCATTGGTTAAGTTTATTCCTGACTATTTGAGTTTTACCTGTCATATTTTATTTTCACCACTCTTTTGACACATTTAGTTACTTTTATTGATATAATCTTCATTTCTAGACTGTCTTCCAGGCCTCTCCTGCCTTTTCATTTCAGGCTCAAGCACACCCTTTAGATTTCCTGAAAATCTGGTCTCTTGCTTAGAAATTCCCTCAGTTTCTGTTTATCTGTGAATATTCTAATCTTGTCCTCATTTTTGAAAGACAGTCTTGCTGGATATAAGATTCTTGGCTGGAAGTTTTTCTCTTGTAGTATCTTAAACATATCAGACCACTGTTTTCTTGTCTCCATGGTTTCTGGTGATAAAACAGCACTTAATCTTATTGGATAACCCTTATACATTATGCATTGTTTTTCTCTTGCTGCACTCAGAATTTTCTCTTTGTCTTTGGCCTTTGACATTCTGTTGAGTATGTGTCTTGGAGTTGGTCTATTTGGATTTTTTTGGATGGGAGTATGTTGTGCCTCTTGGACAGGGATATCTACATCCTTCAATAGGTTTGGAAAATTTTCTGCCATTATTTCTTTAAATATTCCTTCTGTCCCTTTTCCCTTCTCTTCTCCTTCTGGGACACCTGTGACATGTATGTTTGTGCATCTTTTGCTGCCATTTAGTTCCCTGAGACCTTGTTCAATTTTTTCCATTCTTTTCTTCATCTCTTCTTTTGTATGTCCACTTTCAGAGGCCATTTCTTCAAGCTCACCAATCCTTTCTTCTGCCTCCTCAAATCTGTTATTGTATGATTCCAATTTTTTAAAAATTTCATTGATTGCACCTTTCGTTCCCATAGGATCTGCTATTTTTCTGTGTGTGCTTTCAAATTCTTCTTTGTGCTCATCCATTGTCTACTTAATACCCTTGATCTCTTTAGCCATCTCACTGAACTCATTAAGCAGATTTGTTTAAACATCTATAATTTATTGTCTCAACTCCTTTATGTTACCTGGAAGCTTATCTTATTCCTTTAACTGGGCCATAGCTTCCTGTTTCCTGGTGTCAATAATAATTTTTTGTTGGTGTCTTTGCATCTTTCCTACTAGAGTATTTATTCTGGGTGCAATTTTTCTCTTTAGTTTAGGGCTTCCTATCCTTTCTCCCTTGCTGATTGTGCAATAGGAGCCAAGCTGTAAGCTGTGGAGGCTCAAGCTGCCCTAATTGCACCAGCGACCAATGAAACTTCTTCCAGCTTTCTCCTTTGCCAGGGGTAGGGACAGAGTCACAGCTATGTGGAATAATCCATGTGCAGGCCTAGACTGTAGTTGCCCAGAGAGACTGATGAAGCTTCACATCCTTTTCTCCCCTGCCTGGGGTAGGGATGGAGCTGCACGTGTGCACAGCCATCTATGCAGTACCGGTCCAAGATGACCACAGTTGCCCTGGTAGACTTCTGATTTTCAGCCTGTGCCAGCCAAAGTTACCTGCAGTTACCTATATTGACTGGTGCAGGACTCCTCAGCCTCCTCCCCACCAGAGGCAGGGCTGAAGCTTAGGCTACAGCTGCAGGCTGATCTGTGTGAAAGAAACTGTTTCCTGCTGACACTGAGAGTTTCAGTCAGCCCAGATTCCCCTCAGGCTGGGGGTGGAGTCAGAATGGCGGCTACAGGCCTCTTTCTAAATTGGGCTGGTTTACACCCCAGCTTTTCCCAGGGTTATCTCTTAGCCAGCCAAGTCTACCAATCAGTAGGAAAAATCGGCAGCCTACTGGCTCCTCCTCCCCTGTTTCTGGGAAATGGAGCTTCCATTTCCCATCATATAACAGCTCCTGGGGCAGCTCGTGCCACCAGAATAGGATAATCCGGCCTCCATGGCTTGGCCAGTAATTTCCTGGAGAGTCTGGTGCAGGTCCCCGAAGTTTCCTCTCTGCTGGAGATCGCATTGGGGCCTAGGCTAGATCTGCAGTATGATCTGTATGGGAAGAAGCTGGTCTCCACCAGCATTGGGATTTTCAGTCCACCCTGCCTCCCTTCATGCCACATGCAGAGATAAGATGGCAGCTCCTGGCCTCTTTCTGACTTGAACAGGCTCAAACTTTTGCTGTTCTCAGGATTATACTGTAGCCTGCTAAATTTCCTCATCAATAGCTGAAATTGGTGCCCAACTGTCTCTTCCCCACCCCACCACCCCCATTTTGGGGAATTGGAGCCATTAATTTCAGCCATGAAATAGCTCCTGAGGCTGCTTGTATCTCCATTGAGGTTGGGCACTGGTCTCTGGGGCATGACCTTCAAAGACATTGCAGCATGCTCTCCTGGTCTCCTGGAGCCCCCAAACATGTGCTTTAACTAGCTCCAGAGAGCTCTGGGTGTTTGCTAACTGTGCTGTAGCAGGAGCTGGCTCTAGGAGCTCCTTACTCCACTGCCATCTTGCTGGTTGTCAGCCTCTATTGTAGTTTTTTTTTTTTAAGATTTATTTATTTATTTAATTCCCCCTCCTCCCCGGGTTGTCTGTTCTATGTGTCTATTTGCTGCGTCTTGTTTCTTTGTCCACTTCTGTTGTTGTCAGCGGCAAGGAAAGTGTGGGCGGTGCCATTCCTGGGCAGGGTGCACTTTCTTTCACGCTGGGCGGCTCTCCTCATGGGCGCACTCCTTGTGTGTGTCCTACACAGGGGACACCCTTGCGTGGCAAAGCACTCCTTGCGTGCATCAGCACTGCACATGGGCCAGCTCCACACGGGTCAAGGAGGCCCGGGGTTTGAACTGCGGACCTCCCATGTGGTAGATGGATGCCCTAACCACTGGGCCAAGTCCGTTTCCCTCTATTGTAGTTTTAATCTCACTTAATATATCTTTCATTTGCATACATTTTAAAATATTTCTATCCAAATTTTAAAATTTTCTTTGTGCTCTATCAGTGTCCTCTTAATCTTTTATTTCTTTAGTTGTGTTGCCCTTCAACTCCATGGTTGGAGTTAGGAGATTTGTATGAACTTCATTGTTTAGCTGTTTCAAGTCCTGTGACTCATCTGGAGCTTTGATTTGTTACTTTCCCTGAGTTATATCTTCCTTTTTCTTTGTATGGCTTATAATTTTTCACTGATGTCTATTCATCTATTTCTGAGGCTGAGTTTACTCTGATGTTCCATTTCTCTTGCCTAGGGATTTACTATTTAGTAGCACTGTGCTACCACTCTTCTATGACTCTTGACTCAACTTATTCTAGATATTTAGGATTGGCTATGTTTAACTGCTCAAAAGAGGGCTAAGGAACCCATAATAGATTGCAAACAAGTTTTCAAGAGCTTTGCTGATGTGGCAGTAAAGGCAACTGCTTGCCTCTTATTTATTTTTCCCTTTTTGTGCACTTTTCTTGTCTGGCCAGCGTTTGGCACTTTTCAGGAGGCCTCTCAGATCAGACCCAGGGTGAGAGGTGAGAATGTATTCAGTGTAAATCTGTGGTGGTTGGTGCAGACGCAATGTCTTCAGGGTTGGCCAAGTCTCACAAACTTTCTCAGGAGCTGTTCTCCACCCTTGGTTGGCCACACCCTCCTTCCCTCTGCCTCTTTTTCACCCAACCCTGGGCAGTAAGGAGGCTGTTTATGAAAGCAAGTTATCTTTAGCTACTGGCTGGCTCTCAGGCAAACAATGTCATGGCTCCACACAGCCTGGAAGTATGTGAAGCCTCCAATGCAGCAGACCAAGTTCTGTGGCCAAATTGCTATAGGCTGTATGTCTACCTCTCCCCTTTCTTTTAGAAGAGGACCCCTAATTCTCCCTCAGCCCACAGACACTGCAGTCTACAACTGCTACAGTCTGCAGATTACTCTTTGCTTCATCACTGGTGGGGTTGGCATTCATTCCTGCTTTTGCAACTGTACTCATGAGATTTTTCAGCCAGGTGAAATGATTTTCTTTTGCCCCTCTCTTCTGGGTGGTTTCTCACTTTCTCATGATGTCCTGAGCCACAAAGCAACCTTTCAGACAGGTTCTGTCATCAAGTTATTTTTCTGGGGTAGAAGTAATCCCTCTGTCTCACTAATTATCCATCTTCCCAGAAGACTCCTCATCCCGTAGGTTTTGATATGTTGTGTTCTAGTTTACACTCATCTCAAAATATTTACTGAATTTTCTTGATATTTCTTCTTTGATTACTGATTAAGAATACGTTGTTTAATCTCAATATTTTTATGAATTTTCCCTTTTTCTGTCCATTGTTTATTTCCAGCTTCATTCCATTATGATTATATAAAGTGTTTTGCATCATTTCAATCTTTTTAAAGTTATTGAGACCTGTTTTGTGTACAACATATGTTCTATCCTGTAGAATAATACATGAGTGCTTAAAAGGAATGTATATCCTGCTGTTTTGGGGTATAATGCTCTATAAATATCTGTATAATATCTATAAAAAGGTCTAGTTCATTTATTATACCATTAAAGCTCTGTTTCTTTATTTATCCTCTGTCCAGATGTTCTATCCAATGGTGAGAATAGTGCATTGAAGTCTCCACCAGTTATTGTAGAGTTATATACTTCTCCCTTCAGTTTTGCCAGTGTGTGCCTCATGCTTCTTGGGGCACCCAGGGAAGGTGCATAAATCTTTATTATAGCTATTTCTTATTGGTTAATTGTCCCTTTTATTAATGTATAATGAACATCTTCATCCCTTATAAAGATTTTGCCTTTAAAATCTAGTTTTTGAATATTATTTTCACTATTCCAGATCTTTTTGTTACTATTTGTGTGGAATACCTTTTTCAAACTTTTCACTCTCAACCTGGTTGTGTCTTTACATCTCTGAGGTAAGTCTCTTGTGGATAGCATTTAGATGGTTATATTTTTTATCTGTGCTATCAGTCTATTTCTTTGATAAGGGAATTCAAGTCATCAATATTAAATTTTATTACTCTAAAGGTATTATTTTCTAAATCAATTTTATCATTGGCTTTCCTTTGTCATATCTTAATATTGTCATTTTACATTTCAATTTTCCATTCCTAATAATATTCATTTCCACATACTTCCCTAAGTCTCTCACCTTTTTTTTTTTTTTTTTTTTCCGGCAGCAACACTTCCTTTAGTATCTCTTTTACTTCTGGGCTTTTGGTAACAAATGCTTTCCATTTTTATTTGTCTGTGAAGACTTTAAACTCACCCTCATATTTGAAGGACAGTTTTGCTGGATACATAATTCTTGGGTAGCACTTTTGCTCTTTCAATACTTAAATGCATCATACCAATTTCTTCTTGCCACCATGGTTTCTGATGAGAAGTCAGCACTTAATCATATTGAGTTCCCCTCGTCTGTAATGCTTTGCTTTTTTCTTGCTGCTTTCAGAATTCTCTCTTTCTCTGTACTTGTCATTCTGAAAAGTAGCTATCTTGGGTTAAGTCTATTCTGACGTAATCTGTTTGAGGTATGTTGTCCTTCTTGGATATTGATATTTGTGTCTTGTATAAAATTTGGGAAGTTTTGGGTCATTATTTCCTCAAATATTCTTGCTATCCCTTTCACATTCTCTTTTCCTTCTGGGATGCTGACAATGCACAGATTTGTGTGTTTCACATTTTCATTCAATTCCCTGAGACCCTGCTCCATTTTTTCCCCATTATTTTCTCTCTCAGCTCTCCTGTCTTTTCAAACTCAGATGTTCTATACTTGATGTTACTAATTCTGTCTTCAACCAATTCCATTCTGCAGTTTTGTCATTCTAAGGTAATTTTAATCTCATCTATTGTGTCTTTCAATCCCATAAGCCTGTTACTTTATTTGCAGGCTTTCAAATTTCTCTTTATGTTCACCCAATGTCTTTTTATTAGTATTTTTTAAAAAGATAATTAGATTATATAAATGTTGTATACAAACATAAAGGATTCCCATATGCCCTGCTCCCTACACCTTCCACATTTTCCCATATTAACAACATCTTTCATTACTGTGGTGTATTCATTACAATTGATGAATACATTTTGGTGCTTTGCCACTAAGCATGGACTATAGTTTACATTATAGTTTGCACTCTTTTCTGCACAATTTTGTAGGTTATAGCAAGATATATAATGGCATTTATCTATCATTGCAATGTCATACAGGACCATTCCTCAGTTCTGAAAATGCCTCCATGCTACACCTATTTTTCCCTCTCTCTGTCCTCAGAAACTTCAGTGGCCACTGCCTCCACATCAATGATATAAGTTGTTCTACTGCTAGAATTACCAGTCTGTAGTAGAATGCCAGTAAGCCTACTTTAGTCCATAGTTTATTACCCCATCCTGAGGATTCTGGGATGCTGATACCTGCTCCAACTCTAATTAAGAGGGGGCCTTGATCCCATTGGGCAGATGGATGGGCCTCTCTTGCTCACAGTTGTAGACTCTCTTGGCTCCTTGGGATTGTTATTTTTCATCATTGTCTCCCTGTTAGTTGTCCTGGGTGAGTCCACTGAACTGGAGTGTAGGTGTTGCAACTCTATTGAGATTCAAGGCATAGCTGATACATGGACAGCCCAAATATTTATGTCTCTTGGATGTACACCTATCATCTCTAGTGCTAATTAAAGATTCAAATAGAAGAGGCAGAAAAGCCATATATAGGGACACCACAAATGAGTCCAACTCTGTCATACTGGGGAGCATAAATTCCAAAGTAGGGCACAGTGGCAAGGCATCAAACTGCTAAGCTATCTGCCCTGACTATAGTGTCTGGATGTCTTTAGAGCCCTCAGGAGCCCTGCCATCTGAAGTAGTATTTACTTTGGCAGTCAGTGAGATCCTGCTGAGATGTGCATAAGTAAAACCTCTGGAATGACCCCATGACACATTTTGAAGTCTCTTAGCCATATTAATTTATTTGTCTTTAGTAGCTTTCCCCATTTTGGTCAAGGTCTTGCTAGTTGATGTTTTGTAGTAATCCCTCAGTGCCAGGGAGGCTCATCCTGGGAGTCATCTCCCACAACTGGTGGAAGGTAATTTATTTATATGCCGAGTTTGGCTTAGAGAGATACAACAAATAACAGCAAGGAGGCTCTCAGGGGTAAATGTAGAAACCCTATAATACTAGGCTGTTTCAATTTCAAAAGTAAGGGTTCATAAGTACAGTAATCAATCTCAAAAGGCCATCAATGGAACATTCACCTTCATAGTCATTGTCCCTGTAGTTGTGGGATTCTTGCTGTTCCTTTAGAGAATGTAATAGAGCTCTCCAGGATGGTAATTCTATATTCTTCTGATTATTGTGTGAACTTCCATCTACCATGACAATGACCCATGAACATTTGAACACATTTATATGCCTTATATGTATGCCCCAGGTGAACCTCCTCCCATGTATCCCCCACCATGGACACCCCACACCAAAGATCCTCCCCCTCATAGTTGTAACCCTTCTATGATCCAAAATTTCTTCAAAAATGAAACCAACAAAATAACCAAATACAGTTAAAAATAAAATAATGATAGTTTTTAAAATAAGAAATAAAATGCAAAAACTTTTTAAAAAGTAAAAAATTTGGAATAATAAAAATAATGAAAATATATTTAAACAGTTTTCTGACATTATGTCTTTCATTACTGCAAGGTCTGTTGTCTTATATGTACAGTGACATACAGTGACATTTTCTTCTGTTTATTCTCACCAGTGTCTTACTTTTTTCATTGTGTCTTCAAAGAAGTTTTAAGTTACAGAGAAGTCATGTATGAAATGAGATTCCCATATCCCCAACACTCTCCCACTTTTTGCCTTTCCCCTACAGATAACATTTTATGTATGGATAGTACATTTGCTACAATTATACAAATATTGAAACCATAGCTACTCACCATAGTCAATAGGTTACATTATGGTTTACATTTTGGAACATACACTTTTATACATTTTAATGAAATTTAACATGGCCTGAACCCACAATAGCAGGATCATGTTGAACACTTCCATCACACACAAAATGCCCCCTGTTCCATTTATGCTATTCCTCCCACCCTCTCCCTCTCCCCTCAGGACTCATGGCAACCAGCAGGCTTCACTCCTTAAAGGACAAGATTCATACTTACTTGCAATAACACTGAGGGCTTGACACACTGGTATTTCCTCCCCTATTAGGGACTGCTTATGCTCTCAAGAAATTCCCACCCCTCTATTTGAGACTCTAGCAGGATTAACCAGGATGGGAGTCCAACACCTTCCTGTTCATTATGTGCATCTCCACCCACTGATACAACACACAATGACAAGATGAACATTCACAAACTCCTTAGAAGTCTGCCTAGGTATGCCCTGTCCCGATTGCCCACCACATCTAACACCCTAAACGAATAACCCTCCCCATCATATTGCCAAAAGAACATTCCCAACATTGTAGTTTCAATCACATACCCACAAATCCCCTGTCCCCTCCCCCTAAACACCCCCTACTTCCATGGGACAATCCAACCCACCCTCCCCACCCTAGACCCCTGACAAACCAGCACTGCCCAAACCAGTAATATCATTACCCCACTGTTTAGTCCCTTCACTGCACAAATACACACTTTCACCTTTTCACAGATTTTGCCCATATGAGCATTGGCTCACAGCCTTCTTCCCACTTTTCTCTCTCCTGTAAATTTATCTCCCAGATTCTAGCCATGTGAGTTTGCTCGTTTCACTTAATTCATATCTGTGAGGTCATGTACTATTTGTTCTTCTGTGTCTGGTTTGCTTCACTCAACACACGGTCTTCAAGATTCATCCATATTACCCATAGGTTAACTGCATTCTTTCTTACAGCTGAGTAATGTTCCATTGTATGTATACACCATAATTTGTTTATCCATTCATCTGCTGATATGTATTTGTGTTGTGTAGTGGTCAGCCAAAGGCATGCTGATGCAAAATACCAGAAATTGGTTGATTTTTATAGAAGGTATTTATTTGGGGTAGGAGCCTACAGATACCAGGCCATAAGGCATAAGTTACTTCCCTTACCAAAGTCTATTTTCACTTTTTGGAGCAAGATGGCTGCTGATGGCTGTGAGGGTTCAGGCTTCCTGGATTCCTCCCTTCCAGGGTCTTGCTTCTCTCTGGGTTCAAGGTTCCTTTCTTCCTGGGGCTGGCTTCTCTTTTCTATGTGAGCTTAATTCCTGGGCTCCAGCTTAAGTCTTCAGCATCAAACTCCAACATCAAAACTCCAACATCAGAAACCCTCAAATCTGTTCTTTGCCATGCCTTTTATCTGTGAGTCTCCACCAACCAAGGGAGGGGAACTCAGTGCCTTAATCATAAGTCAATCATGCCCAGGTACAGATCAGATTAAAAACATAATCCCATATCTATTTTTGGAATTCATAACCATATCAAACTGCTATAGGTTGTTTCCAACTTTTGGCAATAGTGAATAATGCTGCTATGAACATAATGTGCATTATTCTGTTTATGGCCTTGCTTTCAATTCTTCTGGGTATATACCCAGCAGTGGAATTGCTGAATCATATGGCAGTTCTATAGATAACTTCCTGAGGAACTGTCAAACTGTCTTTCATAATGGTTGCCTCATTCTGCATTCCCATGAGCATTGGATAAGAGATCCCATTCCTTCACATCCACTGCAACACTTGCCTGTTCTTTTAATAGCCACCAGTCCAATGTGTGTAAGATGATATCTCATTGTAGTTCTGATTTGCATTTCCTTAATAGCTACAGATGTTGAGAATTTTTTCATGACCTTTCTAGTCATTTGTGTTTCTTATTTGGAGAATTGTCTATTCAGATTACTTGCCCATTTTTAAACTGTGTTGTCTTTTTTTTTTTTTTTTTTTTAGGTGTAGGATTTCTTCATATATGCTGGATATTTGGCCTGTATCAGATATATAGTTACCAAATATTTTCTCCCATAGAATAGCCTGCCATTTCACTTTCTTGACACACTCCTTCGATGTGCAAATTTTTTCAGTTTTGAGGAGGTCCCATTTTTCTACATTTTCTTTCATTGCTCATGCTTTGGGTGCAAAGTTCAAGAAATAATTTCCTAATATAAGTTACTGTAGATGCTTTACCACATTATCTTCCAAGATTTTTATGGTCTTGGCTCATATATTCAGATCTTTGTTTCATCTTGAGTTAATTTTTGTATAAGGTGTGAGATGGTGTTCTTCTCTCAGTTTTTGGATATGGATATGCAGTTCTGCAAGCACCATTTGTTGTCGAGGACATTCTCTCCCTGTTGAATGGGTTTGGTGGACTTATCAAATATGAGTTGACTGTATATGCAAGGATCTATATCAGAACTCTCTATTCATTCCATTGGTCAGTATGTCTATGCTTGTGCCAGTACCGTGCAGTTTTGACTACTGTAGCTTTGTAATATTTTTTAAAGTCAGGTAGTGTGATTTCTACAATTTCATTTTTCTTTTTCAAATGTTTTTGGCCTTAGAGACCTCTTGCCCTTCCAAATAAATTTCATAGTTAGCATTTCAAACTCAGTAAAAAATACTGTGGTAATTTCTATTGGGATTGCATTAAATCTGAAAATCAGTTTAGGGAGGATAAACACTGTATTAGATAGCCAAAGGGGTGCTGATGAAAAATACCAGAAATGGATTGGTTTTTACAAAGAGTATTTTTTGGGGTAGGAGCTTACAAATACCAGGCCATAAAGCATAAATTACTTCCCTCACCAAAGTCTATTTTTATGTGTTGGAGCAAGATGGCTGCTGACATCTGTGAGGGTTCAGGCTTTCTGGGTTCCTCTGGGTTCAGCTCCTCTGTTTACTCTACAAGGTCAGCTGTCGACTATGAGGCTCTCTAGGCTTTGCCTCTTTCCACAAGGTCAGCTGTAGACTATCAGGTGAATGGCTCTGTTTCTCTCCCCAGGGCTCCAGCTTCAGTATCAAATTCCAACATCAAAACTCCAACATTGAAAGCCCTCAACTCTTCTTTGCCATGCCTTTTATCTTAAGTCCCCACACCTTGGTTACAAACATAATCAGATTATAAACATAATCCAGTATTTATTACACCTTGGTTACAAACATAATCAGATTATAAACATAATCCAGTATTTATTTTTGGATTTCATAAACATCAAACTGCTACCCTCTACCCTCTGAATTCCAGAAACACATTACTATATTTTAAAAAAAAACCTTAAATTAGTAAATATGCAAGTACTAAATCATACCACAATCAATTTAAAGAAATACAGTTCATCTTGGGGCAAAGCCCCATCTGCTATAGACATCTGACATTTACAAAACAATTCATCTGCTTCCAATACACAAATGGACATAGGATAAACATTTTCATTACAATAATGAGAAATTGGGAGGGAAACATGAGATTTCTCTGTAGTTCAAGAGGCTTGCAGGAAATCCTCTGTTTGATTTCAAAGTCTGAGAGTCATTCCTAAGAAGATGGTTTCTTCTCCTTGGGGCCTAATGGGAACCCATCCTTTCCACAGGCTTGCCCAATGGGCATTTTCTTGATTCTAGCCTCATCAAGCATCTGGATGTTGACCAAGTGCCAGACCTCTCCCTCCAAGAGGATTGGGGTGATTTCCACACCTTACCCACTCTTTGGGTTAGTGTCTTAAACCACCTAGTAGAGTGATGTGACGATAACAGTCCCCCTAACCTTTGGCATACAGGCTCAACCCTCTCAGAGCAATTAGTTACATGGCCTTCCCTAACCTTTGGGGAACAGGTCCACCCCTTTCAGACCTGTGGGCTGCCACCCTTAACTGCCCTAATCCTTGGGGAATGTGCTGCACCCACTCTGTACCCTAGGGTGGCAAAACTCTCCCAGAACATCAGACAAGAACATCCACCCCCTTCAACTGCTGAGGGAAACTCACCTTCTCTGTACACATGGGTGGAATTACTCTCTTGGTCCAAGGTGAAGTCTTAATTCCAGATCACAATTTCCATGGTTTTCCTCTTAAAGCTGTTTCTCCTTCAATCTCTCCTTTCCATACCCTTTTTATTCCAGGCTAACAGTGTTTTTGTTCATACAGCTCTCTCAAAAAGTCTGTTGGTTTAACATGCAGGAAGAAGAAAGTCTGTTGGTTTAACATGCAGGAAGAAGAGGTCCAAGGCATCAGACAGTAAGATTTTCCATAAGTCTTTCTGACATAACTGCGTCTTCAATCTTGACTTACCAGTTGCAAGTTTAGTGAAGCCCTCAAATGGGCACTTTCATCAGGAGCTTGATTTCCAGAGGCTTATAATTTTCAGAATCAGCTTCTGTTTCCTTTGTGCCCAGCAATTCAGTTCTCAGCTTATCTCACTTGTCTAGCATTTTGTTATATGCTGCAAGAACAAGCCAAGCTGCATTCTCTGAGTTTACTTTGTAAATTTTTTCAGCTAAATGCCCAGGCTCATCATTTTCAAATTCTGCCTTCCACAAAACACCAGGAGTTAATCTTGCTAAGCTTCTGCAACTTTAAAGCATGGATTGCCTTTCCTCCAGTTTCCAATAATAGTTTCATCATTTATTTCTAAGGCATCATAAAAAGTCTCTTTAGCA
This sequence comes from Dasypus novemcinctus, assembly GCF_030445035.2. NCBI lineage: Eukaryota > Metazoa > Chordata > Mammalia > Cingulata > Dasypodidae > Dasypus > Dasypus novemcinctus. The sequence continues at coordinate 5,235,239 of NC_080686.1, read as the reverse complement.
TCCACATTGCTATCAACAGTCTCTTCAAAGCACTGTAGGTCTTTTCTTCCAAGCATCTCACAATTCCTTCAAATAATAACCGCTACCCATTTCTAGAACCATTCCAGCATTTTGGTAACTGCAAAAGCACTATTCCACTCCTGGTATCAAATTCTGTATTAGCCAGCCAAAGGAGTACTGATGCAAAATACCAGAAATTGGTTGGTTTTTATAAAGGGTATTATTTGGCGTAGGAGCCTACTGATATCATGTCATTAAGCATAAATTACTTCCCTCACTAAAGTCTATTTTTATGTGTTGGGGCAAGATGGCTGATGACATCTGTGAGGCTTTCTAGGTTCCTCTGGGTTCAGCTCCTCTTGTTACTCCACAAGGTCAGCTATAGACTATGAATATCTCTAGGCTTTGCCTCTGTCCACAAGGTCAGCTGTAGGCTATCAGGGGAATGGCTCTGTTTCTCTCCCTGGGGTTCCAGCTTCAGCATCAAACTCCAACATCAAACCTCCAACATTGAAAGCTTTCAAGTCTGTTCTTTGCCATGCCTTTTATCTGATCATAACTCAGTCATGCCCAGGTACAGATTGGATTACAAACATAATCCAATATCTATTTTTGGAATTCATAATTATATCAAACTGTTACAAACATCTTATTATGTTTATTTCTCCTATCCATGAACAGGGACTATTCTTGCATGTATTTAGTTCTCTTTGATTTCACATTTCTGTGAATGGGTCATTTACATCTTTAGTTAAATTTATTCCTAGGTATTTGGTTATTTTAGTTGTTATAAATCAGATTTTTTCTTGATTTCCTCCTCTCATTGCTTATTATGGGTGTACAGAAATGTTACTGATTTTTGCACATTAGTCTTATAATGTGTGATTTTATTGAATTTACTTATAAGCTCTAGAAGCTTTGATGTGTATTTCTCAGAGCTTTTGAGGTATAGGATCATATTATCTGTAAATATTAGCATCTAGGTTCATTAGAGAGATTGGTCTATAGTTTTTCTTTCTCATGGTGTCTTTTTTGTCTTTGGTATTAGGGTAATGTTGACATCACAGAATGAGTTAGGCAATGTTCCCTTCACTTCTATTTTTTGGAAGAGTTTAAGCAGGATTGGTGTTAGTTCTTTCTGGGATGTTTGGTATAATTCACCTGTGATGCCATCTGCCTGTGCTCTTCTTAGTTGTGTGATTTTTTATGACTAATTCAATCTCAGTACTTGTGATTTCTCTGTTGAGTTCACCAGTTTCTTCTTTCATCAGTGTAGGTTGTTTGTGTGTTTCTAGGAATGTGTCTGTTATCTCTAATTTAACCATCTTAATGGCATATAGTTTATAAATGTATCCTCTTATAATACACTTGATTTCTGTGGGATCAGTGGTGATATCCCCTTCCTCATTTCTTATTTTATGTATTTGCATCTTCTCTTTTTCTTTGTTAGTCTCACTAAGGGCTCATCAATTTTATTGATCTTCTTGAAGAACTAGCTTTTGTTTATTTTTTCTAGTGCTTTCTTATTTTTTATTTCATTTAATTCTGCTCTAATCTTTGTTATTTCCTTCTTTCCAATTTCTTTGAAGTTAGTTTGTTGTTCTTTTTCTAATTCCTCCAGGTGTGAAGTTAGGTCTTGTTTTGAGCTCTTTCTTCTTTTTTCATATATGAATTTATGGCTATTTATTTCCCTCTCAATACAGCTTTTGCTGCATCCCATAGGTTTTGATATGTTGTGTTGTCATTTTCATTCATTTCAAAGTAGTTACTGATTTCTTTTGAGATTTCCTCCTTGACCCACTGATTGTCTAAGAGTGTGTTGTTTATCTTCCATATTTTTGTGCCTAATCTCATTCTCTGTCCCTTACTGATTTCCAGCTTCATTCTGTGTGGTCAGAGAAACTATTTGTATAATTTCAATCTTCCTGAATTCTTTCAGAGTTGTTCTATGGTCCAGCATGTGATTTATCTGGAAAACGAGCCATGTGCACTTGAAAAGAATATATATTCCACTGTATTAGGGTGTCATATTCTGTACATGTCTAATAGGTCCAAAACCTCTAATGTATTGAGAGACTTCCTTTCTTTATTGATTCTCCATCAAGATGTTCTGTTTAATGGAGATAATGGTGTATTAAATTCCCCTACTATAATTGCAGAGGCATCTATTTCTCCACCTAGTTTTTCCAGTGACTGCATCATGTAACTTGAGGTTCTCAGGTTAGGTGCAAAAATGTGCATGATTTTTCTTTCTTCTTGATAGATTTTCACTTAGTAGTATATAGTGGTCTTCTTTGTCTCTTACAATAGTTTTGCATTTAAAGTCTATTTTGGCCAATATCAGTATAACTGCTCCCACCCATTTTGGTTACTGTTTTCATGTAAAATATTTTTACAGTCATTTACTTTCAGTCTCCATGAGTCCCTGGGTTTAAAGTGGGTTTCTTGAAGACTGCATATACATAGATCATATTTCCTTATCCATTCTACCAATCTGTGTCTCTTGAGTGGAAAGTTTAATCCATTAACATTCCATGTTATTACTGCCAAGGATTTACTTACATTAGCCATTTTTTCTTTGGTTTATGTATACTATATGTTGTTTTTATTTTTATTTTTTTATTTTTTTCCTTTTTTTATTTTTTTATTTTTTATTTTATTTACTTTGTAATAATATTACATTAAAAATATATATATATGAGGTCCCATTGAACCCTACCTCCCCCACCCCACCTCTCCCCCCCCCCTCAGCAACACTCCCTCCCATCATCATGACACAGCCATTGCATTTGGCAAGTATATCTCTGGGCACCCCCGCAACCCATGGTCAACGGTTCACACCATGGCCCACACTCTCCCCCATTCCATCCAGTGGGCCCTGTGAGGATTTACAATGTCTGGTGATTGCCCCTGAAGCACCATCCAGGGCAGCTCCATGTCCCAAAGACGCCTCCACCTCTCATCTCTTCCTGCCTTTCCCCATACCCATCAGCCATCATGTCCACTTTTCTCAATCCAATGCCACCTTTTCTATGTGGACATTGGATTGGTTGTGTCCATTGCACCTCTATGTCAAGAGGAGGCTCAGATTCCACCTGGATGCTGGATACAATCCTCCCACTTTCATTTGTAATCACTCTAGGCTCCATGGTGTGGTGGTTGTCCTTCTTCAACTCCATCTTAGCTGAGTGTGGTGAGCCCAATAAGTCAGATTGTAGGTGCTGGAGTCTGTTGAGGCTCAGGACCTGGCTATCACATTGTCAGTCCAGAGATTCAAATCCCCTAAATATATCTTAAACCCCGACACTAACTGCACCTCCAGCACATTAGCATGAAAGTCTTATGAAGAGAGATCCCATCTGAGTCCAGATTCGTCACACATAAACACCAGTTCCAAAGAGGGGCCATCTGACCTGGTAGTTAACCCCACCGGCCATGACCATAACTCCCATGGGTCTCTTTAGCCCTCGAAGGAACCGATATCTGGGGGTTGTATCTGCTTTATCTGTCTCTCTGACTCTGCTCAGTTGTGCATAAGGGCAATCCTTCTGCCAGCCTCCAGACTCTTTTTTCGAGACTTGTAGCCATATAAACTCATTTCTCCTTTCCATTTCCCCCTTGCATTAGGTCAAACAGCATTTTAAAGCCATGTTATTTTATGTAGACAGGGATATTCCACTGATCCGCGTTGAACCTTCCGTATGAGGTCATTTTCCAGTTGCATCATCAATTGGTAGTTGATAGTGGTCCCTCGGTGCCAGGGAGACTCATCCCCGGGTGTCATGTCCCATGCTGGGGGGAAGGCATTGCATTTACATGCTGAGTTTGGCTTCGAGACTGGCCACATTTGAGTAACATGAAGGCTGACAGGAGGAAATTCCCAGGCACAATGCTGCTCTAGGCCTTGTTCTTATTTTAGGCTTATCAGCTCCCAAGCATAGTCATTAGCGTTATGGGCTCACTGTTGAACCCTCACTCCCTCCCGGTCCCCGCCGCTGCACCAGGAAGACTGTTGCTGCTCCCCTAGGGACCATGACAGAGCACCACTGGCCAGGAACCCAGTACCCCCCCTGCTGTGGTTTTTAATTGTTGCCACTATGAGTATATCCAAACATTGCCATGCACCCTGGACATATGTTCTGTACAGCTCCCTGTCAGCCATATATCCCCTGTCAATAGTATCCCATACCAGTATTCCTCCATTGCCTTTGTTGAACCACTCTGTGGTCCAGAACTCCCTGAAATTTGAAGCCCAATATAATGTCAGTGTCCCTTACTAGGAAATGGCATATAGCTATGGGTTTAAAGGTTATATAAAGAATACGTGTTGACATGGAAAAAATTCTACATCCTATCTCTCCCCCCCCCCCCTAATTATTGAGCTTCTCTTCACAGGAGCCCTAGACCACATCAATGCATATATATAGTATACAGCACTCCCATACATCCACCACAAAACCTTTCCCTTCCACAGCGATACTCTTACACCCTATTCACATCATATTTACTTAACGTAATGTACAGAGTCTGAGACAATAGCTTTCAAAGAAGGTGACATTTGTGCTTACATTGTGGTGCATACTTTAGGATACACAGTTTTTTACATTCTTAGTTATCCTATGTTTTACATTATGGTTTACATTATCAGTCTGTCATCTCCTGTATGTTATGCTGTAATATTACATGTTTTATATCCATCCTTGTGTACTCTCATGAAACTCCTCTCTTACCCCCCATTTACCTTGGTTACACACATTTAACGTCCATTTTCCCTTCCACCTTGGTGCCCACGGTGACAGCCAGCCTCCGTTTCCCGAGGAGCCACTTCCAGATATAGATGGAATAGTGTTCAGGGTCTAACTTGCTCAACTGCCCCAATGCCCTGGGAGCTACCCTTTCTCTCGAGGGATACAGTTCCCTCTATTTGATGGCATTAGTCCTCCCCAGAATGTGGGTCCACCCCCACTCTCCCTACTTGGGTTTCTACCCCATGGTGTCACCCACTCTGGCAGAATGAGCATTTAGACATTCCCCAGGAGCCCGTCCTGCATCAGACCCTCCCCTCCGAGCATTCTAAACAGGTAACCCTCTTTATTATATTTTGATATGATTTTCTCGGCATTTTACTCTCCACCAACACCTGACCCTCTCCTGTGTTCGTATGCTACCCCTCCCTCCCCCCACTTTTGGGCAATGTTACCCATCCGCCCATCCCCAGCCTCCCTCAAAACCGCAAAGCCCCAACCAAAGGTAACCCCTGCCCCCCTTTTATCTCTTCTTTGTGTTCATACTTACCACCATCTCGTCTTAAGTTCCACCCCTGTAGACATCGGCTCACATCCTTCCTCCACCCTCCGATTTCCTGTAAGCCTATCGTTCAGTCTCTTGCTATCTAGGGCAGCTTGGTTATTTCAAATCATTGAGGTCATGTAGTATTTGTCCTTTAATGTCTGGGTTGCTTCACTCAACATAAAGTTCTCAAGATTCATCCATGTTATCACATGTGTTTGTAGTGTGTTTGTTCTTACAGCCGAGTAGTATTCCATTGTGTGTATATACCACATTTTATTGATCCACTCATCTGTTGATGGGCATTTGGGTTGATTCCAACTTTTGGCGATAGTGAACAATGCTGCTATGAACATTGGTGTACATATATCGGTTTGCGTCCTTGTTTTCAGTTCTGCTGAGTATATACCCAGCAGTGGTATTGCTGGGTCATATGGCAAATCTATGGCTAGTTTTTTGAGAAACCGCCATACTGTCCTCCAGAATGGTTGGATCCTTCTGCATTCCCACCAGCAGTGGATGAGTGTTCCCCTTTCTTCACATCCTCTCCAGCACTTGTATTCTTCTGTTTTTTTCATAGCTGCCAATCTTATGGGTGTAAGATGGTATCTCATTGTGGTTTTGATTTGCATTTCCCTGATAGCTAGAGATTTGGAACATTTTTTCATGTGCTTTTTTGCCATTTGTATTTCTTCTTTGGAGAAGTGTCTGTTTAAGTCTTTTTCCCATTTTTTAAATGGGTTGTTTATCTTTTTATTTTCAAGATATAGGAGTTCTTTATATATGCAAGTTATAAGTTTCTTATCAGATATATGGTTGCCAAATATTTTCTCCCACTGTGTGGGCTCCCTTTTTACTTTCTTGACAAATTCCTTTGAGGTGCAAAAGGCTTTAATTTTGAGGAAGTCCCATTTATCTATCAGTTCTTTTGCTGCTTGTGCTTTTGGTGAGATATTCATAAATCCATTACCTATTACAAGGTCCTGTAGATGTTTCCCTACACTGCTTTCTAAGGTTTTTATGGTCTTGGCTCTTATATTTAGGTCTTTGATCCATCTTGAGTTGATCTTTGTATAAGGTGTGAGATGTTAATCCTCTTTCATTCTTCTACATATGGCTATCCAGTTCTCCAGACACCATTTGTTGAATAGGCCACTCTCTCCCAGTTGAGAGGGTTTGGTGGCTTTATTGAATATTATGTGGCTATATATGTGAGGTTCTATATCAGAGCTTTCAATTCGATTCCATTGGTCTATGTGTCTCTCCTTATGCCAATACCATGCTGTTTTCACCACCGTAGCTTTGTAGTATGTTTTGAAGTCAGGTAGTGTGATTCCTCCAATTTTGTTTTTCTTTTTCAATATGTCTTTGGCTATTCGGGGTCTCTTTCCTTTCCAAATAAATTTCATAGTTAGTTTTTCTAGTTCCTTAAAGAAGGCTGTGTTGATTTTTATTGGGATTGCATTGAATGTGTAGATCAGTTTTGGTAGGATAGACATCTTAATAATGTTCAGTCTTCCTATCCATGAACAAGGAATATTCTTCCATTTATTTAGGTTTTCTTTGATTTCCTTGAACAATCTTGTATAGTTCTCGGTGTATAAGTTCTTTACTTCTTTAGTTAAATTTATTCCTAAGTATTTGATTTTTTTATTTACTATTGTGAATGGTATTTCTTTCTTGATTTCCTCCTGATCTTGCTCATTATTGGTGTACAGAAATGCTACTGATTTTTGTGCATTGATCTTATAACCTGCAACTTTACTAAACTCATTTATGAGTTCTAGAATCTTTGTTGTAGATCTCTCAGGGTTTTCTATGTATAGGATCATGTCATCTGCAAATAATGACATTTTGACTTCTTCCTTTCCAATTTGAATGCCTTTTATTTCTGGCTCTTGCCTCAGTGCTCGAGCAAGTACTTCTAAGACAATGTTAAATAGGAGTGGAGACAGTGGGCATCCTTGTCTTGTTCCTGAGTTTAGAGGGAAGGAGTCTAGAATTTCTCCATTGTACACAATATTGACTTTAGGTTTTTCATATATACTCTTTATCATGTTCAAAAAATTTCCTTGTATTCCAATCTTTTGGAGTGTTTTTATCAAGAAAGGGTGCTGTATTTTGTCAAATGCTTTTTCTGCATCAATAGATATAATCATGTGATTTTTTTCCTTCAATCTGTTTATATGGTGTATTACGTTGATTGATTTTCTTATGTTGAACCATCCTTGCATACCTGGGATGAATCCCACTTGGTCGTGGTGTATAATTCTTTTAATGTGTTGTTGAATACGATTAGCAAGTATTTTTGCGTCTAGGTTCATTAGAGAAATTGGTCTGTAATTTTCCTTTCTTGTGATGTCTTTGTTTGGCTTTGGTACTAGGGTAATGTTGGCATCATAGAAGGAGTTGGGTAATGTTCTTTCTGTTTCGATTTTTTGGAATAGTTTCAGCAGGATTGGTGTCAGTTCTTTCCGGAATGTTTTGTAGAATTCACCTGTGAAGCCATCTGGCCCTGGGCTCTTCTTAGTTGGGAGATTTTTAATAACTGATTCTATCTCTCTGCTTGTGATTGGTTTGTTAAGATCATCAATTTCTTCTTTTGTCAATATGGGCTGCTTATGTGCTTCTAGGAATTTGTCCATTTCCTCTAGATTGTCATTTTTGTTGGAATATAGTTTTTCAAAATATCCTCTTATGATAGTCTTTATTTCTGTGGGGTCAGTAGTGATATCACCTTTCTCATTTCTTATTTTGTGTATTTGCATCTTCTCTCTTTTTTTCTTTGTTAGTGTCACTAAAGGTTTGTCAATTTTGTTAATCTTCTCACAAAACCAGCTCTTGGTCTTGTTTATCTGTTCAAGTGCTTTTATATTTTCTATTTCATTTAGTTCTGCTCTTATCTTTGCTATTTCCTTCCTTCTTCTTCCTGTTGGGTTACTTTGTTGTTGTTTTTCTAATTCCTTCAAATGTGCAGTTAGTTCTTCCATTTTTGCTCTTTCTTCTTTTTTGATAAATGAATTTATGGCTATAAACTTCCCTCTCAGTACTGCTTTTGCTTCATCCCATAAATTTTTGTATGTTGTGTTATCATTATCATTTGTTTCAAGGTAGTCATTGATTTCTTTTGAGATTTCCTCTTTGACCCACTGTTTTTCTAAGAGTGTGCTGTTTAATTTCCAAATCGTGGTGTGAAATCTGGGCTTCTGTCCCTTGCAAATCTCCAGCTTGACTCCACTGTGGTCAGATATAATGTTTTGTATGATTTCAATCTTTCTGAATTCGTTCAGCCTTTCTTTGTGGCCTAGCATATGATCTATCTTGGAGAATGATCCATGTGCGCTTGAGAAAAATGTATATCCTGCTGTGTTTGGGTGTAGCGATCTATATATGTCTATTAGATCCAGCTCCTCTAATATACTGTTCAGATGTTTTGTTTCTTTGGTGATTCTCTTTTGAGATGTTCTGTCCAGAGTTGATAGTGGTGTATTAAAATCCCCCACTATAATTGTAGATGTATCTATTGTTTCACTTCGTTTTTCCAGCGTTTGCCTGACATATTTAGAGGCACCCTTGTTAGGGGCATAAATATTTATGATTGTTCGATCTTCTTGACAGATTTTCCCTTTCACTAAAATGTAGTATCCTTCTTTGTCTCTCACAATTGTTTCACATTTAAAGTCTATTTTGTCTGATATTAATATAGCTACTCCTGCCTTTTTTTGGTTATTGTTAGCTTGTATGATTGTTTTCCAGCCATTCACTTTCAATCTCCATGCATCTCTGGGTCTAAGATGTGTCTCTTGTAGACAGCATACGGATGGGTCATATTTCCTTATCCAATGTCCCAGTCTGAATCTTTTGATAGGTGAGTTTAATCCGTTGACATTCAGTGTTATTACTATCAAGGAATTATTTGTGTTAGCCATATTTTGATTGGATTTGTGTTTGTCATATTTTGTTTGTATATATATTTTTTTGTCTTTTTTGTTGTTGTTGTTGGTCTTATACTCTCCTCCAACTCTGCCTTTCCTGTTTTTTCCTTTCTTCCTGCAGAACTCCCTTTAGAATTTCTTGAAGGGGAGGTTTCTTGTTGGTATACTCTTTCAGTTTCTGTTTGTCTGCGAATATTTTGAACTCTCCATCATGTTTGAATGCTAGTTTAGCTGGATAGAGTATTCTTGGTTGGAAATTTTTTTCCTTTATTTTATTTTATTTTATTTTTAAGTTTTTCAATTCTTTTTTTTTTTTGAAATAGATGATTTTTTTTATTGACTTTGTAATAATATTACATTAAAAATATATATGTGAGGTCCCATTCAACCCCACCCCCCCACCCCCTCCTTCCCCCCCCAACAACACTCGTTCCCATCATCATGACACATCCATTGGATTTGGTAAGTACATCTTTGGGCACCTCTGCACCTCATAGACAATGGTCCACATCATGGCCCATACTCTCCTCCATTCCATCCAGTGGGCCCTGTGAGGATCCACGATGTCCGGTGATCACCCCCGAGGCGCCATCCAGGGCAGCTCCATGTCCCAAATACGCCCCCACCTCTCATCTCTTCCTGCCCTTCCCCATACCCATCGTCCACCATGTCCACTTTTCCCAATCCAATGCCACCTCTTCTATGTGGACATTGGATTGGTTGTGTCCATTGACCTCTATGTCAAGAGGAGGCTCACCACTGCCTCCTTGCCTCCATGGTTTCAGAAGAGAAATCAGCACTTAATCTTATGGAGCTTCCCTTGTATGTGATGGTTTTCTTTTCTCTTGCTGCTTTTAGGATTTTCTCTTTGTGTTGAGCATTGGATAATTTGACGAGTATATGTCTTGGGGTGGGCCTATTGGGGTTTATGACCAGTGGAGTGCGCTGTGCTTCTTGGATATGTACGTCTGTCTCTTTCAGTAGATTTGGGAAGTTTTCAGCCATTATTTCCTGCAACACTCCTTCTGACCCCTTTCCCTTCTCTTCTCTTTCTGGAATACCTATAATACGTATATTTGAGCGTTTTGCATTGTCATTCAGGTCCCTAAATCCTAGCTGGATTTTTTCTATCTTTTTATCAACCCCTTCTACTATCTGTTTGATTTCTGATGTACTGTCTTCCACATCACTAGTTCTCTGCTCTGCCTCTTCTAGTCTGTTGATATTTGCTGCAAGTGTATTTTTGATTTCTTGAACTGTGGTGTTCATTCCCATCATGTCTGTTATGTTTTTGCATATGTCTGCAATTTCCCCTCCCAGTGTTGTCTTCATGTTGTTAACCTCTTTCATTACTTCATCAAATTTGTTGGTGATAAATGTTGTGAGATCTTTGCTTGTGCGAAGTTCTGCTCCCCTTCCTGATTTTTAGTTTGTTGATTGGATTCAGCCATGTTTTCCTGATTACTGATTTTGTTTGTCAATTTTTGTTGCTTTCTGGTCATCCTTTTATCTTGATGGGTTTAATCAGTTCCTTAGCTTCTTTGTCTAGTCTTGGAGATTAATTAGCTGTTATTTTTGTGTAAGTGTTATATGTTCATTTTGTCACTTTGTTCTTCTTATTCTAATTTCTTGTTGCTGGTTAAGTTCACTTTAAAGGAAAGTATTAGTGCCAGGGAAAGGCAATTGTGTAAGCAAGGAAAAAGTGTAGAATTGTATTGGTGATATATGTTAACAAAGCAAGAATATGAGATCTGGGAGGATGGAGGTTAGATTCATGTAGATTGTGTAGAGTTATAGCTGTAGGTAGAGTACCTTTTATGAGGTAGATGACTGAATATGGGAGGAATATGGTATGAACTACAAAGCTATTGTTTTCATGAGAGAGGGAAAAAGAAAAGAAAGGTAATAATTTCAAGAGTGGATGCCAGACAGAAAACAGAACAAAGGTATTAGAAATTAAGAGTTAGACACTTTGTGGATCAAAGAACGGGAGGTGGTGGGTGGAATATAGGAGAGACAGTAGATGATAGTGTATATCAAGATGCAGGGGAAGGGGGATAGTGTAGTTAGCCTAAATCAGTTCACACAGAAATGAGGCAGTGGAGGATGGGAAAACCCAGCAAATGTGAGGTGTTCCATGTAGCACCTATTGTATACTTGAATTAAAATAAAATAAGTGGAAAATGAGGGACAAGAGGGAAAGAGAAAACCGAAAAAGAAAAACTAATTATAATAAAGAAAAAAAGAAAGACAAGAAGAAAGGAAGAAAGAAAAAGAGGATGGGCAAACAGTGGGGAACAGATAGGGGGAAGAGAGATATAGGTATACACGTGTCACAATTGCAACACTATCTAAAACAACAATGAAAAAAGCCCCTAAATAACTGTATAAAAAAAAGGACTTTGGGGGTCACGCTAGGAGAAAAGACAAGGGAATAATGCAATATTAGCAATCAGGGTGTCAGAAAGAGTAAAAAATAAGATAAAGTGAAAATAAAAACAAAACAATATGAACCAATAAAGATAAAACGCAAACGTTAAGGTCTAGGGCACTCAAGGACTCCAGGTAGACCCCAGGGCATGATGGATTCAGGGGTGGAAAGTCTGAGACACTGAAGACTCAAGAGGTGTGAGTCTGGGGTGTGGACCGCCAGAGTCCAGGGGACCCAGACCTGGCAACCTCAAATCTGGTCCACAGGAAGCTTAGGAGCCCCGCAGTGCAACACAGCCCTCAGGGATCCCTGTAGCTGGGTGCCAGCCCCATGGGGGAAGCCAGTTCCGCAAACTCTATATTAAATGTCTGATCCCTGCAATTCACCTACTCCTCAGGGTTTCAGCCTTTGGACAGCTCCTTCCCTGTGCTCCCACAAAACGGCCACTTGAGGGCACCTCTACACCACAGCCAGTTCAATGACCCAGATCCCAAGCCCCGTCGGGTGGGCTGGGCTTAGCTGAAAACGCCGAAAACAGACTCCAAGACCGGAAACCCCAAACTTTGCAAAATATTCCCCAATCGGCTTCCAGACGTGTCCCCCTCCCTCACTGCATCCTACAACAGTCTCCCAATTGTGTCTCCTTATTGCCAAAAATCCAATTCTGTTGCAGATCAGCAACCGGACCTGTGGGGATGGAGCTCCAGGCGGAAGCGCAACCCCCCTGTCTGGCGACCAAAACGTCCCCCGCTTCACAACAAAACACCGTCTGTCTCCCCAAATCGATCTGCAAAGGAGTCTTGTCCCATCAACCCCTCACCAGCCAGCCCAGTATCCACGAATTCCTCAGCACCACTAAGCCTCCAGAAAAAGGGAAAAAAAAAAAAAAAAAAACCCTGGCCGTGGCGGCTCCCGGAGCTGCAGGAGCGCCCAATACCGCGGCTCTGCCCACCCAAGGAGGGAACTTCCCGCGCCCAGCTGGGACCTCTGTTTATATATTATAGACGTATCCTCTCTGTTACCTTCCCACCAAATTGATGTCCAGACACCTTCCAACCAGCAAAAATCCCCGAAACAGCGCGGTCCCAAAGAGCCTTCAACGCTTACCAGCCGCCCCTTGCAGAGACATTACCAGGCAAGCTCACTCAGCCACCATCTTCCTGATGAACCTATTTTTATTTTTTATATTTTCAGTTATTCTTACACTATCCTCCAACTCTATCTCTCCTCTTTTTTTCCTTTCAACCTGCAGATCTCTCTTTAGTATTTCTTGATTACCAAGTTTTTTATTGACAAACTCTCTTAATTTCTGTTTATCTGTGAATATTTTGAATTTTCCTTCATTTTTGAATCCCAGCTTTGCTGGATAGAGAATTCTTGGCTGAAGGTTCTTTCTTTTAACACCTTAACTATGTTATACCACTGCCTTCTTGCCTTCATGATTTCAGATGAAAAATCAGTGTTTAATCATATTGAGATTCCCTTGTATGTGATAGTTCTCTTTTCTCTTGCTCCTATCAGTATTCTCTCTTTGTCTTGATCATTGGACATTTTGACAAGTATATGTCTTGCAACAGGCCTGTTTGAGTTTATACTGTTTGGTGTGCACCTCACTTTCTGAACATGTGCATCCATGTCCTCCAATATGGTTGTGAAATTTTCAACCATTATTTCCTCCAACACTTCTTCTGTTCTCTTTCCCTTTTCTTCTCTCTCTGGGATGCCTATAATATGTATGTTTTTGTGTTTCATGTTGTCATTCAAATCCCTAATTTTTGCTGTAATTTTTTTATCTTTTTATTTATGTTTGATTTCAGATGTACTGTCTTCCACATTACTGCTTCTTTCCTTTGCCTGTTCAAATCTGCTGTTATGTGCTTCTAGTGTTTTTTGATTTCTTGCATTTGGCCATTCAGCACCATCATACCTATAATCTTTTCATGTATGTTTACAATTTCTTCAGTATGCTCTCCCAGGGTCTTAATATACTTAATCTCTGCCTTCACTTCATTAACTTGATTCATATTTGTTTGGACATCTCTGATTAGTTGTTCCATGTTCTGCATCTCCTCCTGTTTTGTTGTGTGTTTTTTTTTTTGACTAGGCCATGTCTTCCTGTTTCTTAGTATGGATTGTAATTGTTTGTTGGTGTCTAGGCATTGGTTTGTCTTGATGGGTTAATCCAGTTGATTATCTTCTCTTTCCACATGGGTTTATTTTGTTATTGTTGTTTGTTGTTGTTTTTTTTTTTGGTGTAGAAAGATTTCACTTTAACACTTCATTCTTCTTATTGTCTTTCCTCACTGTTGTCTATGTTCCCTTCAGAAAAAAGAATTAGGACCTGAGAAAAGGAAAGAGGTAAAATTAGATATAGGATAATACTACTAATAATAGTAAAAGTTAGAAAAGGAACCATATAAGACCTAGGAAATAAATAATTAATTCAAGCAAGAAGTGCAGAGAAATATGAATAAAAAACTGTAGTAGAGATGAGAAACTGAATAGAGAAAAATATATAGCATGAATTAAAATCCTTGAATGATATTAAGAGAGGGAAAGAGAAAAGAAAGAGAAAAAAAACAAGTTAAAAAGAAGAAAACAGAGGGAAAAAAGAAATAAAAATTTTAAAAATTAAAGACCAAACAAAAAGAAGTGGAATGAAAGTAGAACAGAAAATGAAGCTAGAATGATGAAGGGAAGAAAAGAAAGTGTTGGTAAACAAAATTGGTTAACAAATGAAAGGGAAACAATGTATGAGGATATACAACAAACAAGAAACAAGACAGTAGAACCTAACTTTAGGGAAAAAGGAGAAAGAGGGAGATAAAGAAAAAAGAACAAAAAGCAAACAAAATACAAGGTAAAACAGCCTTCCCTCTTAGTCCCCTATGGAGCTTCTCAGGCTGCTGGTATTCATCAGTCAATCACACTGCTGCCTGCTCTCTGCAGATTTTGAACCAAGATTTAGTGAGTAAAGTATGTTAAATTTTAAAAAAGAAACCTTTTTTAAAAAAGGTAAAATATCCAAGAAAAGGTAATGCAATAAAAGTCTATATGTTCCCTGTCATAAAATATCAGCTGGATGTCTGATAATCCAGTGGATCACTTCTCTAAGAAGAGCCAGGAATCAAACCAGGGACCTTGTATATTTGTGTTAGTCAGCCAAAGGGAAACTGATGCAAAATACCAGAAATTGGTGGTTTTTATAAAGCATGTTTATTTGGGGTAGGGACTTACAGATACCACACCATAAAGCATAAGTTACTTCCCTCACCAAAAGTCTATTTTCATGTGTTGGAGCAAGATAGCCACTGTCTGCCAGGGTTCAGGCTTCCTGGGTTCCTATCTTCCTGGGTTTTGCTTTTCTCCAGGCTCAGGTTTTCTCCCTCCCCAGGGCTTGCTTCTCTCCAGGCTCAGGGTTCCCCTCTTCCTGGGGCTTGTTTCTCTTTCTTTTGTGTGCTTACTTCCCAGGGCTTCAGCTTAAAAGACTTGAGCATCAAAATCCAACTTCAAAACTCCAACATTGAAAACCCCTAACTCTGCCTTTGCCATGTCTTTTATCTGACATGGCACCCTACTGCCATGGCCCAATCAAAACCCTAATCATAATTTAATCATTCCCAGGTACAGATCAGTTTACAAACATAATCCCACATCTACTTTTGGAATTCACAACTATATCAAACTGCTACAATATTCAAGGTGGAATTCTTCCACTGAACTAAACTTTTTCCTTAGGTCAGTTAGCTTTTCAGAAATCTATCCATCCACTTTCCCTTAAGCATAGAATCTTAGCAGTTTCCCAGTGTCCCACTGATTAGGCAACTGTCTGTCCCTGCCCCCTCTCTATTCTAATTACTTTCTCTCCTAGGCTGGCTCGATGTGAAAGCCTGTCTTATCAGGTGCCCCCTCCACTCTCCTGCTCAGGTCAGGGTCCCTTCCAAGATTCAGAGGGCCTCAGTTGAACAAACTCACTGCAAAACCACTCTTGACCTTCTTCCAGACCCCTCTTTATCTCAGGGAACACTAAACAGACTTTTGAAAGCTTTTTGAGCTCTTCTGACCACCCATTTCCCTTATGGGAGTTGGAATTTTAATCGTTTTCAGTGGCCAGACTAGTTAATTGAATATCTTCACCCCTCCCTTCCCCAATTCCTCTCTCCCAGGGTGTTGGGGTGTGACAGGCTGCCTGAGCAGTTTCCCATCTCACATTTCCCCAGGGCTACATCAATCTGGCTGGTATCCTCCCCAAGATTCAAAGGTGGCTCAGGTTTTGGAAACCCATGGAAAGGAAACCACTACCCATCCTTTGACAGAACCTGCTTCCTTTCTGAAAATTCTCCCTTCCACTCATTGGCTTGTGAGAGTCAAGGGTACTCAGAAGCTATTTGTCTTGAGGGTGGGGTTTAGCCACATGCTGTTTCCAGACAAAGAGGCAAGGAACTCACAGTTTTCCCTTGGGCTATTTATCTTTGTCCAGTTCCCTGCAGATAATGCCCTGAAGTCTCTTGCTCTGTGGGTTCCCAAAAGAGCTCACTCAGGTAGGATTTTGCCCCCTCTTAGCCATTTTTTTTGGCAAGAGAGCTGGGGAGTGTCCACTTAAAATGATGCCATTTTCCTGAAAATACCTCCCAATGTCTCCTTAATAACCTTTAGCTCTTTAGTCATATTTTCCTTCAATTCTTTACATTGATTTAGGAAATTTCTGTGATCATCATTGATTACTTGTCTGAAATCTGAATCTCATCAGAATATTTGGACCAGGTCATCTCTTCCTATTTTGTAGTAGGGCTTGAAATTTTTTGCTCATGTCTAGGCATCTGAATATGTTGGTAAATTTACTCTGACAGCAACTTTCTTTCTCTTGCCTAGTGGTTATTTTTCAAGGCTATTATTTAATTTTTGGTTCAACTTGTATTGAGTATTTAATATTGCCCACCTTGTTATTCAAAATCAGGCCAGAGACTCACTAATGGAGTGCATATTTTTTCCCCAGGATTTAAGGACAAGAGAAACCTAAAAGCTGTTTTTCTCCTTGCATTCTTCCATGGGCCAGCAGATGACAATTGTTGATGGACCTTTCCAAGGAGGCATTTCTTTTAACCTCTTCTTGTGCCTGCTTCTGGTCTGGCTAGAGCCAAAATTAAAAGCTGACCAGATTCACCCATGAGAAATCACAATCTGTTCCCACCAGCACCATGCCCTTTCCCAGGGAGGAAAATATCTATTATCTTTTCAGTCAGCTGTAGTGAGCCATGGCTTTTAACCAGGCTGTATGCCTTAAGAATTGGATCTGGGTGCTGTTCCTAATAATAAAAAGACAAGGAACCCAAATAAAAAAATGGGCGAAATTATTGAATAGACATTTTACCAAAGAGGTAATACAAATGGCCAAAAAGCACATGAAAATGTTCAACATCACTAGCTATTTGGCAAATCAGACCAAAACTATGATAACTATCATTTCACACCTTATAGAATAGCCATTATTAAAGAAACAGAAAACTAAAACTCTTGGGAAAGACATGGAGAAACAGGAAAATTCCTTTATGTTGGTGGAATGTAGAACAGTACAGCATCTGTGGAAGACAGTTTGGCTATTCCTCAAGAAGCAGAATATAGAACTGCTGCATGATCCAGCAATTTAATTACTAGGAATATATTTAGAAGTACTAAAAACAAGGAAGTGAATTGACATTTACAATGATATTCATAGCAGCATTATTTACAACTGCTCAAGTATGGAAACAGCCCATGTGCCCATCAACTGATGAGTGCATAAATAAAATGTATATATGTACAATAGAATACTATTCAGCTGTAAGAACAAATGAAATCAGGATGCATATGACAACATGGATTAACCTAGAAGACATTATGCTGAATGAAATAAGCCAGTCACAAAAGAACAAGTGTTGTATGGCCTTACTCATATGAACTAAATATGATGAGTAAACTCATAGAGGTAAACTCTAGAGTATAGGTTACTAAGAAATATAATGAAGGTTGAAAATGAGAGCTGATACTTAATGTATGCAGCATTATTAATAAAGTTAATTATAAATGTGTGGAAATGAATAGAGTTGAAAGCAACACATTATAGTGAGTATAACTAACACTACTGATTTATAAATGTGATTGGGGTTAATAGTCTGTGGATGTAAATGTCAATTGAAAGGAAACTGTAGAATCATCAAGGAAATATACAACATACTGATTTCGGTGATAGATGAAGATCTGGTGAATAGTGCTAAGAATATGGTGATACACAGGAAAATTACAACTAATGCAAATTATGAATGAAAATTAACAGCAATATTGTAATATTTTTCAGGAATGGCAAGAAGATATTTCATTACTAATGAATAACAATAGGGAATATAAGATGGTGTGGGATTTTTCCTTTGGGAGTAATGCAAACTTTCTAAAATCGAATGAGATGATGACAGCATGACTCTAGGATAAAAATGAAAGCCATTAAGTGTATACTTTGAATGGATTGCACAGGGAATCCAGAGGTGGAAGATGGACTAAAGTTAACAGGACAAATATGAAAACATTTTCTCCTGAACAATAACAAATATATAATACTAATATAGGATATTAATGATTGGGTGGGTTGGGAGAAAATAAACCAAATATAAGAGATGGACTGTAGTTAGTACTAATATTTTCAAAACACTTTTTCATAGTTTGTAACAAAATTTTCACAATATAAGCTGGTGGTAGGGAGATCTACGGAAGACTTGCATGATGATAACATGTTTTTTTGTAAATTTACAAAATTTTCTATATGCTTATTGTTTATGTATGAATGATATACTTCAATAAAATTTTATTTAAAAATATATTTAGTTTCATTTAATATTTTATGAATTACATGAGAAGTGTTTGGGAATTGTAAAATTAAAGGAATTTTCTAATCCTCTGTTGAATAAATCTTCATAGGGAAAATGTTACTGATATGTCATTTATAGATTTAGGGATTGAATAAAATTCTTAAAGACTAAGTTCTTACTGTCAATATCCTAACCTAATACTGATCTGCATAGTGGTACTGTTGATTATAATTTTTGTTATTCTTAGAAGAATGTGTTAGGTTATGAAAACAACCAAAGACCCTTATTAGTCACACTGTTCTGCTCTGATGCTTCTCTAAAGGAGCATGCCTGTCAGCTCATCTTCAACAAGAAAGGGCTTTTAAGTAGAAGATAGGCAAGTCTATAAGTATTGTTTTACCTTTTGATTAACATAATCTTGGTAAAGTTTAAAAGTAAAATGAAACCAAACTACTATTAAAGTCTGTAGTTGTGATAACTAGAAAAAACTTTATTTAAAATATTCATATTCAAGGTCAAAAAGCAGTTTTTAACACTTGATATTACATGTAGACTGAGATATTCTGCTGCTCTGGGCTGACTCTTTTATTCAAGGTCTTTTTTTAGTTACATCATCAGCAGGTGCATAGTAGTAATCCCTCAGTGCCAGGGAGGCTCCTCCCTGGGAGCCATGCCCCATGCTGGGGAGGAAAGTAATGCATTTACATGCTGAGTTTGACTTAGAGAGTTGCCACATTTGAGGTATATGGAGGCTCTCAGGAGGTTATTCTTAGGCACCCTGCAGCTTTAGGCTTAGGTCTTATTTCAGGCACACAGGCTCATAAGCATAGTCAGTAATATCAAAGTCTTATTTTGGACCTTCCTTCTTTCTTGGTCTTTGCCATTGCACTTGGGGTATTGTTGATGTTCCATTGGAGAATGTGATAGAGTTCCGCTGGCTAGGAACACAGCACTCCCTCAGATGTTGTTTCTAACTGTAACCACTGTGAAAATATCCAAACATTTTCATGTACCCTGTATACATGCCCTGGAGACCTCCCTCCCAACCATGTGCCCCCTAGCAATTACACCCCACACCAGTATTCCTCCCCTGGCATAGTTGAACCTCTCTGTGGCCCAAAACTTCTTCAAAAATGAAGCCTAATATATTGACAGGTTCCATTAATAGTAAAATGGAATATAGTGATTGGTTTAAAGATTAGATATAGGATACATACTAATTCAGAAAAATTTTAAAAGTAAAAATAAATTGGGGTATCAAAAATGAAAAAATGAAAATATGAAAAAATGAAAAAATGAAAAAGCTTTGCTTTTCATGTTTTGCCTTTCATCATTGCAATAAGTGTTGCCCTGTATGTGCAGTGGCAAGACAATTTCTTCCATTTTTTCCTCAGAGTCTACATTGTTTCTTTTCCTTTTTTTCTAATTATTTTAAATTTGTCTTCACAAAAGTTTTATTTCATAGTCATTCATATATATAATATACAGTACTCCCACATATCCAACATCAAACACTTTATCTCTTCCTCAGCAATGATCTTTTTCATGTTCATATTGTATTTGCTGCAGCTAATGTACAGATATTGAAACAATAGCTTTCAAACATGGTTCCACTTGGGTTTACAATATGGTTTATATTTTAGACTATACAATTTTCTAAGTTTTTAGTTATCGTATGTTTTACATTATGGTTTACATTTTAGCCTATAGGCATTTATACATTTTTTTGGTGTAATTGAACATGTCCTATATCCATTTTTGTATGATCTTGTGGAACACTTCCACTGCCCCACAGTTATATCAATTTTATCTATTAATACCTCTTTACCCCTCCCCTCAGGGCCCACAGTAACAATTACTCTTCATTACTTGAAGGGCCATATTCAGAGATACTTGCAACAATGTTGAGGGCTTCACATATTCGACTGCCCTTACACATTGGGAGTTGCCAATTCACTCGAGAAACACAATTCCCTCTATTTGAGAACATCAGTCATCCCCAGGATGTGGGTATACCTTCGCTCTCATTGTATGGGTCTCCACTCAATGACATAACACACTATGACAAAATGAGCACTCACACATTCCCTGGAAGCCTGTCCTGTGTCAGATGCCCCTTTTAAGCATCTTAAACAGGTAACCTTCCTTATTATATTTTCTAAAAAGTTTTCTCAGCATTATAGTTTCAACCACATTCCTGACAATCTCCTATGTTCAAATTTTCCCCCACCCTCCCCCCAATTTCTTGGGCCATCTTACCCATCATCTCATCCCTAGACCCCCTCATGCCTGCAAAGCCCTACTCAGAGGTATCCCTATGCCCCCATTTTATCCCTTTCCTGTGCAAATACTTACCTCTGGCTCATCATTGATTTCACCCAGGTAGGTGTCACTCGCAAACTTACTCTACCCCCAAATTCCTTTAAGCCTATCATCTGGTCTCAGGCTCTCTGAGACAGCTTGGTTTACTTATTTGATAGCAGTGAGGTCATGTAGTATTTGTCCTTCAATGCCTAGGTTGCTTCACTCAACATAACGTGCTCAAGATTCATTCATGTTATCACGTGTTTGTACTGTATTTGTTCTTATAGCTGAGCAGTATTCCATTGTATGTATATATCACATTTTATTTATCCACTCATCTGTTGATGGGCATATGGGTTGATTCCAACTTTTGGCAAAACTGAATAGTGCCGCTATGAACATTGGTCTGCATATACCAGTTTGTGTCCTTGTTTTCAGTTCTACTGGGTATATACCTAGCAGTGGAATTGCTGGGTCATATGGAAAATCTATAGCTAGTTTTTTTGAGAAACCACCAAACTATCCTTCAGAATGGCTGGATCTTTCTGGATTGCCACCAGCAGTGGTTGAGTGTTCCCATTCCTCCACATTCTCTCCAGCATTTGTAGTCTTCTGTTTTTTGATAGCTGCCAGTCTTACGGGAGTAAGATGGTATCTCATGATAGTTTTGATTTGCATTTCCCTAGTAGATAGGGATTTTGAGCATTTTTTCATGTGCTTTTTAGCCTTTTGTATTTCTTCTTTGGAGAAGTGTCTGTTCAAACCTTTTTCCCATTTTTTAAATGGGTTGTTTGTCTTTTTATTTTCAAGATATAGGAGTTCTTCATATATGCAAGATATAAGTCTCCTATCAGATAAATGGTTACAAAATATTTTCTCCCATTGTGTAGGCTCTCCTTTCACTTTCTTGACAATCTCCTTTGAGATACCATGAAGTCCCATTTATTTATTTGTTCTTTTGCTGCTTGTGCTTTTGGTGTGAATTTCATGAAGCCATTTCCTATTACAAGGTCCTGTAGATACTTCACTCATTGCTTTCCAAAGTCTTTACAGTCTAGGTTCTTATTATATATGTCTTTGATCCAGCTTGAGTTGATTTTTGTATAAGGTGTGAGTTAGTAATCCTCTTTCATTCTTGTACATATGGATATCCAGTTCTCCAGATACCCTTTGTTGAAGAGGCCATTCTCTCCCAGTTGAGTGGGTTTGGTGGCCTTGTCAAATATTGTATGGCTATATATGAGGATCTATAATAGAACCCCCAATTCACTTCCATTGGTCAGTGTGTCTATCCTTGTTCCAATACCATGCCATTTTTGATACTGTAGATTTGTAGCATGTTTTGAAGTCAGGTAGTGTGATTCCTCCAATTTCATTTTTCTTTTTCAATATGTCTTTGGCTATTTAGGGTCTCTTTCTTTTCCAATTAAAGTTCATGGTTAGTTTTTCTAGTTCATTAAAGAATGCTATGTTGATTTTTATTGGAATTGCATTGAATCATAGATTAGTTTTGTTCGGATAGACATCTTAATAATATTTAGTCTTCCTATCCAGAAACAGGGAATATTCATTTAGATCTTCTCTGATTTCCTTTAATATTGTTGTGTAGTTTTCTGTGTATAAGTCTTTCACATCTTTAGTTAAATTTATTTCTAGGTATTTAAATTTTTTTATTATTTTAAATGGTACTTGTTTCTTGATTTCCCCCTGAGATTGCTCATTGTATCTGTACAGAAATGCTTCTGATTTTTGTGCATTGATTTTATAACCTGAATCTTTATTGAAGTTATTTATAATTTCTAGAAGCTTTGTTGTAGACTTCTCAGGGTTTTCTATATATAGGATCATGTCATCTGCAAATAGTGAAATATGACTTCTTCCTTTCCTATTTGGATGCCTTTTATGTCTGGTTCTTGCTTCAATGCTCAAGCAAGTACTTCTAAGACAATGTTAAATAGAAGAGGTGATAGTGGGCATCCTTGTCTTGTTCCTGATCTTACAGGGGGAAATTTAAGTGTTTCTCCATTGCAAATGATGTTACCTGGGGGATTTTCATATATACCCTTTTATCACATTCAGAAAATTTCCTTCTATTCTGATCTTTTGCAGTGTTTTTGTCAAGAAAATGTGCTGGATTTTGTCAAATGCTTTTTCTGTATCTATTGATATCATCATGTGATTTTTCTCTTTCAATCCGTTTATGTGTTGTATTACATTAATTGATTTTCTTATGTTGAAGTATCCTTGCATACCAGGAATGAATTGCACTTGGTCATGGTGCATAATTCATTTAATGTGTTGTTGAATACAATTAACAAGTATTTTGTGGAGGATTTTCATGTCCAGGTTCATTAGAGAGATTGGTCTGTAATTTTCCTTTCTTGTGGTGTCTTTGTTTGGCTTTTGTACTAGGGTAATGTTGGCACCATAGAATGAGTTCAGCAATGTTCTTTCTGTTTGGATTTTTTGGAAGAGTTTAAGCAAGATTGGTGTTAGGTCTTTCTGGAATGTTTTGTAGAATTCACCTGTCTCCTAAAAAGAGTCAGGAGGTCATCAATGGAGTCATGCTTATGCATGACTCAGCCGGGTCACAGAGACAGCCTAAGTAGATACAAGCACAGGTATTGGTTCTTCTGAGGGCTACAGAGACCCCCAGGTTGTATGGTCATGGCAGATGGCTCTGAAGTTCAGTGCCATGCCAGTTGGCCCTACTTTGGAGTTTGTGTTCCTGAGTGTGATGGAGTTGGACTCAGATGTGGTCATTCTACACATGCCTCTTCTGTTACTTTTCCCAGACCTGTGGTTAGCAATGGGGTTGTTGTATAACCAGGGCACCTGAATCTCTGGACTGTCCATGTGATACCTAGCCCCTGAGCCTCAACAGACTTGCAATTCCTACCCTCTGGTTTATTGGACTTACCCCAGCCAGCTAACAGGAAGGTGAAGGAGGTCAACCACCACACCAGGGAGACAAGAGTGCCTACAACTGTAAGCAGGAGAATTGCATCCATCATCCCTGTGGAATCTAAGCCCCCCCCGCCCCCGCCCATTGATATAGAGGTATAGTGGACATAACCATCCCAGGGTCCACAGGATGGAGGAATAGAGTATGGATTAGAGTGAACTTACCCCTATTCAACTATGGAACGATTGTGATTAGTTATGGAAGAAATGTAGCATTGATATGGAGAAAGTGACCACAGTAGCTGCTGAGGGTAGGGAGAGGGAAGAAGAGATATGATGTGGGGGCATTTTGAGGACTTGGAGTTGTCCTGGGTGGTACTGCGGGGACAGTTGCTGGACATTGTATGTCCTGCCATGGCCCACTGGGTGGACTGGGAGAAAGTGTAAACTATAATGTAAAACATTATCTATGTGGTGCAGCAGTTCTCCAAAATGTATTAACCAAATTCAATGAATGTCCCATGATGATGAAAGAGGTTGTTGATATGGGAGGAGTGGGGTCAGGGGTGTTGGGGATATATGGGCCCTCATATTTTTTTTAATATATCATTTTAAAAAATAAAGAGAATAAAATAAAATAAAATACTCATAAGGAAATTAGATCCTAGATTGTAAGCTCTTATTGCAGTCACATTTATTTCCAGGCTCTGGACTCTAAATGTTATTTCTAAATCCTGATATGCTTTACTTTGTGCATATAATCTAATAATTCCTTAGAATTTTAAGTGCTTGTATGGCAGCAGAAACTCAGGGCTAACATTAGCTAGCACTAAAGGTTCTGAAGAAGCAACCTTCATTCTAAAAATTCCCCCCACCCAGGAACCCAAAAGTGATGTTATAGTTTATTCATCTAATCTGCCCCACATCCTCAGAAGAAGCAGTCATACAGTTACACAAAAAGGGCCACAGAGAAGTTGCCACAGGGTGGTGGAGGCATCCCCATCAAATATTCTGACTTAGTACTGATCATACAGGATTATGAGGCTTGTCCTCAGCTTTGGTCATGAATGGTGCCTTACAGCAGTGGACATATATGAAAAACCAATATACACTTACAGCACTGGAAAATAGATTTTATGGAAACTTACTCCACTGGTGCCAGGAAATATTACACATTAACCTGTGTTATTACCAACATGGCCCTTTTACAGGCTAAAAAATGGCTTGCTCAAACAACAAATAAAACAACTCATAAAATATGGTGTCGGACCACAATGTTAATGGACTCTCTCATTCATTTAAAGCAGGCTGCAATTACCTACCTCACATGGTGTCTCTCCATTTGAGTTATTGGCACAACCAGTTGGTAAAGCCCCTAAAACAATAAAGGTATCTGCTACATCATCTGACCATGCTCCCAAAATGGATGGAAACACACTGCTCCTGAAAACTCCTGTGGTTTTACCAGCTGGTGTTGGCTAGGTCTCCTTAGTCCTATAGTGGACACTGCCTCAGACTGGCTCTTTTTCATTGTGGCACAAGGCACTATGCAACAGGCCCATGGAATACTGCAGGCAACCCTTCTGTTCTCGTGAGGACTGATAGCACAACAGAATGTCAGCTTCATGAATGATATACCAACTAGGGCAACAATTGCCAGAGTAAAATTGGTAGAACCTAAAGAAACACAAGTGGCATTATAGCCTATTCATATGAAAGGTCAACATGCATGGTATTGTAAGCCCAGATCCCTCCCACTATCAGAAAATGTCCTATGGCCCATGGAATGAAGTTTCTCTGTTATTTTACTCAGCAGAGAAGGCCACCCCCTCCAGGTAGGAGCTAAACATTTGTGCTTATGCCCCTATGTTTTCCTGTCTGATTCAAATGGCTGACCCTCTGCCAACTCTTTGGCCACTGCTCAAGAATTAGTGGAAATTTGGAGATTGGACAACTGGCAGCTTAGAACATCCTAAAGGGCCACCTGTGCCATTTTCAGCTCTTCCAACTGGGCAGATCCCAAATAACCATCTTGTAAAAGTGAGATGTTTGAGGCTAGCTGATATATTGTGGCCCTCCAGTGAGCTGCATTTCATAGTGTTGCCTTTGATGAGATACACTGACTCCCTTTCCATGTCAGAGAACTGTTCCTCAGAGGCCCCAAACATGCCTAGAAGAAGGGACAATGGGTAAGACCCTCATCACTGTCTCAAGATCTGTGGAAAATAGTCTAAACATTGGGCAACCCACACCATCCTGTAATTTGGAAAGATGTTTGTCAGATTGAGCCCTATCCCATAGATTCCATTTCCATTTACCAGTGAGGTTTCATTGGCCATGCTGATATCCTACATGGAATTATTTCTTACCCAAGATATTATGAAAATCCATGTGTGCAGGCTGACCTGTTATGGCCTTGTAAGTTTTTAAAAGAAACCGGTAAAGAGACAAGCTTTGTCATGCTTAGTTCAAGGAATCCTAGAGACATATTCAGAGGTACCAAGGCATGTAATCTAAAATCTATTTCAGGCTGCCAAAGGGAAAGGCATGGAAAATGGCCAATTATGTCAATTCTAAGGTGCAATGTTCGTGATCATCCCAGTGGATAGCAACGGATTTATCTGTGATTTTGTATATCGGTTGTAATGAATGAGATATATGGGCTGTGTTACCTATATAACATAAATAAGCCTAATAGGTATTGGGTGTGCTTAGTGTCTGCAGTGGGCTTGTGTTTGATGGTGTTGGTAATCTGTCTGCTTTTAGATGACTAGTTGATGCTGAGGAATTTGACAGAGTTTAATGACCTTTTTTGTTATATGATGTGCTATTTCCCAGCATTGTTTCTGTAAATGATGTGTGAGTGTTGCTAGATACTCTGGGAGATCCTCTTTAGAGACACCCATTAATGTGATTTCAGCTATATAGTGCCAGAATTAAGTGATTTTTAAAAGACCATTTGTTTCAGTTTCACCTCAAGTAATATATGCATCAATATCCTCAGAGTCCATTCACATTCAGTGAATTTTTTCTCTCAAGTCCTCCCTAAAGTTACTTTGGCATCTCTTTTCAAACTCAGTGTACTCAAGTTCTATCACTGAAATGATTGTTTAAATAATATTTCCCTTTTCTAAAATAAACTTTGATTTTAAAACATTTTTAGATTTACAAAAATATTGTGCAAACAGTATAAAACATTCCCTTGTGACTCACACCCAATTTCTCTTATTTTTTTTCTTTCCATTTTTTTTAAAGACTACAAGTATGAGAATTGCATCCCTCAGCCATGTGGAATCTAAGCTCTCTCTCAATTTAGAGATGGAGAGGATATCACCATCCCAGGGTCCATAGGATGGAGGAATAAAATATGGATTAGAGTGGACTTACTAGTATTCTACTATAGGACTGTTGTGACCTAGCAATGGAAGAAATTGTATTATTGATGTGGAGACAGTAGCCACAGTAGTTGCTGAGGGCAGGGAGTGGGAAGAAGAGATATGATGTGGAGGCATTTTATGGACTTAAAGATGTCCTAAATGATATCACAGGGTCAGATGCTTGACATTATATATCCTGCCATAACCCATTGAATGAACTGGGAGAGAGTGTAAACTATATGTAAACTATAAACCATGTGGTGCAGCAGTGCTCCAAAATGTATTCACCAAATGCAATGAATGTGCCAAAATGACGAAACAGGTTGTTGATGTGGGAGGAGTGGGGGGTTTGGGTTTTGGGGTATTTGGGAACCTCTTATATTTTTTAATGTAACATTTTTTGTAATCTATGCATCTTTAATAAATAAGACAATTACAAAATAATTTTTTAGAAAAGATACTTACATTAAATAATGTTACAGAGAATATATAATGTTACAGGATTCACATATATATTGCTCCCCACATATGTATATTGCTCCCCACACCTCCCATAATTTCACATATTTTAGCAACACCTTTCATTACTGTGGTACATTCAAAGCAATTGATAAACACATTTTGGAGCTTTGCCACTAAGCGTGGATTATGGTTTACATTGTAGTTTACACTCTCTGCGCTCAATTCTGTAGGTTATCACAAGATATATAATGTATCTTGTATCTGTTATTGTAATATCATTCAGGATGACAAAAAGCCCAAAAATGCCCCCATATTATACCTGTTTTTCCCCCTCTACCCTCAGAACATCCAGTAGCCACTGCCTCCACCTCAGTGATATTTCTTCTATTGTGAGAATCACAATAAGTCTATAGTAGAATACTAGTAAGCCTACTTTAGTCCATAGTTCATCTCCCTCATAGTTCATACTGAGGATTCTTTTATGGTGATGCCAATTCCTCCTTTAGTTGAGGGGAAACTTTGATCCCATATGGCTGGTTGTTGGGACTCTCTTGCAGCTACAGACACTCTTGGTTCCTTGGTATGTTAGTTATCCATCATCTCCTCCTTCTTAATTGTCCTCGGTGATTCCAATGAACTGGAGAGTAGATGTTGCAACTCTGTTGATACTCAGGGCCCAGCTGGTACATGGACAGCCCAAATATTTAAGTCTCTTGGATGTACACCTACCAACTCTAGAACTAATTATGGGTTTAAATAGAAGAACAGAAAAGCCAAGGAAACCACAACTGAGTCCAACTTTGTCGCACTGGGGAGCATAAATTCCAAAGTAGTACCCACTAGCAAGGGGCCAACCTGCTGAGCTATCTGCCCTGACTATAGCATCTGGATGTTTCCAGAGCCCTCAGGAGCCCTGCTATTTGTGGTAGTATCTACTTTGGCTGTCAATGGGATCTTGCCAAGACATGCATAAGTATTACCTCTTGAATGATGTCCCAAATCACTTTGAATTCTCTTAATCTTTAAAACCCATTTGTCTTTACCTTGTCCTGCTTTTGGTCAAGATCTTTTTTCCCTGTTGCATTGCTTGTTGGTTCTCGCTAATAATCCCTCAGAGCCAGGGAAGCTTATCCCCCAGAGTCATGTCCCAAACTGGGGGGAAGATATTGAATTTATATGCTCAGTTTGTATTATAATTTCCTCCTTCCTCCTGATATTTTAATCTAGATTGATATTGTCTTGAAATATGATTCCTACCACCACCAAAATGTACTTTATTCATATTTTTTATTTACCAGAAGTTACACTCTAACTAGAATAATAGAATGGTAAACTATAATAAATGAAAATATAATAGCTTTGCTGGGTACAAATACATATAACAATGCTCAGGGGTATAGTGTCTAT
Source organism: Dasypus novemcinctus (assembly GCF_030445035.2). NCBI lineage: Eukaryota > Metazoa > Chordata > Mammalia > Cingulata > Dasypodidae > Dasypus > Dasypus novemcinctus. The sequence continues at coordinate 5,206,291 of NC_080686.1, read as the reverse complement.
CCTTATTCACATTAAAAATGTGAACTGTTTAAAAAACACCATTTGTTAAAGTCCAAGTGATAACAGTTAGTGTTTTTTAGTTGTTGACACTGAGTAAAACATGTTGGCTCAGTCAATCACAGCAAAGCAAATGTTCATGCTCCTATGTATATATTTTTATCAATTAAATGATGTTATAAATAGGAGCTTTGATTGGCAGAACTTGTTTATTAAGTTTGGTAAAACTGATGGTTAATCATCTTTCATAGGTGAAGGCTTTAAGAACTGACCAAATGTGTATGGGGAGATAGTAGGTATAATGAATGGCTCCCTGTTTGAGGAGAACTTGGATTATAGGCCAGAGTACCTTGTTTCAGTTGATATTGTGGTGTTGCTTAATAGAGGTTATTTCACAAAGTTCTTATTTGGCTTGGCCCACGAAAAGGGTCAAGGAATTGATCTAATTCCAAGTGACTTGTTAAAGCATCAATACCCAAGTGGGGAAAATAGGAACAAAGGGTGACAACACTAGGAGACACAGTTTAATAAGAATTGTTCCAATAGTCATAATATCTGGGTACAGGGGATTGGTCATTTAATATGTAGGAGAAGAAAAATGTAGCAGCCCTCTAGTGGAGGCACAATGTGGCCTCCTGTAAGGCGGTGGCCTGGTTCTGAGAAGCCAGAATCTTGACTCTGATGTAAGTCCCCCAATGGCCTGCTATCCATAGCCTCACTAATAGTAGGAAGTTTGCCAACTAAGACGAGTAAATTTGCCTAGTAAGCTGTGAGAGAAGTTTCCCTGTAAGAAAATCTTCCATGTTTTGGTATCAAATGTGGACTCCCATAGGTCGTCTCCTCTTTCAGGGTAAACAATGGAACCCTCCAATCATCACATCTCCCAGGGTGTGGCTTTGGTCCTCTTCCTGTCCTCTTAGGTAAGAAGGTCCTTGCTACATCTCATTGTTCCTCCTGACAAATATCCCAGGTTTTTAATAAAAACCTGCCTTTTATTAAAGTCAATAGATGTGAAATGAACCCACACTATAGCTAGCACTAATATGGGCACATATTTGTGAACTGTCACTTCTAAACTTTCTCTCCAAGCTGCAGGAACCCTGCCAACTACCCTCCCTAAGAGCTTTTGTTGGGATACCTCCCATCTCACATCTGCCTGGGGGTCTCACATGGGGTAGGATGAATTGCTGTGAAAACAAATGTCCCTTTTGTTCCTTCCTCTGGATTTTGATCCATGTGTGTTTCAGTGGAAGAATTTTTTCCTAAGAATTTACTTTTTTACCTTCTTTCTATTATGAAAAATAGGGTAGAGATAAAATAAAACAGCTGCATTTGATGACAATAAAACTTATGTAAGCATCTACAGGAAGAATGTGAAGATATTGCTGCCTTCTGTGAGACACTGCTATAGATAAGACATATAGATATGTCTTGCAGATGCTCAGTTTCATTCTTGTGTCCAACTGAGAAGTGTTTCGTTTCCTCTCCAGATGAATAACCACTAAATTGAGAGTTCCTTGAAGACAGGGATGTTGATATCTCCATGTTTAATTCCCAGAGTCCATGAACCTATATGCCCTATACTCAAGATTGAATATTTTTTAATTGTGCAGCCACCATCAGCTGTCCACTAGATGATGGTCATATCCTGTCCATATCTCTTATTCTCGTAACAGATATGAGGTCCTCTTCCTAGCATTTCACTGAAGACACTTGGATAGTGCTTTTATTTGGGCACATTCTCCTTCTCCCTGGTTAAAATACCATTGGGCTATGAAGGAAGCTGTGGGTAGTCTCTCCTATCTCATTCAGTTCTAAAGTGAATTAATATTTCAGAAAGTGTGGAGAGTAGCCAAGACATTTACAGTAGCAAGAACCACCAAAGAGATGAGAACTTTGCAATGTTTAGCTGCAGGTCATTAGCATGTGGTCATTGAAAGAAAAGTGAGCAACACAGAGCAAAGATTAAGTGACTTGGATAATTGTCAAAGCTTATGGGGTTGTGCTCCACCAATGTCCACATGATGTCCACTCTTATCCTGCCTGCACATTGCCCTTCTTTCCATCATGGCTGAAACATGATCATTCTTGTTAAGCAGATGTCAGTGGAAGCTTTTGTTCCAGAATGAGTCAGAACATGCCCCTTTGCCTTCTTTCTTTTCTTGGCAAGATGGTTGTGGCAAAGCCTCCATGCTCTAAGGAAGGGGAGAAGAAAAACATAGGAGCGTGGCTATAATGCTTTTCATGGGAACACTTTACCAGCCTTGAATAGCCTATATCCAGAATTCTTTTGTGTAGAAGAAATATAAATTCCCATGTGGTTTAATCCAGTTGCTGGATTTTCTGTAATATAAAACAAAAATGACTCTTAACCTGCAGAATTGATCAGGTTGACTCAGATCCAACTGGTACAGAAAGAGACAATTTTCAGGAACCTTCCCAGGAAAGCCTGAAAGGATCTTAATACCAGTGGAGTACAAGGGAACTGGACAAGTAACTTGCCATTTTGTCAAATTTCATCTTCCTGAGACACTGACAGTGTGAACTTGAGTCTGTGTGAGGACCTGAGAAATTCCTTTTTAAACTCTTGGATAATTAAAGGAGAATACAAGTGGAGCCAAGAAAATTTGCCTTACTGGGTTTTCACATGGCCTGAAACTGGTGATCTCTTTTTATCTTTTTCCCAATTTATTCCTTTTAGAATCGAAATGTCTATTTAATACTTGTCCTACCAATGTATTTTCAAAGTTGCTGACTAGTTTTCTTGTTACACAGGTTCAGAGATAGAGGGTTATTTTGTCCCTGGATAAGTCATACCTAGACTTTCACACATATTTGATTAGATGATTTACATGATGACATTTGGGAATTTTAAGCTGATGATGTTTGCAAGAAGTTTTGTACTTACAGTGAATGCTATAAAGGGTTGAGTTTTGGGGGGATGCTGGGATGTGGTAAATGAATTTGTATCTGATACAGCCATGAATTTTAAGGAACAAGGGGGCAGACTATTGAGTTGAATATTGTCCTCCCAAAAAATATGTCTACCTGTGAGTGTGTCCTTATTTAGGAAAAAAATGCTCTTTGATGATGTAATTAATTTAAGGATCTCATCTTAATCCAACAACTGGCTTCTTTATATGAGAAAGAAGGGAAAGATTTGAGACAGACACAGAGGGAAGACACACCTAAGATGGCCACATGGAAAGGGAGGCAGAGTTTTTAGGGATGCTGCCACAAGCCAAAGATTACCAGGAGCCACCAACAGCTTGAAGATGCAAGGAAGAAATCTCCCCTAGAGCCTTCAAAGGGAGTGTGACCCTGATAACATCTTGATTTTTTAAAATTCTAGCTTCTAGAACTGTAAGAGAATACATTTTTCTTGCATTAAGCCATGCAGTTTTGGTGGTTGTGGTAACTTTAGGAAATGAATACACAACATAAAATATCCTCATTCCAGTAATTAACAGCAACCCACAATCTCTGCACCAAAAACATCCTTCCCCACTCCAATACACTGAACATAAACAGTTAACCTAAATTCTTCACACCTAACTCAGACCTCCATCGGAGCAAAACATCACAACTCATGAAGTGTATAATCCACCTTTTAGAAAATGTGGATAAAAGTATTCAAGGATGTAGTCAGCTGCAGCCATGAGTTTGTGGTTACTGATGGGAGACAAATTTAAATATAGACATACGAGTAATTTTATGTGAGCAATTGAGGAGATGCGAAACAAGGTGCTGTTGAACATATCCTCAGTTGAGAGGGAGTAAGTGGAAGTGCATTTTAGGACAGGGACTCCTGTCCTGTTACAGAACAAGACAGAAATGCATTCCACATGAAGGGTCTCATATCACTGATGGAGATGCTGATCTATGCCTACAGTGAATATCCTGGGAATACCAACTACAGAAGATCCAAGTAACCAAAATTCCAGAGGACAGAGCAAGGTGCTATTTTTGACTTTTAATGATATAGAAAACTTTTGGGGGAAAGGGAGCATTAGATATGCTTTTGAGTGTTTACTGCCTTTCAATGTATACTAATGGGAAAGTATATGATATAGAAGACTTTCAGGGAAAAGGGAGAATTTGATATGGTTTTGAGTGTGTGCTGCCTTTGAATATATACTAACAGGAAGGGGTATTCTGGGAAAATAGACCCCTGTGGACAAGTGTATGAGTGGCAGCAGTGCATGAGAGGGACAGTGTGGCAAAGATACATGTACAGCTGATTGACATTTTCAGGTAGAGCTTGGAGTAAAAGAAAGGGTATAATAAAAGTTAAAGAGTCATGTCCCATGCTGGGGGGGGGGGGCGGGGAGTAATGCAGTTACATGCTGAGTTTGGCTTAGAGAGTGGCCATATTTGAGCAAAATGGAGGCACTCAGAAGGTAATTCTTAGGCACCCTGAAGCTCTAGGTCTAGTTGAAATTTCAAGCACACAGGCTCATAAGCATAGTCATCAGTATCAAGGGCCCATCTTTGGATCATTCTTCACTGTCTTTGTCCTTGCACTTGGGGGATTGTTGCTATTCCACTGGGGAACATAGCAGAGCTCCCCAGGATGGGAATCCAGCACTCCCTCACTTGCCTTACGCAACTATATGCACTATGACAATACCCAATGAACATCCAAACATATCTATATATCCTATATGCATGCCCTGGAGAACTGCCTCCCACCCATGCACCCCCAATCAATGACACCTCACACCAGTGCTCCTCCCCTGCCATAGTTGAGTCCTTCTGTGATTCAAAACTTCTTCAAAAATGAAGTCTGATAAATTGCCAAATTCAACTAATAGGAAAATGAACACCAGCTAGTGATGCAATTAGAAATGACCATAAATAAGAGGAGGAAATGGTAAAGGCAAATGGACTCTACATGGCTAAGAGACTTCAAAATGAGTCAGGAGATCATCAGAGGAATTGAATTTATGCATATCTCAGCAGGATCCCAGAGACAGCCAAAGTAGATAAAACCCCAGGTACTGGAGCTCCTGAGGGCTATGGAGACACACAGGTTCTTTGGTCATGACAGATGGCTCTGGAATTCAGTGCCTTGCCAGTGGACCCTACTTTGGATTTTGTGCTCCTGAATATGATGGAGTTGGACTCAGATGTGACCTTTTACACATTCCTCTTCTGTCACTTTTCTGAACCTGTTGGTGCTGGGGACTTAAGTCTCTGGACTGTCCATGTTCCAGCTTGTCTCTGAGCCTCAGAAGGGTTGCAACACCTACTCTCCAGTTGGTTGGACTTACCCAGGTCAGCTAATGGGAAGGTGAGAATGTTAAATCACCACACCAGGGAACTGAGTGTGCCTACAACTGCAAGCAGGAGAATTGCATCCATCAGCCTTGTGAGATTTAAGCACTCTCTCAATTTAGAGGTGGAGTGGACATCGCCATCCCAGGGTCCATAGGATGGAGGAATGTAATATAGATTGGAGTGGACTTGCTAGTATTCTACTATAGAATTGTTGTGACTGTAGCAATGGCAGTAATGTATCATTGATGTGGAGATGGTGGCCACAGGAGTTGCTGAGGGCAAGAAGAAGGAGGAAGAGGTGTGATATGGGGTTTTTTCAGTACTTGAGTTGTCCTGAATGATATTGCAGGGACAAATTCAGGACATCGTATATCCTGCCATAACCCATTGGATGGACTGGGGGAGAGTGTGAACTACAATGTAAACTATGGTCCATGCAGTGTGACAGCGCTCCAGGGTGTATTCACCAAATGTAATGCCTTATAGAGGAAAAGGGGTATTTATGTGGGAGGAGTGGGGATAATGAGATATATGGTAACCTTTTATGTTTTTTAACATGTTTCGTGTGATCTATTTATCTTTTTAAAAAAAGACCAAAATAAAAAAATAAACTAAATAAAAAAAAAAAAATGAAGGGGAGGTATATAGCCGGAAATAGAGAAAAAACAACAAATAAACAAGTTGGCATTGACTTCATCTCATTTCACTGTATCAGATTGCCTCCTGAAGGATAATCCTTTCTTTTTTAAAATTGTTTTGTTATTATTCCATCCATTTTTCCATTTTTGTGTAGTAATGATATTTTTTCAATGAATTCTACTAAAGTAAATACATAACAAAGTAGAACTGGTAATCTTACTAACTGATATAGAAATAGCGAATACATGCTGTAAAAAGACAGAAAAGCAATGATGGATTAAGGAAATATAACAAAGAAGTATATAACTTTGTTAAAAAAAGTTAAAGAAGACTGGATCAGGAGAGGTCTAGGGGCTAGTTTTAGGGTTTGGGGCCCTCTAAGAGATCACCCATTGCCTAACATGTATTCTAGAGGGTAAGGAGATTGTCTTTTAGGAGCTGAGTCTGGTTCTGTACATCCAACATATGTTATATGCTGACATCACAAGACACCGTGCTGTGACCAATACAACAGATCCATCCAGTTACAGAAAACAATTGACCCAGCAAAGACACCTTAATGTGGTCAGTATCAATATCTGAGGAGATTTTGCTAAAACAGCAACAGCTAGGTCTCACTTCCATATGCGTCATCTTCAGAAAATGGGAATGGAACAGCAAAATGTTGAAGAAAGGTATTTAATGTCTACAAAATGAGAATAGTTTCCCCAGGGCTTCCTTGAACTCCTTGTTCCTCAGTGTATAGATGAGTGGGTTCAGAGTGGGGCTCAGAATTGTGTACAGCACTCCAGCTATTTTGTTTCTCTCAGAGCTGTAGCCAGAGGCTGGGCTGATGTAGGCACAGAACACTGCTGAGTAGTAGATGGAGACCACAATGAGGTGGGAGGAGCAGGTAGAGAAGGCCCGTCTCTTCCCCTCAGCTGAACGAATGCATAGGATGCTGGCAATGATGCAACCATAGGACATGAGGGTGAGCAGAAAATTGATGAATCCATAAAATATATCAGCCAAGACTGTCATGATGCTGTTCACGTAGGTGGGACTACAGGAGAGCAGTAAGAGTGGGGGGATCTCACAGAAGAAGTGAGTGATGACATGGGAGCCACAGAAGGACAGTTGTGTCATCAAACCAGTGTTAATGGAGGAGTTCAGGGCACAGATGGCCCAGACTACTACAGCCAGTGCCCCACACACACGTGGGCTCATCAGCATCCTGTAATGCAGAGGTTGGCAGATGGCCACATAGCGGTCATAGGCCATTACTGTGAGGAGCAGCAGCTCAGAAGATAGAGACCAGATGAGGAAGAAGAGTTGGGCCATGCACCCCTGAAAGGAGATGGAATTTTCCTCAAAGGCCAGGCCTGTAAGCACCTTGGGCATCACAGAGGAGGTGCAGATAATGTCCATGGTGGCTAGATTAGAGAGAAAAAAGTACATGGGGCTGCGGAGGCTGGAGCTGCAGGTGATGACGGCAATGATCAGAGTGTTGCCCATGAGGGCTACAGTGTAGAGGGAAAGAAAGCAGCCAAACAGGGGAAGCCATAGCTCTGGGGCCTCTGAGAACCCCTGCAGCATGAACTCCATCACCAGTTGCGGTCACCCCTCAGGCTGAAGTGTGGTTTGCTGGCCTGGCGGGGGAGCAGCCGCGGCAGGCCAAGCCGCTGCCCCCATAATAGGGTGGCTGGTCGGACTCACCGCCACCCCTGAAGGAAGCTCGGCATGGGCGCAGAGTGCCCTCGGGTCTCCCCTTCTCGGCAGCCATGCTTCCACGGCCGCCCCTCCTCCCAGATGGCGCCACCCGATGCCTTGTGGGGCGGCACCCTTCTTCTTCCTTCTCCCTGCGCAGGCGCAGGGCAGAAAATTCCAGTCTGCCCTTTTTCCCTCCCCCGACAGCAACAACAGCCAGGTGTGGGCGGAAAAATCCAGCCCGCCCTTTTCCCCTCCCCCGACAGCAGCAACAGCCAGGTGTGGGCGGAAAAATCCAGCCTGCCCTTTTCCCTTCCCCCGACAGCAGCAATAGCCAGGCGTGGGCGGAAAAATCCAGTCTGCCCTCCACCCCAGCAACAGCAGCCACCAATCCCTAAACCCTGCCCCTTCCCCCAGCAACAGCGACAGCCAATCCCTAACCACCACCCCTCCCCCGTCCAGTACCGCCCACTGACCTTTCGCCGGCAACCAATCAGAACAGGGCGTGGCTTCGACCAATCAGCCTTCCCCAGCCCCTATAAAACTGTTGCCTCTCCCTCAGTAAAGTGGACTTGCGTGTTTACCTTGTCTCCGCGGTAGTTCTTCTGCCGTGCGCCCTCCAGTCCTGAGAGCCCCCGACAAGGGCCTGGCCTCCCTTGTCCCCAGTTCGTCGCCTGCTTCTCCGGGCGACCCCTTCGTCGCCTGCTTCTCCGGGCGACCCCTTCGTCGCCGGCTTCGCCGGGCGACCCCTTCGTCGCCGGCTTCGCCGGGCGACCCCTTCGTCGCCGGCTTCGCCGGGCGACCCCGTCAGCCGAACCGCGCAACCCCTTGTGAGACCGATCCCTCGTCTGCTGCCGGACTGACCCCTCGTCCCAAGTGGGACCGACCCCTCGTCCAGAGCTGGACCGACCCCTCGTCCGCAGCCAGACCCCACCTCTACCGACCGAGCAAGCCGCCGCAGTTGGCGCCCAACGTGGGGCAAGGCAACCCCACCACAGCACAACGTGGGGCAAGGCAACTCCACCACAGCCTCACTCCATAACCTGACGCCCCCCCCCCCCTCCTCTCTTCTCACCGTGGGACTTCTCTCGTGCAACATTGCTGCTACCTGAGCCTTGGCTACCTCATACGATCCACGGCGGTCTGGGAGAATCGCTGGATGGCTTTCTCCTTCCATGTCGGGGGCTTATACCGACCCGCTATGATTAAGAGGAGCCTTGGATTTCTCGGGAGCGCGCACTTGCACGTCTGAAGTAATCCTACCACAGCCCTACCCCCTCCTCTCTTCTCACCGTGGGACTTCTCTCGTGCAACATTGCTGCTACCTGAGCCTTGGCTACCTCATACGATCCACGGCGGTCTGGGAGAATCGCTGGATGGCTTTCTCCTTCCATGTCGGGGGCTTATACCGACCCGCTATGATTAAGAGGAGCCTTGGATTTCTCGGGAGCGTGCGCTTGCACGTCTGAAGTAATCCTACCACAGCCCTACCCCCTCCTCTCTTCTCACCTTGGGACTTCTCTCGTGCAACATTGCTGCTACCTGAGCCTTGGCTACCTCATATGATCCACGGCGGTCTGGGAGAATCGCTGGATGGCTTTCTCCTTCCATGTCGGGGGCTTATACCGACCCGCTATGATTAAGAGGAGCCTTGGATTTCTCGGGAGCACGCGCTTGCACGTCTGAAGTAACCCTACCATAGCCCTACGCTCTCCTCTCTTCTCACTCCTATCTTTTCGCTCTGCATTGCTGCTCCTGAACCTTGGCGACCTCATACGATCCACGGCGGTCTGGGAGAATCGCTGGATGGCTTTCTCCTTCATGTCGGGGGCTTATACCGACCCGCTATGATTAAGAGGCGCCAATAAAACTCTCAGGAGCACGTGCCTGAGCACCTCCACCCCTGCCTTCACCTCTGCCTCCTCCCCTCTGTGCTTGCTCCCCTTTGCCTTGCTCCACTGCTCGTCGTCCCGCCCTCCCCTCGTCGGGGCCTTCTCTTGGCCCGCGACCACCGTCGGAGTCCCATCGGCTCCGACCCCTCGTCTCACCGCGCACCTCGGCTCCCATCGCCGCGCTCTCAAGGTAAGGGCCCCTTTTCTTATCGGCTCCAAAAGGCCATTAGCAATGGGTAACATCCTATCTGCTAAGCAAGCCCCACAAGTTCGGGCCCTCGCCGGTCTCCTAGACACTCACCGGTGTAAGATCTCTTTCAAACAGCTTCAAGTATATCGGGACCTTCTTCTCCCCTTTAATATTATATATTTCTGTTAATGTGTTGTAATTGTTCTGTGTTTGTCTGTCTGTTCGCTCAATGTCAACATATATTGTGATACCTCCGGATGGTAAATATAAATTACTGGAAATCTTTAAAAGAGCTCTATTCAAATGGCCAAAAATTAAATAAGCGCTTATATTAATACTTAAGTTTATTATATTAATACATAAGTTTAAATGTTGATAAGATATCTACAATTTAAAAAAAAATTGTAAGTCTTAATTAACAAAATTAACTGTACGTCTTCATAAAAAGTTGTTCTTGCCTAGATTAAAATGAATAACTTATTTTTCTTCACAGGATAATATAAAGAATGTAAAACTTATATGAATATTAAAAAGGTTAAAAGTTTGTAAAAATGCTAACGGAAATGTAATAAGTTTTGCAAAAAGACGTATTTTGTCCTAAAGTAAGATGGCTAATTTTTCATAAACTCTTGAAATTTAATTTGCATGCGGCAAGTGTAAAAGGTATTGTGATAACTTTACGTAAGGGAATGTGTTCTGTAAGGATAAAATTTATCTTCAATAGTTTACATTAAGGTATTAAATGGCTAATTCCAAAAGGTCATTCTTAAATATATATATATAAAACTGAATTGATGATAATAATAATAAAAGGTAATTTTATAACAGGAAAGATTAACAGCAACCAAGCTCCCCTACCAACTTGCTTTTAGGAAACGGTTTCTAATATTGCATGCTACTAAGTATTTAAAGAAAAGTTATTTTTGAGGAAACAGAAGATGATTTTGTCTTTGCAGCTATTGTCTATTTAGCAACACCCCTCGCTATCGGCCTAGCCACTGTTGCGCCGGACGATTGGAACCTTAAACAAAGACTCCTCCTCACTGTCATCTTCCTATCTATCGTTATTATATTTACTGCCCTCATTCTCCTTCGTTTATAAAGCAGTCTCCTACAAACCACAAAGCTTCTGTCTTAAACATACCATTCTCAACCCTATCCTCTAAATGATCTTCTCACTTCCCCCACAGCCTTTAATACTCTATTTCTTTCTCATAACCTTTGCTTTCTTGATAATATTTTCTGCCATCTGTCTAGCCACTACCACCCCAGAAGATTGTAACCACGGCCCCCCATGCCGCCATCGCTCTCAAGCAGCTCCAGCCCCGCGAAACGGCCCGCAACCTGCTTTCCCCGGCCTGCGGCCTGCTTTCTAGCATCTAATAACGTTTCTGCTTTTAACAGCTCCCCATACTTCTGCGGAGCTTCCTCCTGTCTCGACCTCACTCCTCTTCTCAGCCATCCAAAGCGTCCTTTCTTGTCCCCCGCCCCCCTCCTTTTTTCGCTTGAACCCCTACTGCATTGCAGATTGGGCCGCCCCATGTCGGCCCGCCCCATTAACATCGGCCTCTCTCGCACCCGTGAAGACTTTGGCCTTCTTATTGTCCTCGCCTACGTCTCCACCACTCCCGACGCTGCCGCCACCACCGTCGCTGGTGCCCTGACGCGACTTGTCCTCACCGCTGCGATCCTCCAGACCATCACACAGTCTGCCTCTACCGCTCTTCGCCGCCAAGAAGAGATCAACTACCTGTAACGCGCTGTCATCCTGGACTTTTAACAACAGATAGACCTTATAGCCACCGAGATCAACGGGAATTGGACATTGGCCACCCTTGCTTGCAACAGCAAGATACCGCCCCCCAAATTGTACATTTGTATCCCCATCATACTCACCTCCCTCTTCAGCCCCGCTTCCCTCATTGCTTACTGCCTCTTGGGCCTCAGCTACTTGTTGCTGCTGCCATCCTGGTGCTTATTTGAAAAGAAGGGGGAAATGCGGTCACCCCTCAGGCTGAAGTGTGGTTTGCTGGCCTGGCGGGGGAGCAGCCGCGGCAGGCCAAGCCGCTGCCCCCATAATAGGGTGGCTGGTCGGACTCACCGCCACCCCTGAAGGAAGCTCGGCATGGGCGCAGAGTGCCCTCGGGTCTCCCCTTCTCGGCAGCCATGCTTCCACGGCCGCCCCTCCTCCCAGATGGCGCCACCCGATGCCTTGTGGGGCGGCACCCTTCTTCTTCCTTCTCCCTGCGCAGGCGCAGGGCAGAAAATTCCAGTCTGCCCTTTTTCCCTCCCCCGACAGCAACAACAGCCAGGTGTGGGCGGAAAAATCCAGCCCGCCCTTTTCCCCTCCCCCGACAGCAGCAACAGCCAGGTGTGGGCGGAAAAATCCAGCCTGCCCTTTTCCCTTCCCCCGACAGCAGCAATAGCCAGGCGTGGGCGGAAAAATCCAGTCTGCCCTCCACCCCAGCAACAGCAGCCACCAATCCCTAAACCCTGCCCCTTCCCCCAGCAACAGCGACAGCCAATCCCTAACCACCACCCCTCCCCCGTCCAGTACCGCCCACTGACCTTTCGCCGGCAACCAATCAGAACAGGGCGTGGCTTCGACCAATCAGCCTTCCCCAGCCCCTATAAAACTGTTGCCTCTCCCTCAGTAAAGTGGACTTGCGTGTTTACCTTGTCTCCGCGGTAGTTCTTCTGCCGTGCGCCCTCCAGTCCTGAGAGCCCCCGACAAGGGCCTGGCCTCCCTTGTCCCCAGTTCGTCGCCTGCTTCTCCGGGCGACCCCTTCGTCGCCGGCTTCGCCGGGCGACCCCTTCGTCGCCGGCTTCGCCGGGCGACCCCTTCGTCGCCGGCTTCGCCGGGCGACCCCGTCAGCCGAACCGCGCAACCCCTTGTGAGACCGATCCCTCGTCTGCTGCCGGACTGACCCCTCGTCCCAAGTGGGACCGACCCCTCGTCCAGAGCTGGACCGACCCCTCGTCCGCAGCCAGACCCCACCTCTACCGACCGAGCAAGCCGCCGCAACCAGTGTCTCATTGGGCTTCCCTGCCCACCTGGATGTGGATGCTTGGCCTGGGTCCATGTGGGCTTCAGTCCTGGCCTGTCCTCTTGGAAACTCTGCAGTTCTCTGCAGAGGTGACATGACACTCACTTCAGAGTCATGTTTTCTTTGTCATCATTTTAGAACCCATCCTGCTCTTCTAAAATCAAAGAATCAACTCATTTTATTGACAAACGTCCATTATTTTCATAACAGCCACCTATTCCCACACTTTTCTTAAAACCACATATGCTTCATTGAACTTTCCTTTTTTGTTCCTCCTTGAAAATATTTTCTCTGGTAGCTTTGTGTTCAGGGGGCTGCATACCCTCTTTAACCTTCCTCGACAGCAAGGCCAAAGGGAACATACCTTGCAAAAGGCTGTCTGTTCCTGTCTCTTTCAAAGGGCTGTCTTTTCATTCTCTTTTGCTGCCCCCTCCATCCACTGAATTATACTCACTATGGACATGGAGAAGCTGCTTCTGTCTCCTGCTGCCACAGCAACAGCTCCCTTCACAGGATCATATCTGAGCATCTATGCAGCATCTGACATATCCCTGCTTCTCAGGACCCCATTTTCTATGTCTTCCCTTCTCAACTATTTTGGGGTGGGGGCTCTTCTTGCCTCTCCTTCAATGTGCATGATTCCTCACAAAGTTCTTTGGGTATCTACTAACCCTGTGTTCTCTGTGGTCCATTATTACCACTTCTGTGGCTAATTCTGCCCACATTTTGACAACTCTCAGATCTATTGCTACAGGTGATCTCCCTTCCAAATTGCAAACCTGTGAATTCAAAGTGCTCGTTTTGCTTTTACACTTTGATGAATGCCTTTCAAACTCAAATTGACTGCCAATACCCCAAAAGGATTCCTCTTTTATTAATTCCTTCAAGGCAGGTATCTCACCCACCAAGCCCTTCAGCCATCCCAGTCTTAAATGTAGTCTCCATGGGAGTAGGGCATTAGCTCTTTAGCTCATTGCCATATCTTTAGCTCCTGAGTATAGCAGGCACTGAAGAGACACTTATTCAATGAGTAAATGATAGTATTTTACATCTTGCTTACTTCTCTCATCCACCAGTCATTAAGGCCTGTGAATAAAACTTTTGAAACATTTTTCGCAAACATTTCCATATCTCATTCTCAGCTGTTTATTTAAACTTTTGGGCATCTCCAGAATGACCAGTTTCTTGCCCCAACACCTGCTTCCTGTATGTTCTCCATCAAGTCTAGAGCAAAAACCCTAAAAGGAAACCTCAATACTGACTTGCCCCTCTTTAAAATTGACTTGTATTGCCCAGAATCTCCAAGTCAGACCCTCCTGCTTGACCTGGAAGGTCCACCAGAGGTGACCCTCATTGGTTCTTGCAGTGTTACTTGCCGCATTCCTGTTCTGTAATGGATGATGTCTGAATATGCCAATTGGGACAGTGATGCATTTAGAATTGAAGTTACCAAGTGAATAACAAAGTGAAGAAAAAAAATTCTTCTTCACTACTGTCACAGAAAAATGCTCCACCTTATTTCCACTTTTAAATCTCACAAAAATGGCACTCATTGGCAAAAATTCAGTCACAACTAGAAATGTAGTCAATAGAATCTAAGAAATGCTGTTTTAATATCACAGTCAATTCATTATGGGCTGTGATATAGAATCAGGCAGAGACTTCTGCTTTTTTAATGCTTGTGGAACATTAATCAATATAGATTGTATGGTGAGCCATACTGTATGCACCAATAAATTTAAAATGTTGAAATATTTCAGATTATGTTTGCTGATTATAATAGAATTAGAAATTAATAACAATATAGCTTGAAAAATCCCAACTATATGGAAATTGAATGACAAACTTCTAATTAACACATGCATTAAAGGATAAATAAAAAGGAAAATTGGAAAATATATTTAATAAAATGATTTAAAAACCAAATTATATCAAACTTTGTGGGAAGTAGACAAAGCAGTAATCATGAGAATTTTCTAGCTTTCAATTATATTAAAATTACATATATATTATAAGAAAGAACAGAAAAGATTAATATTAGCAATCTAAGTTTCTAATTCAAGAAAAAATTAGCCAAGCCAACTAAACACAAAACAAGTAGAAATCAAGATATAATAAATGTAAGAGCAGAAAGCAATGAAATAAAAACAAGTAGTAACAATATAAACTATTTTAAGAGCTGTTCATTGGGAGACACTGACAATTTTATAGTCTAATTAAGGACTAATTGAGTATAAAAAGGGAAAAACATAAATTACCATTAACAAGAATGAAAGAGCAAATATAACTAAAGATGATATAGGCCTTAAAATTAAATTAGGGACTATTCATGAAAATCTTTGTTAATAAATTTGAAACGATAGATGATATGTATAAATTTCTCAGAAGACACTGCTTATCAAAACCAAACAAAAAGAAATAGAAAAAAATCTAAATCACCTATACCTGCATAAGAAATTGAATTGTTGTAAAACTAATGTTCACTGGGGATTTTAAGCAAACATCTAATGAAGAGATAATATTAATATTGTACAAACTCTTACAGAAAACAGAGGAAGAGAAACTCTTTCCAACTCATTTTATGAGAGCAGAACAAATAAGTAAAACATGAAGACATGAGAAAAAAAGATAATTTAAAGACAGATACAAAATCCTCAAAAAATTACTAGCCAAAAATCACAGTCATAAGGGGTTTATCTTAGAACTGCAAAGTTGGTTTAGCATTGAAAATTCATTTCATATACTTTATTTTATTAACATAATAAGGGAAAGAAACCTACAATGATAGAAATAGGTTAAAAATCCCTTGACAAAACTCATCGCCCATTCAGGAAATAATTTCAACAAACTGGAAATAAAAGTAAGTGCCCTTAAGGTACTAAAGTGTACCTTTGAAAAGACTACTTAATAGTGAAATATTTCACTCTATGATCAGAGATAAGTGTGGAATTAAATAAATCACAAAATTTTATTCATCATTGTACAGGAGTTCATAATCAGGGCAGTAAGTTAAGAAATATCATAAAGGAATAAAAATTGGAAATTAAGTAGAACTCTTTTATTAGAAGACAGTATGATTGTTTATGTAAAAATTCCTAATGTTTCCACAAAATAAGTACTAGAAATAGTAGGTTAATAAAGCAAGGATGCAGAATACCAGCTCATACTAAAATCAATCATATTTTTCCATATTTGCAGAAAAATAATGGAAAGTAATACTAAAATTCCATTTAAAGTAGCTTTAAAAATTAAAATGCCTAGGTATAAATTTAGCAAATGATGTACAAGATCTCTAATTCAAAAACCACAAAACATTGATGAGAGAAATTAAATAGAAAATGAATGACTAGATATATCACTTTCATGAATTGGAAGACTAAATATTATAAAGATTAAGTAATATTATTCCTTTATTTTTCTATAAGTCTAACCCAATCTCTTTCATAATCCTGTAGACATTTGTAAAAACAAAAATTGAAGAACTGATTCTAAATTTATATGAAAACACAAAGGACCTATAATAGACAAAGCAGACATGAAAAGACAACATTTGAAATGTTTATACCAACTGACCTCAGGAATATAATGATCAAATCTACAGTAACAATAAAATTGTCCTTCTTGCATAAGGATAGACAAGTAAATCAATAAAGCAAATAAATGTCCAAAAATAGACAAGAGTGAGACAAGAAACATTTTATAAATATGCCAAAAAAAAAAATCACTAAAAAAAGGAAACACTCTAAGAAATTATGTTGGAGAACCTGAATGTGCATATGAAAAAAGAAAGTCTTTTTTTTTTTTTAAGATTTATTTATTTATTTAATTCCACCCCCCTTCCCCGGGAGTCTGTTCTCTGTGTCTATTCGCTGAGTCTTGTTTCTTTGTCCGCTTCTGTTGTCGTCGTCAGCGGGACGGGAAGTGTGGGCAGCGCCATTCCTGGGCAGGCTGCACTTTCTTTCACGCTGGGTGACTCTCCTTATGGGTGCACTCCTTGCATGTGGGGCTCCCCTACGCAGGGGACACCCTATGCAGGGGACACCCTACGCAGGGGACACCCCACGCAGGGGACACCCCACGCAGGGGACACCCCTGCGTGGCGCAGCCCTCCTTGTGTGCATCAGCACTGTGCATGGGCCAGCTCCACACGGGTCAAGGAGGCCCTGGGTTTAAACTGCAGACCTCCCATGTGGAAGACGGACGCCCTAACCACTGGGCCAAGTCCGTTTCCCTGAAAAAAGAAAGTCTTTGAACCCTACCTAACACCATTAATAAATATGAATTGAAGATTAGTCATAGACCTAAAAAGAAAAGATAAAATAATAAAGTATAACAAAGTAAACCCAAGAGAATAACTTAGCCATATAAGACTAAGCAAAATTCTTAGATAGGGCAAAAAAGGATTAATAATAAAAGACATTGATAAATCAGATGTCAAAAAAAAAATCTGTTCATCAAAAACACGATTAAAATGAATAGGTGTGCTACAGACTGGGAGAAAGTACTCACAAAACCTATAGCTGAAAGGAACTTTTATATAGTATATGTAAATATCTCCTAAATGGAAAAATAAAAAAGGCAAATTACTCAATACAAAATGGGTAAATAACACTAGCTGCCTCAAAAAAATGTACATGGATGACAAAACACATGTAAAAAGTTCTCAAGAACACTGATTATCAGTGAAATAAAAAGTTGCCAAACAAGAATTCCATCTTTCAAAAATGAGGGAGAAATTAAGACATTTCCACACAAAGAGAAGCTGAGGGATTTCCTCACCACTTGATTACTACTGCAAGAAATGCTAAAGGGAGATTTGCAGATTGAAAGGAAAGGACACTGGACAATTGACTGAAACATGAAAAAATAAAAATCACTGGTAAATATAATGACATGGGTAAATATAAATGCCATTACTATTGTATTTTTGGTTTGTAACTTCACTTATAACTTCCTACAGGATTTAAAAGGCAAATGCAAAAAATGAAATGATAAAGAAATGTTTTGGGATGTGCAATGTATAAATATGCACTTGTGATAAGAACTACATAAATGGAGGGATATAGGAACATAGGTATTTATGTTTTAAAGTTGGTATCAAAGCAAATGAGTTTGTAATAGATTTAGCATGTTAAATTTAAACCACATGATAACCACAAAGAAAATTACCAAGAATATGCAAACTCAGAGAGACAGAAGTAGTGTACTACTTTTTTTTTTTGCCTTCATTTTTTTTTAATATTACATTCAAAAAATATTAGGTCCCCATATACCCCCCACCCCTTCACCCCACTCCTGCCCCCATAGCAACAATCTCCTCCATCATCATGAGACATCCATTGCATTTGGTGAATACATCTCTGAGCACCGCCGCACCTCATGGTCAATGGTCCACATCATAGTGCACACTCTCCCACATTCCATCCAGTGGGCCATGGGAGGACATACAATGTCCAGTAACTGTCCCTGCAGCATTACCCAGGATAACTCCAAGCCCTGAAAATTCCTCCACATCTCATCTCTTCCTCCCATTCCCCACACCCAGCAGCAACCATGGCCACTTTCTCCACACCAATGCCACATTTTCTTTGGATGAGAGTGGACTTACTGATATTCTATTCATGAACTATTGTGATTAGTGTAGTACTTTAAAGGGTGAGAGGCAGGGGCAATATGAAATTAATGCAAATTGAATAAAGGTTTTGGTTTGTGCTGAAGAGAAATTATAGTAATGAATGGTAATGAAATAACCACAATATTTTTGATGTGATTAATTCCACTGAAATTATGCTTGGGAGGGGTTGTGATGGGAAGATTTATTTTGTATATACATCCTCACAATTAAAAAAAGAAATAAACTAAAGAGTTAATGATACTTAATTGCAATAGATGATATTGGAAGGGATTTGAGTGGAGGAAAATGTCTCCAAGGCATATTATTGATACATAAGGAAAAATAAATAGACTGTAAGCTTTATATCAATTTTTAAATTTATTGAAATTGATAACTTCACCTAAGGTGGCTACAAAATAGAATATACTTGTTTCTAGGAAATATATATGGAAATAGTATTCAAAGAGTATAATGTGTGCAAACTGCTCTAAAATGATCAGAAAATAGATATACAAATGATAGCTAGATAGACAGATGGCAAAAGTGGAAAAATATTAATATTGGTGGATCAGGTGAGACATGTTGGTGTTCTGTGTATGGGTTGATTTTATTTTTGCAAATGTCCTCTAAGGTTGAAACTATTTCAAAGTAAAAAAATTTTTTAAAAAGTACCCGTAGAACTCTACAACACAAAGTGTGAGCCCTAATGTTAAATTTGGACTTTAGTTAATATGTCAATTGTAACAAATATATCATACTAATACAAATGTTAATAATAGGGGAAACTGTGTATGACAGACAGTGTAGAGAGGGTATTGTTCTGTACCTTCCATGCATTTTTTTCTGCAACCTAAAACTACTCTAATAAGTGAAGTCTGAGGAAAAAGTTATACAACAACTACAAAAAAAATTCCAATAAATAAGCAGTCAGATGTCTGCATAATGGCCTTAGGAAAGAATATGGTCTCCTCTTTTTCAGCTGGCCTGAGAGGTATGTATTTTTATGTCTTTATTTCAGGTCCAGAAATTTACTTTCACAGAAATAAAGCATGTGCCCTTCCTACCCCACAACCTGGTAAAAGCAGTCCAGGGTTCACACAGAGCTGTGGTGCTCCCTTCATGCATGCAGACTTCCTCAACCTTCTTCATTCTGTTGTTAAGAGAGTATGAACTCTAAAATGTTCTTTTGAAGATGATAAGAGTTTGATGTTGCCCCTCTGGTGAGAGGTGATTGCAGAGTCTAGACATTAGACTGTTTTCATGACTGGCCTGGGAGTAACCTCACAGCAACTCCACAAGGTAGAAAGCAAGGAAAGGACCTAAGAAAGACCAACTCCACACCTGGAAGAGCTGAGGTTCTATTTGGACCAAGGCTGCTTTTGAGTCTGCCATTGTGGCCCAAAATATTGCAACCCCCAAATAATGTGAACCCTGACATAAGCTGGACATGGTGGAAGAAACACCCTACATCATGGTATCACATGTTCTTGCCCCTCTTGAGCCTCTATTAATTTTTTTCTGATAGACATTTAAGAGTTAATTGCAACTATCTTTTATTTAGGTAACCCCCAGTCATCTAAGCAGTGAATCCACCGTAGCCATTGCACTGCCAGCAATAGTATAGCTGGGTTAATATTTTCCTTGCATTGGGAGCTGAACACTTTTTGCACTCTCAAATGGTGGTCTGTTTACTCTGGGGTAAGCGGCTGATGTCTGTTAACAATTTCACAATATTCTTTCTGGAAGCCATAGCTGAATTGGAGGACCCTGACCAAGTCTTTTATAGTCATGGATATGGTTCTTATATTCTTTAAAAATTGTATTATTGGCAAATCTGGTGAGAAAACATGGTTTTGAACAGAGTATAAAAATAACAGATATGTATAAACTCACTGACCATGAAAAAACGCTTTTCACATTATGCATTTTATATAATAGAACATAACATTAAAATGGTCCTACTGTAATCTTTGTTCAATCATTTTTCATAAAAGCTTGAAGTGCGAACTTACCTAAAATATGTTTCCATTAAAAAGAATTTTGTAACTATCCACACTGAGTTCTAAGAACTAGGACAATTTCCATTATTACTGTGGAATAAGTATTTTACAAGTTTCATATGTTAGTGTAAGATCCAGAGGCTGAGACTTGACTCACCTTTACCACTCCAGTGGCCTCAGAAAGAATTCTGGGAAGCCATCTTCAAGCCAAGGTAGGTGCTGCAATGACCACTGACCTTGTGAAATAAGTCTCCACCATACTCCTGACCTTATTTCTGGACTGGGATTTAACTGGCTTTTAATAAACCTCTACTTTTCTAAGACTAGGGTCAGGTATTTGTCCTGGGGACCCTGGGGAGGCACACTCTAAGAGAAATCTCATAGGGGTAATTAAACATGGTTCTTTGGTTCATGATGAATGCTTGTTGTAAATTAGGTGCTGAGGAGAGAGCAGGGCAATTCAAGCTTCACTTTTTTTTCCTGTTTTCTTTTTTATATTTAAGTATATTTTCTGAAGATACATATCACAAAAATGTTACATTAAATCATATAAGAGGTTACCATATACCTCACACCCCACACCCCCACTCCTAAAACATCAACAACTGCTTTCATTGTTGTGGCACATTCGTTGCATTTGGTGAATACATGTTGGAACACTGCTGTACCACATGGACTATAGTTAACAATGTAGTTTACACTCTTCCCCAGTATATTCAGTGGTTTATGGCAGGATATATAATGTCAAGCATCTGTCCCAGCAATATCATTTAGGACAACTCCATACATATACCAAAAATGCCCCCAAATCACATCTCTTCTTCCCTCTCCTGCCCTCAGCAACTACCATGACCACTTTCTCCACATCAATACTACAATTTCTTCCATCACTATTCCCAATAGTTCTATAGTAGAATACCAGTACCTCCACTCTAATCCATATTTTATTCCTCCATCCTATGGACCCTGGGATGCTGATGTCCACTCCACTTCTAAATTGAGAGGGGACTTAGATCCCACATGGTTGATGGATGCAATTCTCCTGCTTGCAGTTGTAGGCACTCTTTGTTCCCTGGTGTGGTAGTTGACGATTTTCATCTCCCTGTTAACTGACCTGGGTAAGTCCAACAAACCAGAGAGCAGGAGTTGCAACTCTGATGAGGCTCAGGGACCAGCTGACATGTGGCCAGTCCAGAGATTCAAGTCTCCTAGGTTTTCACCAACCCCAGCACCAACCTCAGGTTCAGGAAAAGTGACAGAAGAGGCATGTGTAGAAAGGTCACATCTGAATCTAACTCCATCACACTCAGGAACACAAATTCCAAGGTAGGGCCCACTGACAAAGCACTGAACTCCCGAGCAATCTGTCATGACCATAGAACCTATGTGTCTCTGTAGCCCTCAGGAGAACCAGTACCTGGGGTTGTATCTACTTTGGCTCTCTCTGG
Source organism: Dasypus novemcinctus (assembly GCF_030445035.2). NCBI lineage: Eukaryota > Metazoa > Chordata > Mammalia > Cingulata > Dasypodidae > Dasypus > Dasypus novemcinctus. The sequence continues at coordinate 5,184,498 of NC_080686.1, read as the reverse complement.
GATCCTGCTGAGGCGTACATAAGTGTGACACCTCAGATGACCTCCCAACTCTTTTTTGAAGACTCTTAGCCATATAAACTCATTTGTCTTTACCACTTTTAAGGGCTAACATTCTGAAGGCCACACTCTCTAGTGCAACTTCTCTCGATATTCACTTCAATGCATTGTTACTAGATTTTCAAGATTTCCTATGTGAAAGGTTTCAATACCTTTTCAATCAATTTTTTTTCAAATTCTACTCAATTTATTCATTTTTTTAAAAATATTACATCAAAAAAATGAGGTCCCCATTCACCCCACTCCCCCCAACATAACACTCTCCCCCATCATCGTGACACAGCCATTGAATCTGGTGAGTACATCTCAGGGCATCGCTGCACCTGATGGCTTGTGGACCACACCATAGCCCACACTCTCCCACGTTCCATTCAGTGGGCCATGGGAGGACATACAAAGTCCGGCAATTGTCCCTGGAGCATCACCCAGGACAACTCCAAGTCCCAAAAATGCCTCCACATCTCATCTCTTCCTCCCATTCCCCGCACCCAGCAGCCACCATGGCCACTTTTTCCACACCAATGCCACATTTTCTCGATTATTAACCACAATAGTTCATGAATAGAATATCATTAAGTCCACTCTAATCCTTACTGTATTCCTCCTTCCTGTGGACCTTGGCTTGGTTGTGTCCATTCCACATCTATGTCAAGAGGGGGTTTAGATTCCACATGGATACTGGATGCAATCCTTCTGCTTTCAGTTGTAGGCACTCTAGGCTCCATGGTGTGGTGGTTGATATTCTTCAACTCCATGAGTGGGGTAAGTCCAATAAATCCGAGTGTAGGAGCTGAAGTCTATTGAGGTCAGGGCCTGGCTATCATATTGTCAGTCCAGAGATTCTTCAACTCCATGAGTGGGGTAAGTCCAATAAATCAGAGTGTAGGAGCTGAAGTCTATTGAGGTCAGGGCCTGGCTATCATACTGTCAGTCCAGAGATTCAAATCCCCTAGATATATTTTAAGCCCCAGCACCAACTACAATTCCAGTAAAGTAGCATGAAAGGCTTGTGAAAAGAGATCCCATCTGAGTCCAGCTCCATCATGCAGAAACACCAGCTCCAAAGAAGGGCCAACTGGCATGGCAGTGAACCCCATCTGCCATGACCATAGAACCTGTGGGTCTCTTTAGCCTTCAAAAGGACCAATACCTGGGGTTGTATCTACTTTGTCTCTGAGACTCTGCTCAGGTGTGCATAAGGGCAATCCTTCTAACAACCTCCAGACTCTTTTTTAGAGACTCATAGCCATATGAACTCATTTGTCCTTTTCATTTCCCCCTTACTTTAGGTGAAACAGCATTTTTAACTCCTGTTATTATATGTAGAGAGGGATATTCTGCTGGTCCGTGTTGAACCTTTAATTCAAGGTCATTTTCTAGTTACTTCATCAGCTGGTACTTGGTAGTGATCCCTCAGTGCCAGGGAGGCTCATCCCTGGGTGTCATGTCCCATGCTGGGGGGAAGGCATTGCATTTACATGCTAAGTTTGGCTTTGAGACTGGCCAAATTTGAGTAACACGGAGCCTGTCAGGAGGGAATGCTTAGGCACAATGCTGCTCTAGGCCTTGTTATTATTTCAGGTGTATAGGCTCACAAGCATAGTCATAAGTATCAGGGGCTCACTGTTGGACCCTCATTCCTTCCTGGTCCTTACCATTGCATCTGGGGGACTGCCGCTGCTCCCCTAGGGACCACTACAGAGCCCCCGCTGGCCAGTAACCCAGTAACCCCCCCAGCTGTTGTTTTTAATTGTTTCCACTATGAGTATATCCAAACATTTCCATGCACCCTGGACACATACCCTTTATAACTGCCTGTCAACCATATATCGCCTGTCCATAACATCCCATACCAGTATTCCTCCGCTGCCATTGTTGAACCACTCTGTGATCCAAAACCTCCTGAAAAGTGAAGCCCAATATGATGTCAGGTTCCCTTACAAGTAAAATGGAATATAACGATGAGTTTAAAGGTTAGATATAGAATACATATTGATTTGGAAAAATTCTACATCCTATCTTTTTCTTTTCTTTTATCCTAATTATTGAGCTGCTCTTCACAAGAGCCTTAGATCACAGTAATTCATATATACAATATACAATACTCCCACATATCCATTATAAAACCTTTTCCCTTCCACAGTGATAATCTTTTAACTTATTCATATCTTATTTACTGAAACTGATGCACAGATATTGAGACAATAGCTTTCAAACAAGGTAAAATTTGTGTTTACATTGTGGTTCATGCTTTAGGCTATACAGTTTTCTAAACTTTTTAGTTATCCTATGTTTTACATTATGGTTTACATTATTAGTCTGTCATCCCCTATATGTTTTTGGTGTAATATTACATGTTTTATATCCATCCTTGTGTACTCGTGTGAAACACTTCTTTTGCTCTCACAGTTACTTTGGTTCCATCTATTCAATATCTATTTCCCCCTCCCCTTGGGGCCCACAGTGACAGTCAATCTTCATTTCTTGAGGAGCCATGTTCAGAGATACTTGCAACAGTGTTGAGGGCTTGACTTCCTCAACTGCCCTAATGCCCTGGGAGCCACATTTTGTCTTGAGAGATACAGTTCCCTCTATTTGATGGCATCCCCAGGATGTGGGTTTACCTTCACTCTCATTATATGGTTCTCTACCCAATGGTATAACCCACTCTGGCAAAATGAGCATTCAGATATTCCCTAGGAGTCTGTCCTGCGTCAGCTTATCCCCTTTGAGTATCTTAAACAGGTAACTTTCCTAATTATATTTTGAAAAGATTTTCTCAGCATTATACTCTCAACCAACACCTGACAATCTCCTATGTTCATATGTTGCCCCACCCTCCCCCCAATTTCTTGGGCAATATTATGCATCCGCCCATCCCTAACCCCCTCAAACCCGCAAAGCCCCACCCAAAGGTAAACCTATGCCCCCATTTTATCTCTTCCTTGTGCACATACTTACCTCCAGCTTATCATAGATTTCACCCATGTAGATGTCAGCTTATATCCTTCCTCTACCCCCCGATTTCCTGTAAGCCTATCTTCCAGTCTCTAGCTCTCTGAGGCAGCTTGCTTATTTCATATCATTGACGTCATGTAGTATTTGTCCTTCAATGCCTGGGTTGCTTCATTCAACATAAGGTTCTCAAGATTCATCCATGTTATCACGTGTGTTTGTAGTGTATTTGTTCTTAAAGCCGAGTAGTATTCCATTGTATGTATATACCACATATTATTGATCCACTTGTCTGTTGATGGGCATTTGGGTTGATTCCAACTTTTGGCGATAGTGAACAATGCTGCTATGAACATTGGTGTGTATATATAGGTTTGTGTCCTTGTTTTCAGTTCTGCTGGGTAGATACCCAGCAGTGGTATTGCTGGGTCATATGGCAAATCTATGGTTAGTTTTTTGAGAAACCACCAAACTGTCCTCCAGAATGGTTGGATCCTTCTGCATTCCCACCAGCAGTGGATGAGTGTTCCCATTTCTTCACATCCTCTCCAGCATTTGTATTCTTCTGTTTTTTTTCATAGCTGCCAATCTTACGGGAGTAAGATGGTATCTCACTGTAGTTTTGATTTGCATTTCCCTGATAGCTAAAGATTTGGAGCATTTTTTCATGTGCTTTTTAGCCATTTGTGTTTCTGCTTTGGAGAAGTGTCTGTTTAACTCTTTTCCCATTTTTTAAATGGGTTGTTTATCTTTTTATTTTCAAGATATAGGAGTTCTTTATATATGCAAGTTATAAGTCTCTTATCAGATATATGGTTGCCAAATATTTTCTCCCATTGTGTGGGTTCCCTTTTTACTTTCTTGACAAACTCCTTTGAGGTGCAGAAGGCTTTAATTTTGAGGAAGTCCCATTTATCTATTTGTTCTTTTGCTGCTCATGCTTTTGGTGTGATATTCATGAAGCCATTTCCTATTAAAAGGTCCTATAGATGTTTCTCTACACTGCTTTCCAGGGTCTTTATGGCCTTGGCTCTTATATTTAGGTCTTTGATCCATCTTGAGTTGATCTTTGTATAAGGTGTGAGATGGTAATCCTCTTTCATTTTTCTACATGTGGACATCCAGTTTTCCAGGCACCATTTGTTGAATAGGCCATTCTCTCCCAGTTGAGAGGGTTTGGTGGCTTTATCAAATATTATATGGCTGTATATATGAGGTTCTATATCAGAACTTTCAATTTGATTCCATTGGTCTGTGTGTCTCTCCTTATGCCAATATCATGCTGTTTTCACTACTGTAGCTTTGTAGTATGTCTTGAAGTCAGGAAGTGTGATTCCTCCAATTTCATTGTTCTTTTTCAAAATGTCTTTGGCTATTCGGGGCCTCTTTCCTTTCCAAATAAATTTCATAGTTAGTTTTTCTAGTTCCTGAAAGAAGGCTGTGTTTGATTTTTATTGGGATTGCATTGAATGTGTAGATCAGTTTTGGTAGGATAGATAACTTAATAATATTTAGTCTTCCTATCCATGAACAAGGAATATTATTCCATTTATTTAGGTCTTCTTTGATTTCCTTGAACAGTCTTGTATAGTTCTCGGTGTATAAGTTTTTTACATCTTTAGTTAAATTTATTCCTAAATATTTGATATTTTTATTTACTATTGTGAATGGTATTTGTTTCTTGATTTCCTCCTGATCTTGCTCATTATTGGTGTACAGAAATGCTACTGATTTTTGCGCATTGATCTTATACCTGCGACTTTACTAAACTCATTTATGAGTTCTAGAAGCTTTGTTGTAGATCTCTCGGAGTTTTCTATGTATAGGATCACGTCATCTGCAAATAATGAAATTTTGACTTCTTCCTTTCCAATTTGAATGCCTTTTATATCTGGTTCTTGCCTCAGTGCTCGAGCAAGTACTTCTAAGACAATGTTAAATAGAAGGGGAGACAGTGGGCATCCTTGTCTTGTTCTTGACCTTAGAGGGAAGGATTTTAGGATTTCTCCATTGTAATTGATGTTGGCTGTAGGTTTTTTATATATACTCTTTATCATGTTCAAAAATTTCCATGTATTCTGATCTTTTGGAGTGTTTTTATCAAGAAAGGGTGGCTGTATTTTGTCAAATGCTTTTTCTGCATCTATAGATATAACCATGTGATTTTTTTCCTTCAATCTGTTTATATGGTGTATTACATTGATTTTCTTATGTTGAACCATCCTTGCATACCTGGAATGAATCTGACTTGGTCGTGATGTATAATTCGTTGAATGTGTTGTTGAATACGATTAGCAAGTATTTTGTTAAGTATTTTTGCGTCTAGGTTCATTAGAGAAATTGGTCTGTAATTTTCCTTTCTTGTGGTGTCTTTGTTTGGCTTTGGTACTAGGGTAATGTTGGCATCATAGAAGGAGTTAGGCAATGTTCCTTCTGTTTCCATTTTTTGGAAGAGTTTCAGCAGGATTGGTGTTAGTTCTTTCCAGAATGTTTTGTAGAATTCACCTGTGAAGCCGTCTGGCCCTGGGCTCTTCTTGGGAGGTTTTTAATGACTGATTCTTTCTCTTTACTTGTGATTGGTTTGTTGAGATCATCAATTTTTTCTTTCATCAATATGGGCTACTTATGTGTTTCTAGGAATTTGTCCATTTCCTCTGAATTGTCATTTTTGTTGGAATATAGTTTTTCAAAATATCCTCTTATGATAGTCTTTATTTCTGTGGGGTCAGTGGTGATATCTCCTTTCTCATTTCTTATTTTGTGTATTTGCATCTTCTCTCTTTTTTTCTTTGTTAGTCTCGCTAAAGGTTTGTCAATTTTATTGATCTTCTCAAAAAACCAGCTCTTGGTCTTGTTTATCTTTTCAAGTGCTTTCTTATTTTCTATTTCATTTAGTTCTGCTCTTATCTTTGTTATTTCCTTCCTTCTTCTTCCTGTTGGATTACTTTGTTGTTTTTTTCTAATTTCTCCAAATGTGCAGTTAGTCCTTCAATTTTTGCTCTTTCTTCTTTTTTGATGTATGAGTTTATGGCTATAAATTTCCCTCTCAGTACTGCTTTGCTGCATCACATAAACTTTGGTATGTTGTGTTATCATTATCATTTGTTTCAAGGTAGTCATTGATTTCTTTTGAGATTTCCTCTTTGACCCACTGTTTTTCTAAGAGTGTGCTGTTTAATTTCCAAATCGTGGTGTGAAATCTGGGCCTCTGTCCCTTGCAGATTTCCAGCTTCACTCCACTGTGGTCAGAGATATTATTTTGTATGATTTTGATCTTTCTAAATTCATTGAGCCTTTCTTTGTGGCCTAGCATATGGTCTACCTTGGAGAATGATCCATGTGCACTTGAGAAAAATGTATATCCTGCTGTGTTTGGGTGTAATGATCTGTATATGTCTATTAGACCCAGCTCCTCTAATATACTGTTCAACTATTTTGTTTCTTTAATGATTCTTTTTTGAGTTGTTCTATCCAGAGATGATTGTGGTGTATTAAAATCCCCCACTATAATTGTAGAGGCATCTATTCCTTCACTTAGTTTTTCCAGCGTTTGCCTCACTTATTTAGAGGTGCCCTTTTTAGAAGCATAAATATTTATGATTGTTCATTCTTCTTGACAGATTGTCCCTTTCACAAATATGTAGTATCCTTCTTTGTCTCTCACAATTGTTTTGTATTTAAAGTCTATTCTGTCTGATATTAATATAGCTACTCCTGCCTTTTTTTTTTTGTTTATTGTTTGTTTGTAAGAATGTTTTCCAGCCATTCACTTTCAATCTCCTTGAATCATGGGTCTAAAATGTGTTTCTTGTAGACAGCATACAGATGGGTCCTATTTCCTTATCCAATCTTCCATTCTGAATCTTTTGTCAGGGGAGTTTAATCCATTGACATTCAGTGTTATTACTTTTAAGGAATTATTGATGTTAGAGATTTTTTGTTTGGACTTTTGATTGTCATATTTTGTTTCTTTCTCTCTCTTATTGTCTTTTTTGTTGCTCTTACACTCTCCTCCAATTCTGCCTGTCCTGTTTTTTCTTTCTTCCTGCAGAAGTCCCTTCAGCATTTCTTGAAGGACAGGGTTCTTGTTGGCATACTCTTTTAATTTCTGTTTATCTGTGAATATTTTGAACTCTCCATCATTTTTGCATGCCAGCTTAGCTGGGCAGAGTATTCTTGGTTGGAAATTTTTTTCTTTTAGTACCTTAACTATATCATAGCATGCCTTCTTGCCTCCATGGTTTCAGATGAGATATCAGCCCTTAATCTTATGGTGCCTCCCTTACATGTGATGGTTTTCTTTTCTCTTGCTGCTTTTAGAATTTTCTCTTTGTCTTGAGCATTGGATAATTTGACAAGTATATGTCTTGTGATAAGCGTTTTGGGATTTATGATGTTTGGGGTGCACCGTGCTTCCTGGACATGTACATCCATCTCTCTCAGTAGATTTGGGAAGCTTTCAGCCATTATTTCCTCCAACACCCTTTCTGTCCCCTTTCCCTTCTCTTCTCCTTCTGGGATGCCTATAATATGTATGTTTGTGCATTTTTCATTGTCATTCATGTCCCTAAGTCCTTGCTGGATTTTTTCTATATTTTCATCGATCAGTTCTACTATCTGTTTGGCTTCAGATGTACTGTCTTCCACATTGCTAATTCTCCCCTCTGCCTCTTCTAATCTGCTGCTATTTGCTGAGAGTGTATTTTTGATTTCTTGAACTGTGGTATTCATCACCATCATATCTGTTATCTTTTTGCATATGTCTGCAATTTCCTCTCCAAGTGTTTTCTTCATATTGTTAATCTCTTCCTTTACTTCATTAAGTTGGTCTTTAATATATGTTTTGAGATCTTTAGTTACTTGCAGAAAGTTTTGCTCCTCTTCCTGCTTTTTTAGTTTGTTCATTGGATTTGGCCATGATTTCCTTATTATTGGTTTGGTTTGTAGTTTGTTGCTGTCTGTCATCATTTTATCTTGATGGGTTTAATAAGTTCCTTAGCTTCTTTGTCTAGTCTTAGGGATTATTTATTCATGCATAACTGTTATGTCTTCTCTTTATCACTTTATTCTTCTTACTCTATTTTCTTGTTGCTGGCTAATTTTAGTTTGAAGGAAAATATTAGGGCCAGGGAAAGCAAAATAAGTAAGAAAAGAAAATGTATCAAGTGGATATTGGTAATAAATGTTAACAGAGCAACAATGTGAGATGTAGGAGAATGGATGTTAGACACATGTAAGTTGTATAGAGTTACGGCAGTAAGTAGAGTGCCTATAATGAGACAGTCAACTGAATATGAGGAGGAATATAGTATGAATTAAAAGTCCAGTGTTTTCATGAGAGAGGAAAAGAGAAAAGAAAGATAATAATATCGAGTGGATAAAAGAAAGAAAACAGAACAAAGGTAATAGAATTAAAATGTCAGACAATTTGGTGGCCAAAGAAAATGAGGTGGAATGTGAGAGAAACAGTAGATGATGGAGGATGGAAAGATGTATGGGAAAGGGAATAGTGTAGGTGGGCAAAATCAATATACACAGAAAAGAGGAAATGGAGGATGAGGAAACAAAGCAAATGTGAAGCACTCCCTGCAGCACCTATTATATAAAGAAAAGAGAAGAAAAAAGAAGAAAAAGAGAGAAAAGAACAAAAAGAAGAGATAAAGGGGGTGGGCAAAGAAAAGTGGGGGAAACAAGAAAAAGAAAAAGAGAAAAAAAACTAAGTAAATGAAAAAGGACCTTGGGGGTTAAAACAGGAGAAAAGACCAGGAGACAATGCAGTATTAGCAACCATGACAAAAAAAAAAAAGAAAAGAAAAGAAAAGAAAAAGAACCAACATTTCAGGCTAGGAATCCTCTTTGCAGTTCAATAAAACCC